>NC_091152.1:20023491-20088786 GCF_040958095.1 Procambarus clarkii
AACAGGAGGCCAGACACAGGATACAGAATAGGAGATGAAGTACTTAATGAAACGAACAGAGAGAAAGATCTAGGAGTTGATATCACACCAAACCTATCTCCTGAAGCCCACATAAAGAGAATAACGTCTGCGGCATATGCGAGGCTGGCTAACATCAGAACAGCGTTCAGGAACCTGTGTAAGGAATCATTCAGAATCTTGTACACCACATATGTAAGACCAATCCTGGAGTATGCGGCCCCAGCATGGAGCCCGTACCTTGTCAAGCACAAGACGAAGATGGAAAAAGTTCAGAGGTATGCCACAAGGCTAGTCCTAGAACTAAGAGGCATGAGTTACGAGGAAAGGCTGCGGGAAATGCACCTTACGACACTGGAAGAAAGAAGAGTAAGAGGAGACATGATCACTACCTACAAAATCCTCAGAGGAATCGACCGGGTAAACAAGGACAAACTATTGAACACTGGTGGGACGCGAACAAGGGGACACAGGTGGAAACTGAGTACCCACATGAGCCACAGAGACGTTAGAAGGAACTTATTCAGTGTCAGAGTAGTTAACAGGTGGAATGCATTAGGGGGTGATGTGGTGGAGGCTGACTCCATACACAGTTTCAAGTGTAGATATGATAGAGCCCAGTAGGCTCAGGAACCTGTACACCAGTTGATTGACGGTTGAGAGGCGGGACCAAAGAGCCAGAGCTCAACCCCCGCAAGCACAACTAAGTGGGTACAACTAGGCGAGTACACACACCCTTGTCAACTAACTCGAGGGTAAATTTCTCAAGCCGCTCCATCCCTGGAAGCATTGCAAGGCGCCCCACCTGGAGGCTGTTGTGCAAGTGCTGGTGGCGCCGCCAGCCACCAGGGGGCCCAGGGGGCCCTGGCGGCGTGTGGAGGGCCCCTCGAGTCGTGATCCTCACTACTGGGGGGGGGGTGGCAGGTCCCCCCAGTAGTGAAGGGGGGACCTCCCTCTCTCTCTCTCTCCCACCCCAGGGTCAGGCCAGAGGCGACCCCTGGTGTGTGTAACCTATATAAGGAGGGCTCCAGGCCTCCACCTCCCCCAGGCCTCCACCTCCCCCAGGCCTCCACCTCCCCCAGGCCTCCACCTCCCCCAGGCAGAGACACTCCACTCAACCTGGTGTGTGTGTACTCACCTAGGTGTGTTTGCGGGGGTTGAGCTCTGGCTCTTTGGTCCCGCCTCTCAACTGTCAATCAACTGGTGAACAGATTCCTGAGCCTACTGAGCTCTATCATATCTATATATGTATCTATCATATAGATAGATCATATCTATCATATCTACTGTGTGTGTATGTGTGTGTGTGGGTGTGGGTGTGCACTTGTTTGGTCTCGACAGTTTGTGCCTGCAGAATCGAATTTTTCCATCCTTTCATTCCCTTCATTAGTATCTTGTATGTCGTTATCATGTCTCTTTTGATTCATCTTTCCTCCAAGGTGCTGAGTCTGGACTCACTCATCCTCTCATTGTGGGTGAGTCTTCTCACGTGTGGGACGAAGGCGCTCCGCTATCTCTATACTTTCTCTAATTTTGATTTATGACTTTGAACTTTTTAAAAGTGGACTCTATGCCGGTGCTGCATACTTAAGAGATGGTCACACGTAGGTTGAATACAGCGTTCTGAAAGCCTCATTGTCTAGGTTTAATGTTAGTCTATTTTAATATTTGCCAGATGAGTGTATGCTGTTGATGTGTGTGTGTGTGTGTAATTACCTAAGTGTAATTACCTAAGTGTAGTTACAGGATGAGAGCTACGCTCGTGGTGTCCCGTCTTCCCAGCACTCTTTGTCATATAACGCTTTGAAACTACTGACGGTCTTGGCCTCCACCACCTTCTCACCTGACTTAATTCAACATTAAAATGTGTACTTGGTTGTAACAAGGATTCTTCGCGGCGGGGATCGTATTCCAGGGACCTGCCCGAAACGCTACGCGTACTAGTGGCTCTACAACCATGTAACAACTCTTGTATATATCTCAAAAAAAAAAAAAAACTTGTTCCAACCATCTACCACTTTGCAAAAGACATCTTGATAATATTTTATCAGCACCTTTGTTTCCTTAGCCTGAATCTGTGTCCTCTTGTTCGTGATGTTACTGGTTTCAGGAATGCCTCTGTCAATTTGGGTCGATTCCTGTTAGTATTTTGTAAGTAGTGATCATATCACCTCTTCTATTTTCTAGCTTTGACATACTTAACGCATCTAGTCGCTCCTCGTAACTCTTGCTTTTTAGTTGGGGAAGACATTTGTACAAATCCACAAGGGCCGTGACGAGGATTCGAACCTGCGTCTAAGAGCATCCCAGACGCTGCCTTAATCGACTGAGCTACGACATGGTCAAAAGGGTTGAAAGCGAAGTTCTACTGAACTTACTGGATCCTGCAGCCTCTCCGAGACACAAACCAGGGTTTTACACAACTCCCCCCTGCACCCGAGCTATGTCAATAGGCCGTTCTCCCTCTTCACCCTTACAGCATTACACACAGAGATCACACTAACGTGATGCATCAAATGAACAAATCCACAAGAACCGTGACGAGGATTCGAACCCTCGTCCCGGCCCTTCTGGATTTGTTCATTTGATTCATTAGACTATTGTGATTTCTGTGTGTGCAGACATTTGTAGCCTGTCGCTGCCTCTTCTCCAGGTTATGTATTCACCTAGTTGTATTCACATAGTTGTGCTTGCGGGGCTTGAGCTTTGCTCTTTCTCGCTCTCGCTGAGAGCTCTTGCTCTCAACTGTCAATCAACTGTTTACTAACTACCTTTTTTTCCACACACACACACCAGGAAGCAGCCCGTGACAGCTGACTAACTCCCAGGTACCTATTTACTGCTAGGTAACAGAGGCATTCAGGGTGAAAGAAATTTTGCCCATTTGTTTCTGCCTCGTGCGGGAATCGAACCCGGGCCACAGAATTACGAGACCTGCGCGTTATCCACCAGGCTACGAGGCCCCTACGAGAAAAGGATGTGCGTCTTCAGGTATGGGAACTAAGAAATTATTAATTTTGAGACAATGGGATGACTTGATCTGGCGCTCTGACGAGTCCCTGAACCCCGCCTTAACCGACGGGACCACGATGGTACATAAATATATGCATTTATATCACCTAAGAACTCTATTATCCGACCAGGGTTCGAACCTGCATTACCAAGGCTGCATGTGTATGTGTGTACTCACCTTGTTGTACCATCCTAGTTGTGCTTGCGGGGGTTGAGCTCTGGCTCTTTGGTCCCGCCTCTCAACCGTCAATCAACAGGTGTGTGTGTGTGTGTGTGTGAGTATACTCACCTATTTGTACTCACCTATTTGTGTCTGCGGGATCGAGCATTGACTCTTGGATCCCGCCTTTCGAGCCATCGGATGTTTACAGCAATGACTCCTGTCCTATTTCCCTATCATACCTGGTTTTAAAAGTATGAATAGTATTTGCTTCCACAACCTGTTCCTGAAGTGCATTTCATTTTCCCACTATTCTCACGCTAAAAGAAAACTTCCTAACATCTCTGTGACTCATCTGAGTTTCCACTTTCCACCCATGTCCCCTCGTTCTGTTATTATTACGTGTGAACATTTCATCTATGTCCACTCTGTTAATTCCCCTGAGTATTTTATACGTTCTATCATACCCCACCCCCCTGCCTTCTTTTTTCTAGTGTCGTAAGGCACAGTTCCCTCAGGCGCTCCTCATACCCCATCCCTCGTAGCTCTGGGACAAGTCTCGTCGCAAACCTCTGAACCTTTTCCAGTTTCATTATATGCTTCTTCAGATGGGGGCTCCATGATGAGGCGGCATACTCTAAGACTGGCCTCACGTAGGCAGTGTAAAGCGCCCTAAATGCCTCCTTACTTAGGTTTCTGAATGATGTTCTAACTTTTGCCAGTGTAGAGAACGCTGCTGTCGTTATCCTATTTATATACGTGAGACGGGGAAGAAAACACTAGCCTTCTGGAGGCCGTCCTCCACGCCGTCAAACACAACCATCGAATTACCTTTGTCTGAAGGAAGCAATTGAGTTGTTAAGTCTGAGGGAAGCAGGAGCACGAGGAAGGTTATCTTGAGAGGTTATCTTGAGATGATTTCGGGGCTTTTAGTGTCCCCGCGGCCCGGTCCTCGACCAGGCCTCTACCCCCAGGAAGCAGCCCGTGACAGCTGACTAACACCCAGGTACCTATTTTACTGCTAGGTAACAGGGGCATAGGGTGAAAGAAACTCTGCCCATTGTTTCTCGCCGGCGCCTGGGATCGAACCCGGGATCACAAGTCCAGCGTGCTGTCCGCTCGGCGCCCATCAAGGTGGTGATGCTTAGAACACGGGCCGTAAGGAACGAGGCTAAGGCCCCCCCACGGAACATTATGAAAGTGATGGTCGGAACTTACGAGGTCAGTGTCAGAGGGGGCGAGGGGTGAGGCAGCTGGCCAGAGACCAAGTCCCAGAGGACTGTTGTTGCTGTTTTAGATTCAGCTACACAGAACAATAAGTTCCAGTAGCACGGGCTATGGTGAGCCCGTAAGTTGAGGCTCTTCGGAGCCATTATCTGTCTGCAGGCGATGAGTCACAATAACGTGGCTGAAGTATGTTGACCAGACCACACACTAGAAGGTGAAGGGACGACGACTTTTCCTCCTCAGCTCTCTCTTGCCTATTTATTGCCTGTCCCTACCTCCTTTTCACAATCGACTTGAGAATGGTCCAGGACGGACCGAAACGTCGTCGTCCCTTCAAATTCTAGTGTGTGGTCTGGTCACCATTATCTGTCACAATGGCTCCCAGAGGAACTTGCTGGTGTTTAGAGAAGTGGGAGGAGGAGAGGTGAGGAGTGTTGTGTAGTGTAACTCTCCATGTATCTGGTCCTCTGTGTTGGTCTCTGTTCTCCCAGTCTATCTTCCTGTGGTTGAAGTCTCTGAGGATTAGCAGTCTGGCTATATTCATGAAAGCGACAGAAACTGCTCTATTATATTGTAGTGTGGAAAAGGAGAGGTGAGCAGTGTTGTGTAGTGTGGAGGAGTGGTGAGGAAAGAGCGAGCTGGGCAGTGTCAACAGCGATGGGCAGTAAGATATTAGACAGATCACCGGGAAGAGAAGCCACAAAGTGTTGGGCGAAGAGTCACAATAACGTGGCTAAAGTATGTTGACCAGACCACACACTAGAAGGTGAAGGGAGGACGACGTTTCGGTCTGTCCTGGACCATTCTCAAGTCGATTGTGAATGGTCCAGGACGGACCGAAACGTCGTCGTCCCTTCACATTTTAGTGTGTGGTCTGGTCAACACACAAAGCGTTGTTGTTGTTGTGGAGCCGTTAGAGAAGCATCGTCAACTTGCAAGAAGGTGAAGTGAATAAGTTCTTGAAGTAGAAGACGGGCGTCGTGTTGAGGACAAGGAGAGGAGGAACCCGAGCTGTCATATTGGAGAAAGTGAGATCAGGAACGAGGGAGAACTTGTTCTACAAGACAAGACACCAAAGAAACGCAAGACAAAGGTTTAAGAAACCTTTTGTTGGTTCTTGCGACGTTTGGGCGGTGACAAAGGAAGACTCGAAGGCGCGAAAAGGCTGTTTTGAAAGGTAAGGAATCGAAGACATTAAACAAAGACGCTTCCTTGTGACATCCGTCTACAGACGATGAGTCACAGCGACGTGGTGAAGATATGATGAGCAAGACATGATATGAGGACCAAGATATCATATGATGCATTCAACGCCTTTCTTCCTTACATGACCGATTAAACCATGGATTCCTCTTTTGCTATTCCTTATTTTTTTTTCCTTTCGGGCTGGGATAAACTTGGGTACTGCCTCCTGATACTTCTGGGTGACTTAATCATGTACACACTTCACTCTCATGTCTGTTTGCACTAGAATTCTGTTAGGTATTTTCTCATTTCATCATTGATTTCCTTTTCAGTATGCTATAGTCCTTTGCTTTCTGGCCCTTTCTTTAGGAAGATTGCTCCTACTTCCACCAGATACTGATGTATCAGGTCGCTGTGGTCACTCATTCCCAGAGAGCTTCCATCTTGACTTCCCTTATGACTGACTCCTGATCATACCTGATCAACCAGGCTGTGACTCATACGTCAGGCTGCGAGCAGCCGCGTCCAAAAGCCTGGTTGATCAGTCCAGCAACCAGGAGGCCTGGTCGACGACCGGGCCGCGAGGACGCTAAGCCCCGGAAGCACCTCTAGGTAACCTCAAGGTAGGACTCGTTTAAGGGTAAATATCAGAGCTAGTCTAGCTTGTTCATCTTCCCTTCTCATCCTTGTGGGTCTCTTAACGTCTTGACTTAGAAAGTTTCTTCTAGCCACATCCAGTAGTTTAGCTCTCCATGTATCTGGTCCTCTGTGTTGGTGTCTGTTCTCCCAGTCTATCTTCCTGTGGTTGAAGTCTCCCAGGATTAGCAGTCTGGCTATATTGATGAAAGCGACAGAAACTGCTCTATTATATAACTGGCGGCCATGTTGTTTCTATCATATTCCTGTCTGGGTCTTTTGTCATTTGGCGGGAGGTATATGTTGCTATTATTTTTGGTTCTTTAATTGCCATGGTGGCTATTGTGTGTGTGTGTGTGTGTGTGTGTGTGTGTGTGTGTGTGTGTTTGTGTGTGTGTGTGTGTGTGTGTGTGTGTGTGTGTGTGTGTGCGTGTGTGTGTGTGTGTGTGTGTGTATGTGTGTGTGTGTGTGTGTGTGTGTGTGTGTGTGTGTGTGTGTGTGTGTGTGTGTGTGTGTGTGTGTTTGTGTGTGTGTGTGTGTGTGTGTGTGTGTGTGTGTGTGTGTGTGTGTGTGTGTGTGTGTTTGTGTGTGTGTGTGTGTGTGTGTGTGTGTGTGTGTGTGTGTGTGTGTGTGTGTGTGTGTGTGTGTGTGTGTGTGTGTGTGTGTGCCCCGCATGCACCTGATTGTGCTTGTGGGGCACATCCACATGGTTTTCATCCACTGAAACCATTACCCTCTGGGATATCTATCTCTTCAAAACTCCAGGCTTTCCATATCAGCAGAGCCACTGCTGATATGATCATTCTGTCTTGTGTTGATACTTTTAATACTCCATTAATATCCCCTTTGTTATGTCCATTCATCCACTTGTAAACCTCGATCATGTCTCTTCCTTCTCGCTCGTTCGTTACTACACAGTATTCCTCCACAAACACTACAATTGTTATGACTTCTGTTAATTTAGTTTCTGTGATTGCTATTATGTCTGGGTTTTCTTCGTGTGACCTTTTTCCAAGTTCACTTGTTTTATTTGCAATCCCGTCTATGTGTACATTGCCTTAAAGCTCACATTCTTCTGTCCATTCTCGCTTCCTCTCCCCCATGCTGGCGTTCTGCTGGTGTAGGAAGTTGTTCCATGTCCATGTTCCATGTTGTTAGTAGTCTCCGTGGTGTAGTGGTAAGACACTCGCCTGGCGTTCCGTGAGCGCTTTGTCATGGGTTCGTATCCTGGCCGGGGAGGATTTACTGGGCGTCAATCCTTAACTGTAGCCTCTGTTTAACTCAACAGTAAAATGTGTACTTGGTTGTAACAACGATTCTTCGCGGCGGGGATCGTATTCCAGGGACCTGCCCGAAACGCTACGCATACTAGTGGCTCTACAAGAATGTAACAACTCTTGTATATATCTCAAAATGGGTGTGGCGATTTGGGAAAAAGTTAACAGGACCTCGGAGGATTCTAGGCTGAGGGGTGGGGGCCCAAGGGAAGGGAGGGGGGGGGGGCAGAGAGGGAATGGAGTGAGGGGGTGGGGAGGGGGGAAGGAGGGGGCGGGGTAGGTAGGGTTTGAAGGGAACACAGAAACCTCTGGATGAGGAGAGTTTCAATGGGGAGGAAGGTGGAGATGTTGCACTCACTGGGGGTTGCTGAGCTGCAGGTGGAGGGCTCCCCACTCCCCTCTTGGATTGCTGGGTTGAGGACTGTGGTTCACTAGTTCTCCTCACTGTGTGTGTACTCACCTAGTTGTACTCACTTAGTTGTGCTTGCGGGGGTTGAGCTCTGGCTCTTTGGTCCCGCCTCTTAACGGTCAATCAACTGGTGTACAGGTTCCTGAGCCTACTGGGCTCTATCATATCTACACTTGAAACTGTGTATGGAGTCAGCCTCCACCACATCACTGCCTAATGCATTCCATCTGTTAACTACTCTGACACTGAAAAAGTTCTTTCTAACATCCCTGTGGCTCATGTTGATACTCAGTTTATATCTGTGTCCTCTTGTTTGCGTCCCACCAGTGTTAAACAGTTTATCCTTGTCTAGCCTGTCAATTCCCCTGGGGATTTTGCAGGTAGTGATCATGTCTTTCCTTACTCTTCTGTCTTCCAGTGTCGTGAGGTGCATTTCCCGCAGCTTTTCCTCGTAACTCATGCCTCTAAGTTCTGGGACTAGTCTAGTGGCATACCTCTGAACTTTTTCCAGCTTCGTCTTGTGCTTGACAAGGTACGGGCTCCATGCTGGGGCCGCATACTCCAGGATTGGTCTTACATATGTGGTGTACAAGATTCTGAATGATTCCTTACACAGGTTCCTGAACGCCGTTCTGATGTTAGCCAGCCTCGCATATGCCGCAGATGTTATTCTCTTTATGTGGGCTTCAGGAGACAGGTTTGGTGTGATATCAACTCCTAGATCTTTCTCTCTGTCTGTTTCATTAAGTACTTCATCTCCTATTCTGTATCCTGTGCCTGGCCTCCTGTTTCCACCGCCTAGTTTCATCACCTTACATTTACTCGGGTTGAATTTGAGCAGCCATTTGTTGGACCATTCACTCAGTCTGTCTAGGTCATCTTGTAGCCTCCTACTATCATCCACGTGTGTTTGTGCGTATGTGTATGTACTCACCTAGTTCTCACCTAGTTGTGCTTGCGGGGGTTGAGCTCTGGCTCTTTGGTCCCGCCTCTCAACCGTCAATCAATAAGTGTACAGGTTCCTGAGCCTATTGGGCTCTATCAATGTGTGTGTGTGTGCGTGTGCGTGTGTGTGTGCGTGTGTGTGTGTGTGTGCGTGTGTGTGTGTGTGTGCGTGTGTGTGTGCGTGTGTGTGTGCGTGTGCGTGCAGACCCTGGTGGGTGCAGTATCCGGGTGGGTTGGGGGTGGAGATGATGGTCCAGGGCTGGGGGGAGGGGAGGAGGGGGGATTGGGGGGAGGGGAGGACGGGGGATTGGGGGGTGCGCGGACCAGTCAGGGCCACGTTATAACAGTACCGGTGCTCGTGTTCCACAACACACACAAACGCTGCACATTCCGCTGCGGAAACACGCCAAAAACGAAGCCCATTCAACCGCGTGCTTGTGTTTGAAAACACACCGCGTGTTTGTGTGTGTGTGTGTGTGTGTGTGTGTGTGTTTGTGGTGTGTGTTTGTGTGTACTCACCTAATTGAGGTTGCGGGGGTTGAGCTCTGGCTCTTTGGTCCCGCCTCTCAACCGTCAATCAACTGGTGTACAGGTTCCTGAGGTGTGTGTGTGTGTGCGTGTGTGTGTGTGTGTGTGTACTCACCTAGTTCACCTAGTTGTGTTTGCGGGGGTTGAGCTCTGGCTCTTTGGTCCCGCCTCTCAACCGTCAATCAACAGGTGTACAGATTCCTGAGCCTATCGGGCTCTGTCATATCTACACTTGAAACTGTGTATGGAGTCAGCCACACACACACACACACACACATGTGTGTGTGTGTGTGTGTGTGTGTGTGTGTGTGTGTGTGTGTGTGTGTTACTGGCATTACATAATACACACTGTGTGCCTTTAATACATGTTGTATAAATAACGAGATCATATTTATTATTTTCAATATTACTTGCTATATAGAGCTTATAGAACCTTGCTTGCTTTTATAACTTGCTAGGAGGAAGGCAGCTAATTTTGCCTACACGCTTCCGTGCCCTCAATTGTCTAGATAGACGATGACATAGGTAGTCTGTCGTAGTTACGTCATACGTAGTTAAGGGTAGTTAACAGGTGGAATGCATTAGGCAGTGATGTGGTGGAGGCTGACTCCATACACAGTTTCAAGTGTAGATATGATAGAGCCCAATAGGCTCAGGAACCGGACTACACGTGGGAACCTACATTTAGGAACCTACATTCAAGAACCTACATTCAGGAACCTACATTCAGGAACTACATTCAGGGAACTACATTCAGGAACCTACATTCAGGAACCTACATTCAGGAACCTACATTCAGGAACTACATTCAGGAACCTACATTCAGGAAACTACATTCAAGAACCTACATTCAGGAACCTACATTCAGGAACCTACATTCAGGAACCTACATTCAGGAACTACATTCAGGAACTACATTCAGGAACCTACATTCAGGAAACTACATTCAAGAACCTACATTCAGGAACTACATTCAGGAACCTACATTCAGGAACTACATTCAGGAACTACATTCAGGAACCTACATTCAGGAACTACATTCAGGAACCTACATTCAGGAACTACATTCAGGAACCTACATTCAGGAACTACATTCAGGAACCTACATTCAGGAAATACATTCAGGAACCTACATTCAGGAACTACATTCAGGAACCTACATTCAGGAACCTACATTCAGGAACCTACATTCAGGAACTACATTCAGGAACCTACATTCAGGAAATACATTCAGGAACCTACATTCAGGAACTACATTCAGGAACCTACATTCAGGAACCTACATTCAGGAACCTACATTCAGGAACTACATTCAGGAACTACATTCAGGAACCTACATTCAGGAACTACATTCAGGAACCTACATTCAGGAACCTACATTCAGGAACTACATTCAGGAACCTACATTCAGGAACTACATTCAGGAACCTACATTCAGGAACTACATTCAGGAACCTACATTCAGGAACCTACATTCAGGAACCTACATTCAGGAACTACATTCAGGAACCTACATTCAGGAACTACATTCAGGAACCTACATTCAGGAACCTACATTCAGGAACCTACATTCAGGAACCTACATTCAGGAACTACATTCAGGGAACTACATTCAGGAACTACATTCAGGAACTACATTCAGGAACCTACATTCAGGAACTACATTCAGGAACTACATTCAGGGAACTACATTCAGGAACTACATTCAGGAACTACATTCAGGAACCTACATTCAGGAACCTACATTCAGGAACTACATTCAGGAACTACATTCAGGGAACTACATTCAGGAACTACATTCAGGAACTACATTCAGGAACCTACATTCAGGAACCTACATTCAGGAACTACATTCAGGAACTACATTCAGGAACCTACATTCAGGAACTACATTCAGGAACTACATTCAGGGAACTACATTCAGGAACCTACATTCAGGAACCTACATTCAGGAACTACATTCAGGAACCTACATTCAGGAACTACATTCAGGAACCTACATTCAGGAACCTACATTCAGGAACCTACATTCAGGAACCTACATTCAGGAACCTACATTCAGGAACCTACATTCAGGAACCTACATTCAGGAACCTACATTCAGGAACCTACATTCAGGAACCTACATTCAGGAACCTACATTCAGGGAACTACATTCAGGAACTACATTCAGGAACTACATTCAGGAACAACATTCAGGAACTACATTCAGGAACTACATTCAGGAACTACATTCAGGAACTACATTCAGGAACTACATTCAGGAACTACATTCAGGAACTACATTCAGGAACTACATTCAGGAACTACATTCAGGAACTACATTCAGGAACTACATTCAGGAACCTACATTCAGGAACCTACATTCAGGAACCTACATTCAGGGAACTACATTCAGGAACCTACATTCAGGAACCTACATTCAGGAACCTACATTCAGGAACTACATTCAGGGAACTACATTCAGGAACTACATTCAGGGAACTACATTCAGGAACTACATTCAGGGAACTACATTCAGGAACTACATTCAGGATCTACATTCAGGAACTACATTCAGGAACCTACATTCAGGAACCTACATTCAGGAACCTACATTCAGGAACCTACATTCAGGAACCTACATTCAGGAACCTACATTCAGGAACCTACATTCAGGAACCTACATTCAGGAACCTACATTCAGGAACTACATTCAGGAACCTACATTCAGGAACCTACATTCAGGAACCTACATTCAGGAACCTACATTCAGGAACCTACATTCAGGAACCTACATTCAGGAACTGCATTCAGGAACCTACATTCAGGAACCTACATTCAGGAACCTACATTCAGGAACCTACATTCAGGAACCTACATTCAGGAACCTACATTCAGGAACTACATTCAGGAACCTACATTCAGGAACCTACATTCAGGAAATACATTCAGGAACCTACATTCAGGAAATACATTCAGGAACCTACATTCAGGAACCTACATTCAGGAACCTACATTCAGGAACCTACATTCAGGAACTACATTCAGGAACCTACATTCAGGAACCTACATTCAGGAAATACATTCAGGAACCTACATTCAGGAAATACATTCAGGAACCTACATTCAGGAACCTACATTCAGGAACTACATTCAGGAACTACATTCAGGAACCTACATTCAGGAACCTACATTCAGGAACCTACATTCAGGAACCAGGCTACAGGTGGTCAGGTTATCTTGAGATGATTTCGGGGCTTTAGTGTCCCCGCGGCCCGGTCCTCGACCAGGCCTCCACCCCCAGGAAGCAGCCCGTGACAGCTGACTAACACCCAGGTACCTATTTTACTGCTAGGTAACAGGGGGAATAGGGTGAAAGAAACTCTGCCCATTGTTTCTCGCCGGCGCCTGGGATAGAACCCAGGACCACAGGATCAAAAGTCCAGCGTGCTGTCCGCTCGGCCGACCGGCTCGCCGGCAGGTCTCTGAATTAAGTAAATTAATTTGCAATATACTGGGTTATGTTTATTTTGAAACTGGTTCTCTAGTCCAACCACTTGGGCTGGACGGTAGAGCGTCGGTCTCGCGTCATGCAGGTCGGCGTTCAATCCCCGCGACCGTCAACAAGTGGTTGGATACCATTCCTTTCCCTCCGTCCCATCCCAAATCCTTATCCTGACCCCTTCCCAGTGCTATATAGTCGTAATGGCATGGCGCTTTCACCTTGATAGTTCCCTTCTCTAGTGTCTGGGACAGGAAGCCGGCTGGTGTCATCGATGCTTCCCTAGACGATTATTGACCTTGTGCAGGACGGAGGAAGTCAATAATGTCCACGATAGTCATGTTTAATAGTTGAATTCCATACACATCTATATTGCTAAGTGAACCAGGGCCCAATGGTTACAGCCTCACGGTGTGGTGACGGTGTAACAGCGTCACGTCACACTGGGTGGTGACGGTAGAGGTGGACAGAAACATTAGTGAGAAATAACAGATGTAGAGTCCAGGGTCAATACTTCCGGATTCCATCTCGTAATATACGCAATCATTACATTCAAACTCCTGTCGAAATGCGCATCATGGATATTATATGACTATGGCGCCGGTCGGCCGAGCGGACAGCATGCTGGACTTGTGATCCTGTGGTCCTGGGTTCGATCCCAGGCGCCCGCGAGAAACAATGGGCAGAGTTTCTTTCACCCTATGCCCCTGTTACCTAGCAGTAAAATAGGTACCTGGGTGTTAGTCAGCTGTCACGGGCTGCTTCCTGGGGGTGGAGGCCTGGTCGAGGACCGGGCCGCGGGGACACTAAAGCCCCGAAATCATCTCAAGATAACCTCAAGATGGCGAGCGCTCAATGGTAGAGAATGGTAGTTACGACCGCTTCTGTGGTTACTTACGGCTTGCCGGAGCCATGATTCCGGTATGAATAATCCTCAGTGCTCCGAATGGCAGTACAATGTCATTATCGAGTCACTGTAGAGTCAAGGTTCAATATTATTATTGTTGGCATCATTAACGATGAGTGAAAATCCACATATTAGGGGATTACGGTCACTATGTTGGGTTATGTTGTGATGTAGCAGCTATGTTGGGAGCCACATAGTGGAGCAGGGCAGGGTAAGTTTCGTACCGTTTGTGTGGGTGCTGATTCACGCATGATGTATGTGCTTATACACACATATTGGAGTATCCCACATATTGGAGTACTCCACATATTGGAGTACTGCACATATTGGAGGATCCCACATATTGGAGTACTCCACATATTGGAGTACTCCACATATTGGAGTACTGCACATATTGGAGGATCCCACATATTAAAGTACTCCACATATTAGAGTACAACACATATTGGAGTACTGCACATATTGGAGTACAACACATATTGGAGTACAACACATATTGGAGTACAACACATATTGGAGTACAACACATATTGGAGTACAACACATATTGGAGTACTGCACATATTGGAGTACTGCACATATTGGAGTACTGCACATATTGGAGTACTCCACATATTGGAGTACAACACATATTGGAGTACTGCACATATTGGAGTACTGCACATATTGGAGTACTGCACATATTGGAGTACTCCACATATTGGAGTACAACACATATTGGAGTACAACACATATTGGAGTACAACACATATTGGAGTACAACACATATTGGAGTACAACACATATTGGAGTACAACACATATTGGAGTACAACACATATTAGAGTACAACACATATTGGAGTACTGCACATATTGGAGTACAACACATATTGGAGTACTGCACATATTGGAGTACTCCACATATTGGAGTACAACACATATTGGAGTACAACACATATTGGAGTACAACACATATTGGAGTACAACACATATTGGAGTACTGCACATATTGGAGTACTGCACATATTGGAGTACTGCACATATTGGAGTACTGCACATATTGGAGTACTGCACATATTGGAGTACTGCACATATTGGAGTACTGCACATATTGGAGTACAACACATATTGGAGTACTGCACATATTGGAGTACTGCACATATTGGAGTACAACACATATTGGAGTACAACACATATTGGAGTACAACACATATTAGAGTACAACACATATTGGAGTACAACACATATTAGAGTACAACACATATTGGAGTACAACACATATTGGAGTACAACACATATTGGAGTACAACACATATTGGAGTACAACACATATTGGAGTACAACACATATTGGAGTACAACACATATTGGAGTACTGCACATATTGGAGTACAACACATATTGGAGTACAACACATATTGGAGTACAACACATATTAGAGTACAACACATATTGGAGTACCACACATATAGTAGTACCCACATATTGGAGTACTCCACATATTGGAGGATCCCACATATTGGAGTACTCCACATATTGAAGTACAACACATATTGGAGTACTCCACATATTGTAGTACCCACATATTGGAGTACCACACATATAGTAGTACCCACATATTGGAGTACTCCACATATTGGAGTACCCCACATATTGGAGTACAACACATATTGGAGTACAACACATATTGGAGTATCCCACATATTGGAGTACCCCACATATTGGAGTACAACACATATTGGAGTACAACACATATTGGAGTATCCCACATATTGGAGTACAACACATATTGGAGTATCCCACATATAGTAGTACTCACATATTGGAGTACCCCCACATATTAGAGCCCCTACATATTCTCTTGGTGTACCTAGTGCTCATTTTTACACATTTCTTCTGATATCATCATTTCATTACACACTTTTTTGCACATTTGTTTACACATTTTCTGTGTTATATCTGGTCCTAAGATGGTTGAAGGTGGTGGCTGCCATTACATGTTCATACAATATAGTTCAAGTGTTCACAGCACCAGTGAAGAGCAGAGGTGCCATAGGCACAATCAGAGAACACTGTATAAACATCAGAGGTCCAGTGAAGAGCAGAGCTGCCATAGGCACAGTCAGAGAACACTGTATGAACATCAGAGGTCCAGTGAAGAGCAGAGGTGCCATAGGCACAGTCAGAGAACACTGTATGAACATCAGAGGTCCAGTGAAGAGCAGAGGTGCCATAGGCACAATCAGAGAACACCGTATAAACATCAGAGGTCCAGTGAAGAGCAGAGGTGCCATAGGCACAGTCAGAAAACACTGTATAAACATCAGAGGTCCAGTGAAGAGCAGAGGTGCCATAGGCACAGTCAGAGAACACTGTATGAACATTAGAGGTCCAGTGAAGAGCAGAGGTGCCATAGGCACAGTCAGAGAACACCGTATGAACATCAGAGGTCCAGTGAAGAGTAGAGGTGCCATAGGCACAATCAGAGAACACTGTATAAACATCAGAGGTCCAGTGAAGAGCAGAGGTGCCATAGGCACAATCAGAAAACACTGTATAAACATCAGAGGTCCAGTGAAGAGCAGAGGTGCCATAGGCACAATCAGAAAACACTGTATAAACATCAGAGGTCCAGTGAAGAGTAGAGGTGCCATAGGCACAATCAGAGAACACTGTATAAACATCAGAGGTCCAGCGAAGAGCAAAGGTGCCATAGGCACAATCAGAGAACACTGTATAAACATCAGAGGTCCAGTGAAGAGCAGAGGTGCCATAGGCACAATCAGAGAACACTGTATAAACATCAGAGGTCCAGTGAAGAGCAGAGGTGCCATAGGCACAATCAGAGAACACTGTATAAACATCAGAGGTCCAGCGAAGAGCAGAGGTGCCATAGGCACAATCAGAGAACACTGTATAAACATCAGAGGTCCAGTGAAGAGCAGAGGTGCCATAGGCACAATCAGAGAACACTGTATAAACATCAGAGGTCCAGTGAAGAGCAGAGGTGCCATAGGCACAATCAGAGAACACTGTATAAACATCAGAGGTCCAGTGAAGAGCAGAGGTGCCATAGGCACAATCAGAACACTGTATAAACATCAGAGGTCCAGTGAAGAGCAGAGGTGCCATAGGCACAATCAGAGAACACTGTATAAACATCAGAGGTCCAGTGAAGAGCAGAGGTGCCATAGGCACAATCAGAAAACACTGTATACACATCAGAGGTCCAGTGAGGAGTAGAGGTGCCATAGGCACAATCAGAGAACACTGTATAAACATCAGAGGTCCAGTGAGGAGTAGAGGTGCCATAGGCACAATCAGAGAACACTGAACATCAGAGGTCCGCGGCTGTTCAACACCCTCCCAGCAAGTCTTAAGAAATATTGCCGGATCAAAGGTGGAAGTCTTCAAGATGCACTTAGATAAGTTCCTACAAGAAGTGCCGGACCAACCAGGCTGTGGTGGATATGTGGGCCTGCGGGCAGCTGCAAGCAACAGGCTGGTGGACCAAGTTATCAAAAGTCGAGCCTGGCCTCAGGCCTGGCTCAGGGAGTAGAGAAACTCTCAAAACCGTCTTCAGGTAACTCCAGGTAACCTGTACAAGATACGAATTTTTCCTTACATTTCTTATGTAAGGAAATGAATTAAATGCATTTCTAGCTAAGACTAATGTCTCGTCTTATTTTCCCTCGCTTTAAAGAAGCCTTTCTTGACCAACATTGTCTCTTAACCTCAGTATTTTCTATGCCAAGATCATATCTTTTCTGGTCCTGCTGTCGTCTTGGGTTGAGACCTTTGTTGTGTTAGTGGTGGTAACTTGGTGTATCAGCTGGGGGGGGGGCGGGTTATTAACCACTACAAGAATACAGTGTTGTAGAGACGCCTCACCAATGACGGCACTTCACGACTGGTCTTGACCACCGTGACATAGTCCTCCCACTAACAGGTCCAGCCAAAGGTGGAGAAATTACTGACTTGAAGAACGTTCACAGATATTTTAAACCGCTTAAAATTTATAAATCTGTATTTTTAATGCGCAGGCGGAAGAGAGGCGTAATAATTTATACTTGACAATGCCACTCTTGGATCAGTGCCTGTCATGTATGTATATGTATGGGTATAAAGTATATATGGAAGCTGATCAGAATTACATTTCACCTTTGTGAATGTACATTAATGACACTATGTAAAAGACACATCTAACGCTTTATGTAGGACATACGTAAATCTGTGTATCTATGTATTTACGTATGTAGGTTACCTTAGCATTTTAAAAGCACCGAATCACCTTCTGTGGTTGAGTGTTCAATAAACCCTTGAACTATATGTTTTACACTTCTCTAACCCTGTCCATGGAGGACAGAAGAAAATGTATATATGCTGGTTAGCATTGTAAATGTCTGGCCACGTCTGTGGTAGAAAATAATAAAAAAAAAAAACTACTCCTCTGCGTCGCTGTGGCACTAAGGAACATTTCTCCCAGTCTATGTTGTGTCCTTAGTGAAGGCATTATTCCTAATTAGTGTCTGTTGCTTCAGCCTTACCATTAGCACCCTGTAGACACCCATCAGAGAACATCTGATCTACAGTAATTAATTGTCTGGGTATGAGTTAATTTCCTGGAGCAATGCCAGTCTGATGGGTTGATGTACCGTGATAGACTTCTCCACTGGCACCTCGTGTGTGTGTGTCTCACAGACTTATTGTTCTGGTGGAGGTTATCTTGAGGTTATCTTGAGGTTATCTTGAGGTTATCTTGAGGTTATCTTGAGGTTATCTTGAGATGATTTCGGGACTTTAGTGTCCCCGCGGCCCGGTCCTCGACCAGGCCTCCACACTCCCAGGAAGCAGCCCGTGACAGCTGACTAACACCCAGGTACCTATTTTACTGCTAGGTAACAGGGGTAACATAGGGTGAAAGAAACTCTGCCCATTGTTTCTCGCCGGCGCCTGGGATCGAACCCAGGACCACAGGATCACAAGTCCAGCGTGCTGTCCGCTCGGCCGATCGGCCGCGGGTGAAGCTGCCAACCTTGCAGGCGTCCGCCTTAGGTGCTTCCTGAAGCTTGAGGAGAAGCTTGAGGAGGAGCTGGAGGAGCTCCTCAAGTAAGGACACCGACCAATCATGCCACTTGGAGCCTGATCGGCTGCAGATCTGATTCGAGCTCGATCGGTAACAGATCTATCGTCTATAATTACAGCAGAACTCAGTGTAATCTTGGTAATATCAGTGTAGTGGAGCTCGCTGCTGATCTTAAAAGCAATCTTATCATACAGTTTCCTGATCCTGCTTGATCTCAAGACAGATTTGTTATTTTGGTTGTGTCTGGGGCCAGAAGGAGTGCCACGGCACCATCCTGCATGCTCCAGAGTGCCACGGCACCATCCTGCATGCTCCAGAGTGCCACGGCACCATCCTGCATGCTCCAGAGTGCCACGGCACCATCCTGCATGCTCCAGAATGCCACGGCACCATCCTGCATGCTCCAGAGTGTCACGGCACCATCCTGCATGCTCCAGAGTGTCACAGCTCCATCCTGCATGCTCCAGAGTGCCACGGCACCATCCTGCATGCTCCAGAGTGCCACGGCACCATCCTGCATGCTCCAGAGTGTCACGGCACCATCCTGCATGCTCCAGAGTGCCACGGCACCATCCTGCATGCTCCAGAGTGTCACGGCACCATCCTGCATGCTCCAGAGTGTCACAGCTCCATCCTGCATGCTCCAGAGTGTCACGGCACCATCCTGCATGCTCCAGAGTGTCACGGCTCCATCCTGCATGCTCCAGAGTTCCACGGCACCATCCTGCATGCTCCAGAGTGCCACGGCGCCATCCTGCATGCTCCAGAGTGCCACGGCACCATCCTGCATGCTCCAGAGTGTCACGGCACCATCCTGCATGCTCCAGAGTGTCACAGCTCCATCCTGCATGCTCCAGAGTGTCATGGCACCATCCTGCATGCTCCAGAGTGTCACGGCTCCATCCAGCATGCTCCAGAGTGTCACGGCACCATCTTGCATGCTCCAGAGTGTCACGGCGCCATCCTGCATGCTCCAGAGTGCCACGCCTCCATCCTGCATGCTCCAGAGTGTCACGGCGCCATCCTGCATGCTCCAGAGTGTCACGGCACCATCCTGCATGCTCCAGAGTGCCACGCCTCCATCCTGCATGCTCCAGAGTGCCACGCCTCCATCCTGCATGCTCCAGAGTGCCACGGCGCCATCCTGCATGCTCCAGAGTGCCACGCCTCCATCCTGCATGCTCCAGAGTGTCACGGCTCCATCCTGCATGCTCCAGAGTGCCACGGCACCATCCTGCACGCTCCAGAGTGTCACGGCTCCATCCTGCATGCTCCAGAGTGTCACGGCTCCATCCTGCATGCTCCAGAGTGCCACGGCACCATCCTGCATGCTTCAGAGTGTCACGGCTCCATCCTGCATGCTCCAGAGTGCCACGGCACCATCCTGCATGCTCCAGAGTGCCACGGCACCATCCTGCATGCTCCAGAGTGCCACGGCTCCATCCTGCATGCTCCAGAGTGCCACGGCTCCATCCTGCATGCTCCAGAGTGTCATGGCACCATCCTGCATGCTCCAGAGTGTCACGGCACCATCCTGCATGCTCCAGAGTGCCATGGCTCCATCCTGCATGCTCCAGAGTGCCACGGCACCATCCTGCACGCTCCAGAGTGTCACGGCACCATCCTGCATGCTACAGAGTGCCACGGCTCCATCCTGCATGCTCCAGAGTGCCACGGCACCATCCTGCATGCTCCAGAGTGCCACGGCTCCATCCTGCATGCTCCAGAGTGTCATGGCACCATCCTGCATGCTCCAGAGTGCCACGGCTCCATCCTGCATGCTCCAGAGTGCCACGGCTCCATCCTGCATGCTCCAGAGTGTCACGGCTCCATCCTGCATGCTCCAGAGTGTCATGGCACCATCCTGCATGCTCCAGAGTGCCACGGCTCCATCCTGCATGCTCCAGAGTGTCACGGCTCCATCCTGCATGCTCCAGAGTGTCACGGCACCATCCTTCATGCTCCAGAGTGTCACGGCTCTATCCTCCATGCTCCAGAGTGCCACGGCACCATCCTGCATGCTCCAGAGTGTCACGGCACCATCCTGCATGCTCCAGAGTGTCACAGCTCCATCCTGCATGCTCCAGAGTGTCACGGCTCCATCCTGCATGCTCCAGAGTGTCACAGCTCCATCCTGCATGCTCCAGAGTGCTACGGCTCCATCCTGCATGCTCCAGAGTGTCACGGCTCCATCCTGCATGCTCCAGAGTGTCATGGCACCATCCTGCATGCTCCAGAGTGTCACGGCTCCATCCTCCATGCTCCAGAGTGCCACACGGCTCCATCCGTCATGCTCCAGAGTGCCACGGCACCATCCTGCATGCTCCAGAGTGTCACGGCTCCATCCTGCATGCTCCAGAGTGTCATGACACCATCCTGCATGCTCCAGAGTGTCACGGCTCCATCCTCCATGCTCCAGAGTGCCACACGGCTCCATCCTCCATGCTCCAGAGTGCCACGGCACCATCCTGCATGCTCCAGAGTGTCACGGCTCCATCCTGCATGCTCCAGAGTGTCATGGCACCATCCTGTATGCTCCAGAGTGTCACGGCTCCATCCTCCATGCTCCAGAGTGCCACACGGCTCCATCCTGCATGCTCCAGAGTGCCACGGCACCATCCTGCACGCTCCAGAGTGCCACGGCACCATCCTGCACGCTCCAGAGTGCCACGCCTCCATCCTGCATGCTCCAGAGTGTCACGGCTCCATCCTGCATGCTCCAGAGTGTCACGGCACCATCCTGCATGCTCCAGAGTGCCACGGCACTATCCTGCATGCTCCAGAGTGTCACGGCTCCATCCTGCATGCTCCAGAGTGCCACGGCACCATCCTGCATGCTCCAGAGTGCCACGGCACCATCCTGCATGCTCCAGAGTGTCACGGCTCCATCCTGCATGCTCCAGAGTGCCACGGCACCATCCTGCATGCTCCAGAGTGTCACGGCACCATCCTGCATGCTCCAGAGTGCCACGGCACCATCCTGCATGCTCCAGAGTGTCACGGCTCCATCCTGCATGCTCCAGAGTGCCACATGGCTTGTGTGGGAGCGTGAGAGCACGGTGGTGTCAGGTCTGGTCCTGATGTGCTTCTTCCTCCGTGACTCCTGAATCATCTCCTGCTTCTTCTACATCTTGAGGAGTTCCTCCAACATCTTGAGGAGTTCCTCCAACATCTTGAGGAGTTCCTCCAACATCTTGAGGAGTTCCTCCAACATCTTGAGGAGTTCCTCCAACATCTTGAGGAGTTCCTCCAACATCTTGAGGAGTTCCTCCAACATCTTGAGGAGTTCCTCCAACATCTTGAGGAGTTCCTCCAACATCTTGAGGAGTTCCTCCAACATCTTGAGGAGTTCCTCCAACATCTTGAGGAGTTCCTCCAACATCTTGAGGAGTTCCTCCAACATCTTGAGGAGTTCCTCCAACATCTTGAGGAGTTCCTCCAACATCTTGAGGAGTTCCTCCAACATCTTGAGGAGTTCCTCCAACATCTTGAGGAGTTCCTCCAACATCTTGAGGAGTTCCTCCAACATCTTGAGGAGTTCCTCCAACATCTTGAGGAGTTCCTCCAACATCTTGAGGAGTTCCTCCTTCATCTTGAGGAGTTCCTCCAACATCTTGAGGAGTTCCTCCAACATCTTGAGGAGTTCCTCCTTCATCTTGAGGAGTTCCTCCAACATCTTGAGGAGTTCCTCCAACATCTTGAAGAGTTCCTCCAACATCTTGAGGAGTTCCTCCAACATCTTGAGGAGTTCCTCCAACATCTTGAGGAGTTCCTCCAACATCTTGAGGAGTTCCTCCAACATCTTGAGGAGTTCCTCCAACATCTTGAGGAGTTCCTCCAACATCTTGAAGAGTTCCTCCAACATCTTGAGGAGTTCCTCCAACATCTTGAGGAGTTCCTCCAACATCTTGAGGAGTTCCTCCAACATCTTGAGGAGTTCCTCCAACATCTTGAGGAGTTCCTCCAACATCTTGAGGAGTTCCTCCAACATCTTGAGGAGTTCCTCCTTCATCTTGAGGAGTTCCTCCAACATCTTGAAGAGTTCCTCCAACATCTTGAGGAGTTCCTCCAACATCTTGAGGAGTTCCTCCAACATCTTGAGGAGTTCCTCCAACATCTTGAGGAGTTCCTCCAACATCTTGAGGAGTTCCTCCAACATCTTGAGGAGTTCCTCCAACATCTTGAGGAGTTCCTCCAACATCTTGAGGAGTTCCTCCAACATCTTGAGGAGTACCTTGAGGTTACGGGCATGTATGGTGAATGTGATGTACGGTATAGTGACTATAGTGACTTCAGGTTCTGGTAATAGTGATTACAGGTAGTGTGGTTTAGCTCTTTACGACCCGTCTATATTGGTCTAGTTGTACCTGCTGTTCTCTATTGTTATCCGAGTGGTGGTGGTGGTTGTGGTGGTGGTGGTTGGTGGTGGTGGTGGGGGAGGGGGGGGGCGAGAGAGGTGTGGACGAACATTCCAGAAGGCTGGTGGGTGCGCTCCGGGGCACTGCCCACTGCCCCCCCCCCCCCGCACACACACACACACACACACACACACACACACACACACACACACACACACACACACACACACACACACGTATAAAATAATCAACGTATAAATAACTCAGAGGGATTGACAGAGTGGACATAGATGAAATGTTCACACGTAATAGTAACAGAACGAGAGGACATGGATGGAAGCTGGAGACTCAGATGAGTCACAGAGATGTTAGGAAGTTTTCTTTTAGCGTGATAGTGGGAAAATGCACTTAAGGAGTAGGTTGTGGAAGCAAATACTATTCATCATTTTAAAACTAGGTATGATAAGGAAATGGGACAGGAGTTTCTTAAATATACACGACTTTTTCGTCAAAGAACGAATAATGTAAATAGGGAGATTGAAGAAATTGAGCGGAAATTGAAACAATCATATCAGACTGAAGAAAGGCAGTTAGAACAGAAAGCAATTCAGGAAATAAAGAAAAATCCAAAATATTTCTTCTCATATGCGAAATCAAAAGCAAAAACCACTGCCAGTATTTGACCTATTCGTACAAGTGAAGGTTCATACACGGATGATGACAAAGAAATTAGTGAAATCCTAAAAAATCAGTATAAGGACATGTTTAGCACTCCAATAAACAACATGAAAGTGTAAGATCCAGACAACTTCTTTATGCGTGATATCCAAACACCTGTAAATATAATTGATATCAACACGAGCGTGGCAGATTTTGAAAGAGAAATTGAAAACATGCCCATGCACTCGGCCCCGGGGCCAGATTCATGGAATTCAATATTTATAAAGAAATGCAAAGTGCCGGTAGCACAGGCACTCAGTACAGTGTGGAGGAAGAGCTTGGACACGGGGGAGATACCAGATGCACTTAAAGTAGCAGACATAGCCCCTCTACACAAGGGAGGGAGCAAAGCATTGGCAAAGAATTATAGACCAGTTGCACTAACATCGCACATCATAAAAGTATTTAAGTGTGACCAGGAGTCAGGTCACTAGATTCATGGAGACCAATGACCTGAAGAGCAGAGGTGCCATAGGCACAATCAGAGAACACTGTATAAACATCAGAGGTCCAGTGAAGAGCAGAGGTGACATAGGCACAATCAGAGAACACTGTATAAACATCAGAGGTCCGCGGTTGTTCAACGTCCTCCCAGCGAGCATCAGAAATATTGCCGGAACAACCGTGGACATCTTCAAGAGAAAACTAGATTGTTTCCTCCAAGGAGTGCCTGACCAACCGGGCTGTGGTGGGTATGTGGGCCTGCGGGCCGCTCCAAGCAACAGCCTGGTGGACCAAACTCTCACAAGTCAAGCCCGGCCTCGGACCGCTCCAAGCAACAGCCTGGTGGACCAAACTCTCACAAGTCAAGCCTGGCCTCGGGCCGGGCTTGGGGAGTAGAAGAACTCCCAGAACCCCATCAACCAGGTATATGTGGGCCTGCGGGCCGCTCCAAGCAACAGCCTGGTGGACTAAACTCTCACAAGTCAAGCCTGGCCTCGGGCCGGGCTTGGGCAGTAGAAGAACTCCCAGAACCCCATCAACCAGGTATATGTGGGCCTGCGGGCCGCTCCAAGCAACAGCCTGGTGGACCAAACTCTCACAAGTCAAGCCTGGCCTCGGGCCGGGCTTGGGCAGTAGAAGAACTCCCAGAACCCCATCAACCAGGTATATGTGGGCCTGCGGGCCGCTCCAAGCAACAGCCTGGTGGACCAAACTCTCACAAGTCAAGCCTGGCCTCGGGCCGGGCTTGGGTAGTAGAAGAACTCCCAGAACCCCATGAACCAGGTATATGTGGGCCTGCGGGCCGCTCCAAGCAACAGCCTGGTGGACCAAACTCTCACAAGTCAAGCCTGGCCTCGGGCTGGGCTTGGGCAGTAGAAGAACTCCCAGAACCCCATCAACCAGGTATATGTGGGCTTGCGGGCCGCTCCAAGCAACAGCCTGGTGGACCAAACTCTCACAAGTCAAGCCTGGCCTCGGGCCGGGCTTGGGGAGTAGAAGAACTCCCAGAACCCCATCAACCAGGTATATGTGGGCCTGCGGGCCGCTCCAAGCAACAGCCTGGTGGACCAAACTCTCACAAGTCAAGCCTGGCCTCGGCCCGGGCTTGGGCAGTAGAAGAACTCCCAGAACCCCATCAACCAGGTATATGTGGGCCTGCGGGTCACTCCAAGCAACAGCCTGGTGGACCAAACTCTCACAAGTCAAGCCTGGCCTCGGGCCGGGCTTGGGCAGTAGAAGAACTCCCAGAACCCCATCAACCAGGTATATGTGGGCCTGCGGGTCACTCCAAGCAACAGCCTGGTGGACCAAACTCTCACAAGTCAAGCCTGGCCTCGGGCCGGGCTTGGGCAGTAGAAGAACTCCCAGTACTACCCCAGTACACCCCAGTACTCAGGTACTACCCCGGTACACCCCAGTACACAGGTACTACCCCCAGTACACCCCAGTACTCAGGTACTACCCCGGTACACCCCAGTACACAGGTACTGCCCCCCGGTACACTCAGCCTTGGGGTCAAGTGCTTGAACCGGTTGAGTTATACAGAGTCATCCAGGACCCAGAATGCGATCTGCTAATCGTTTCACATTCTTATGGTGCTGAATACGGCTACTGTATTTACTGTAATGTATGCTGTATGTTGGGGTGGGATTACGAGGTATTCTAATTGTATTATTTGCATTTTGAGTGAATGATGGAGTTGGATTTAATTTTGTTCAGGATTTTCATTGATTGGGGTGATTTTCATTGCTAGTTTTCTTTCTGTGGGGGGTGTCTACCCCTGCCTGGGGGGGGGGGTGTCTGTGCATTTGAGCACAGTGCATTTTGCAACACAGATTCAGTATCACCTAGCAGCAGCAGCACCCAGATTGGCCAATCATCAGCGGATTCACATAAACTGCCACCAACAAATTAGTTTGGTTTGTAAACATGTAATCTGTGTATTTTTGGAGCTATACAATATATACAATAGAGTTTAGGCATGAAAGTCACAGTGGAGATTGGATGTATTAGCTGAGCAGCACAAAATAGAGTCTGTAAGTCTGTATAACATTGTGAGACATAGATCCACAAGTCTAAAAATTGCAAAGTTTGGATCTGTGTTTAAAATTGCGTTGCTGGGGGTCATACGTCTTAAAAAAAATTGAATGTGGGTCTGGTAAGTCTAAATAGGACTGGGAAGACATAGACAGTTGAAATGACTTCAAACTGAATTTTTAAATTTCCCTCGACGTTAATTACCAGTGACTAATGTGCAGTAATTATGCCTGACTAATTGAACTTAATTATCCAGACTTTCCAAGTTTAGCTGATAATCAAGTCTTGGTGTCTTTAGTCTTATACTGGGTATAGATATGTCTAAGTCTTGATCTGCATAAGCTTCCTGTTGACAACGTTAGCTGTTGATACCGTTAGCTGTTGACACCGTTAGCTGTTGATACCGTTAGCTGTTGATACCGTTAGCTGTTGATACCGTTAGCTGTTGACACCGTTAACTGTTGACACGGTTAGCTGTTGATACCGTTAGCTGTTGATACCGTTAGCTGTTGACACCGTTAGCTGTTGATACCGTTAGCTGTTGATACCGTTAACTGTTGACACCGTTAGCTGTTGATACCGTTAGCTGTTGACACCGTTAGCTGTTGATACCGTTAGCTGTTGATACCGTTAGCTGTTGATACCGTTAACTGTTGATACCGTTAGCTGTTGATACCGTTAGCTGTTGACACCGTTAGCTGTTGATACCGTTAGCTGTTGACACCGTTAACTGTTGACACCGTTAGCTGTTGATACCGTTAGCTGTTGACACCGTTAGCTGTTGATACCGTTAGCTGTTGACACCGTTAGCTGTTGATACCGTTAGCTGTTGATACCGTTAGCTGTTGATACCGTTAACTGTTGACAACGTTAGCTGTTGATACCGTTAGCTGTTGACACCGTTAGCTGTTGATACCGTTAGCTGTTGATACCGTTAGCTGTTGATACCGTTAGCTGTTGACAACGTTAGCTGTTGATACCGTTAGCTGTTGACACCGTTAGCTGTTGATACCGTTAGCTGTTGATACTGTTAACTGTTGACACCGTTAGCTGTTGACACCGTTAGCTGTTGATACCGTTAGCTGTTGATACCGTTAGCTGTTGACACTGTTAACTGTTGACACCGTTAGCTGTTGATACCGTTAGCTGTTGATACCGTTAGCTGTTGACACTGTTAGCTGTTGATACCGTTAGCTGTTGATACCGTTAGCTGTTGACACCGTTAGCTGTTGATACCGTTTGCTGTTGACACCGTTAGCTGTTGACAACGTTAGCTGTTGACACCGTTAGCTGTTGATACCGTTAGCTGTTGATACCGTTAGCTGTTGACACCGTTAGCTGTTGATAACGTTAGCTGTTGATACCGTTAGCTGTTGACACCGTTAGCTGTTGATACCGTTAGCTGTTGACACCGTTAGCTGTTGACAACGTTAGCTGTTGACACCGTTAGCTGTTGATACCGTTAGCTGTTGATACCGTTAGCTGTTGACACCGTTAGCTGTTGATAACGTTAGCTGTTGATACCGTTAGCTGTTGACACCGTTAGCTGTTGATACCGTTAGCTGTTGATACCGTTAGCTGTTGATACCGTTAGCTGTTGATACCGTTAGCTGTTGATAACGTTAGCTGTTGACACCGTTAGCTGTTGACAACGTTAGCTGTTGATACCGTTAGCTGTTGACACCGTTAGCTGTTGACACCGTTAGCTGTTGATACCGTTAGCTGTTGACAACGTTAGCTGTTGACAACGTTAGCTGTTGATAACGTTAGCTGTTGATAACGTTAGCTGTTGATACCGTTAGCTGTTGACAACGTTAGCTGTTGATACCGTTAGCTGTTGATAACGTTAGCTGTTGATAACGTTAGCTGTTGATACCGTTAGCTGTTGATAACGTTAGCTGTTGACAACGTTAGCTGTTGATACCGTTAGCTGTTGATAACGTTAGCTGTTGATAACGTTAGCTGTTGATACCGTTAGCTGTTGACAACGTTAGCTGTTGACAACGTTAGCTGTTGATACCGTTAGCTGTTGACAACGCTTACTCCCCCCCCTCACCATGTCATATATTTTCCCCCACACAATCCTACCCCCTCTCCCCCACACAATCCTACCCCCCCTCCCCACACAATCCTACCCCCCCCCTCCCCCACACAATCCTACCCCCCTCCCCCACACAATCCTCCCCCACACAATCCTGCCCCCCCTCCCCACACAATCCTACCCCCCCTCCCCCACACAATCCTACCCCCCCTCCCCACACAATCCTGCACCCCCTCCCCCACACAATCCTGCACCCCCTCCCCCACACAATCCCCTGACTAGCTTTCCCCACAGGAGCTGGGGGCGGAGATTGAGTTGTGGAGGACTTCGAGAGAGCCTCGGGGGACGGGGAGGTGAAGAGGGGGGGGGAGGGTTGATGGGGGGGGGGAGGAGGAGGGGGTTGGGGAGGGTTCTGGGGGAGGGGGGGGGGAAGGGGGGAAGGGGGGGAAATGGGTTCACAGAAAACTCTGGTCCAACGCAGAACGGTTAATTGGTGTCGAATTTCGCATTTTTCCTTCTTTGATACAACGTTGGGGAAAAAACCCCCTTTGGGAAGGGAGAAGGGTCCAGGTTCGAGGCTGTGTTTATTCTCCAATATATTGGATTAAATGGCGGCGTAAAACTGCTCCGGCTCGTAATGGCTCGAGTTGTAATTACTCTTCGGGCGATCAGAGAGCACTGGGGGGGGGGAGGGGGAGGGGGGATACTCACCTAGTTGTGCTTGCGAGGGGTTGAGCTCTGGCTCTTTGGTCCCGCCTCTCAACTGTCAATCAACTGGTGTACAGGTTCCTGAGCCTATTGGGCTCTATCATATCTACACTTGAAACTGTGTATGGAGTCAGCCTCCACCACATCACTTCCTAATGCATTCCACCTGTTAACTACTCTGACACTGAAAAAATTCTTTCTAATGTCCTAATGGCTCATTTGGGCACTCAATTTCCACCTGTGTCCCCTAGTGCGTGTGTCCCTTGTAGTAAATAGCCTGTCTTTGTGTACCCTCTCAATTACTTTCAATATCTTGTATGTGGTGATCATGTCCCCCCTAACTCTCCTGTCTTCAAGCGACTTGAGGGTTTAATTCCCGTCGTCTCTCGTCGTAACTCATGCCTCTTAGTTCTGGGACTAGTCTAGTGGGAAGCCTTAGAACCTTCTCCAGTTTTATGTAAAATGTTTTATAAAAATATTTTTTATAAAAATGCAGAACAGAACCAGTGAAGAGCAGAGGTGCCATAGGCACAATCAGAGAACACTGTATAAACATCAGAGGTCCAGTGAAGAGCAGAGGTGCCATAGGTACAATCAGAGAACACTGTATAAACATCAGAGGTCCAATGAAGAGCAGAGGTGATATAGGCACAATCAGAGAACACTGTATAAACATCAGAGGTCCAGTGAAGAGCAGAGGTGCCATAGGCACAATCAGAGAACACTGTATAAACATCAGAGGACCAGTGAAGAGCAGAGGTGCCATAGGTACAATCAGAGAACACTGTATAAACATCAGAGGTCCAGTGAAGAGCAGAGGTGCCATAGGCACAATCAGAGAACACTGTATAAACATCAGAGGTCCAGTGAAGAGCAGAGGTGCCATAGGCACAATCAGAGAACACTGTATGAACATCAGAGGTCCAGTGAAGAGCAGAGGTGCCATAGGCACAATCAGAGAACACTGTATAAACATCAGAGGTCCAGTGAAGAGCAGAGGTGCCATAGGCACAATCAGAGAACACTGTATAAACATCAGAGGTCCAGTGAAGAGCAGAGGTGCCATAGGCACAATCAGAGAACACTGTATAAACATCAGAGGTCCACGGTTGTTCAACGTCCTCCCAGCGAGCATAAGAAATATTGCCGGAACAACCGTGGACATCTTCAAGAGGAAACTAGATTGTTTCCTCCAAGGAGTGCCGGACCAACCAGGCTGTGGTGGGTATGTGGGCCTGCGGGCCGCTCCAAGCAACAGCCTGGTGGACCAAACTCTCACAAGTCAAGCCTGGCCTCGGGCCGGGCTTGGGCAGTAGAAGAACTCCCAGAACCCCATCAACCAGGTATATGTGGGCCTGCGGGCCGCTCCAAGCAACAGCCTGGTGGACCAAACTCTCACAAGTCAAGCCTGGCCTCGGGCCGGGCTTGGGGAGTAGAAGAACTCCCAGAACCCCATCAACCAGGTATATGTGGGCCTGCGGGCCGCTCCAAGCAACAGCCTGGTGGACCAAACTCTCACAAGTCAAGCCTGGCCTCAGGCCGGGCTTGGGGAGTAGAAGAACTCCAGGAACCCCATCAACCAGGTAACCAGGAATGTTTGACAAAGTATGAACTTCCAGCTGGAACTGCATACTTCAGGATTGGTCTGACATATGTGGTATACAAGGTTCTAATTGATTTCTTGCAAAATTTTTTAAAGGAAGTTTCTTCTGCCAGTTTTGCATACGCCGCTGATGACATTCTTTTGACGAGGGCTTCAGGAGACATGTTCACGTCATATCATCTCCTAGATCTCTCTGTATGCTTCGTCGAGGAGTTTGTCTCCAGTTCGGTACCTTGTGTCTGGCCTCCTGTTCTCTCCACCTAGTTTCATAACCTTACATTTACTTGGGTTGAACTTTAGTAGCCATTTGTTGGACCATTCCTTCAGTTTGTCTAGGTCTTCTTGTAGCTTCATACTATCTACTTCTGCCTCAATCCTCCTCATAACAGATGTGTATGACACGTTACTCAGTATACAGAATATGTATTAAAGAGGCACAGAATATGCACATGTATAACTCACAACATATGTATATTTGTATGCATCACCCTAGAGCATGTATGTATAACACAATACAGAAGGTTGAAAAATTCTCTGGTAGAGAGAGAGAGAGAGAGAGAGAGAGAGAGAGAGAGAGAGAGAGAGAGAGAGAGAGAGAGAGAGAGAGAGAGAGAGAGAGAGAGAGAGAGAAAGAGAGAGAGAAAGAGAGAGAGAGAGAGAGAGAGAGAGAGAAAGAGAGAGAGAGAGAGAGAGAGAGAGAGAGAGAGAGAGAGAGAGAGAGAGAGAGAGAGAGAGAGAGAGAGAGAGAGAGAGAAAGAGAGAGAGAGAGAGAGAGAGAGAGAGAGAGAGAGAGAGAGAGAGAGAGAGAGAGAGAGAGAGGGAGAAAGAGAGAGAGAGAGAGAGAGAGAGAGAGAGAGAGAGAGAGAGAGAGAGAGAGAGAGAGAGAGAGAGAGAGAGAGAGAGAGAGAGAGAGAGAGAGAGAGAGAGAGAGAGAGAGCCTAATCACCTAAGGGTCAAACAACCTTCCCCATACCGGTAGTTTAAACCACCAATGGTTTAAACCAACAAAATATCAACGCAACATTAATGAATTTTTTTGTGGAAGGGTTCAATAGCTTGGAGCAAATAGCAATACCGTGCAGTACCGTGAGTACTTACAACAGTTGTCCCATCACACTCACGGTACTGTTCAAGACATTGGTGATATATGTAGCTAACATATCGGGAGCTGAGCAGACAGCACGCTGGACTTGTGATCCAGTGGTCCCGGGTTCGATCCCAGGCGCCGGCGAGAAACAATGGGCAGAGTTTCTTTCACCCTATACCCCTGTTACTTAGCAGTAAATAGGTACCTGGGTGTTAGTCAGCTGTCACGGGCTGCATGCTTCCTGGGGGTGGAGGCCTGGTCGAGGACCGGGCCGCGGGGACACTAAAAGCCCCGAAATCATCTGAAGATAACCTCAAGATAGGAGACTTTCCTTAACATATCTTCGACCCATTTGCATCTCCAGTTCCCACTTATATCCTCTTGTCTGGCACATTACGGTATGATAATAATTGACACACACACAGATCACACTAACGTGATGCATCAAACGAACAAATCTACAAGGGCAGTGACGAGGATTCGAACCTGCGTCCGGGAGCATCCCAGACACTGCCATAATCGACTGAGCTACGACAGGGTTAAAAGGGTTGAAACCGAAGTTCTACTGAACTTACTGGATCCTGCAGCCTCTCCGAGACACAAACCAGGATTTTACACAACCCCCCCCCTGCACCCGAGCTATGTCAATAGGCCGTTCTCCCTCTTCGCCCTTACTTCATCACACACAGAAACCACAATTGCGTGATGCATCAAACGAACAAATCCACAAGAACCGTGACGAGGATTCGAACCCTCGTCACGGCCCTTGTGGATCTATTATTAATTGACTTTAAACAAACTCAGCCTCATCACAGCCTCATTACCTCACTAGTGGACTGCACTACCTGCCATACACCCATTTTCCCTGTGATAACACAAGCACTAATTGCTAGTCGGCCATATTGGATCATATTACAATATTTTTGATGTCAGACAAGCAGCATATTTTTTTGGGGTGGTTGAGGCTGGTATAGACTCGGCTCGCTGCCATTTATTAAACACATTCTAGAGTCGTGTTTAATTACGCTGTGACAACACGGCCGGCCGGGCCCCCTCACAGTATTTATTTACTACATTTTAATAAGCACAAAATTAATTTTCCCGCGAGTTTTAAGTCAGCGATTATGAGCCAAATTTAATGCTTTATAATTGACATTGTTCAAACACTGTGTGTGTCTAGGTCTCTGGTGTTTACACCGTGTTCTCTAGTGTTTATACCGTGTTCTCTAGTGTTCTCTAGTGTTTATACCGTGTTCTCTAGTGTTCTCTAGTGTTTATACCGTGTTCTCTAGTGTTCCCTAGTGTTTATACCGTGTTCTCTAGTGTTCTCTAGTTTACACCGTGTTCTGCAGTGTTCTCTAGTGTTTATACCGTGTTCTCATGTGTTTATGCCGTGTTCTCTAGTGTTCTCTAGTGTTTATACCGTGTTCTCTAGTGTTCTCTAGTGTTTATACCGTGTTCTCTAGTGTTTATACCGTGTTCTCTAGTGTTCTCTAGTGTTTATACCGTGTTCTCTAGTGTTCCCTAGTGTTTATACCGTGTTCTCTAGTGTTCTCTAGTTTACACCGTGTTCTGCAGTGTTCTCTAGTGTTTATACCGTGTTCTCATGTGTTTATGCCGTGTTCTCTAGTGTTCTCTAGTGTTTATACCGTGTTCTCTAGTGTTCTCTAGTGTTTATACCGTGTTCTCTAGTGTTCTCTAGTGTTTATACCGTGTTCTCTAGTGTTCCCTAGTGTTTATACCGTGTTCTCTAGTGTTCTCTAGTTTACACCGTGTTCTGCAGTGTTCTCTAGTGTTTATACCGTGTTCTCATGTGTTTATGCCGTGTTCTCTAGTGTTCTCTAGTGTTTATACCGTGTTCTCTAGTGTTCTCTAGTGTTTATACCGTGTTCTCTAGTGTTCTCTAGTGTTTATACCGTGTTCTCTAGTGTTCTCTAGTGTTTATACCGTGTTCTCTAGTGTTCTCTAGTGTTTATACCGTGTTCTCTAGTGTTTATACCGTGTTCTCTAGTGTTCTCTAGTGTTTATACCGTGTTCTCTAGTGTTTATACCGTGTTCTCTAGTGTTCTCTAGTGTTTATACCGTGTTCTCTAGTTTACACCGTGTTCTGCAGTGTTCTCTAGTGTTTATACCGTGTTCTCATGTGTTTATGCCGTGTTCTCTAGTGTTCTCTAGTGTTTATACCGTGTTCTCTAGTGTTTATACCGTGTTCTCTAGTGTTCTCTAGTTTACACCGTGTTCTGCAGTGTTCTCTAGTGTTTATACCGTGTTCTCTAGTGTTTATGCCGTGTTCTCTAGTGTTTATACCGTGTTCTCTAGTGTTTATACCGTGTTCTCTAGTATACATCGTGTTCTCTAGTGTTTATACCGTGTTCTCTAGTGTTTATACCGTGTTCTCTAGTGTTTATACCGTGTTCTCTAGTGTTTATACCGTGTTCTCTAGTGTTTATACCGTGTTCTCTAGTTTACATCGTGTTCTCTAGTGTTTATACCGTGTTCTCTAGTGTTTATACCGTGTTCTCTAGTTTACATCGTGTTCTCTAGTGTTTATACCGTGTTCTCTAGTATACATCGTGTTCTCTAGCGTTTATACCGTGTTCTCTAGTGTTTATACCGTGTTCTCTAGTTTACATCGTGTTCTCTAGTGTTTATACCGTGTTATCTAGTTTACATCGTGTTCTCTAGTGTTTATACCGTGTTCTCTAGTTTACATCGCGTTCTCTAGTGTTTATACCGTGTTCTCTAGTGTTTATACCGTGTTCTCTAGTTTACATCGTGTTCTCTAGTGTTTATACCGTGTTCTCTAGTTTACATCGTGTTCTCTAGTGTTTACATCGTGTTCTCTAGTGTTCACTAGAGAACACCTTTCAACCTTTCCTTTCAACACGACTCTCGAGCACCAGTGACACACCTTGCCTACCATACCCCGCTTGCTGGGACGCTCTTTGGGGCTCCCTAGCCCCGCCCGGCCGCCCACAGCCACCCCCCGGCCGCCCACAGCCACCCCCCCCCCGCCCGCCCACAGCCACCCCCCCGGCCGCCCACAGCCACACGCCCGCCGCCCACAGGCCAGAACGAGGTACAAGGGCCACAAAGTCCAGGGACGAGCACAAGAACACCACGACACAACCGCTCTCATTAAAAGTGCATGCGCTTAATGCTAAGAAAATACAGGACGCGTAAAAACTGGACGGCCGAAAATGAAATGCAAACAGTTGATGCTTTCGGGATGGCAGGTGTGGTGATGGCAGGTGTGGTGATGGCAGGTGTGGTGATGGCAGCAGGGGTGGTGATGGCAGGGGTGGTGATGGCAGGGGTGGTGATGGCAGGTGTGGTGATGGCAGCAGGGGTGGTGATGGCAGGTGTGGTGATGGCAGCAGGGGTGGTGATGGCAGGGGTGGTGATGGCAGGTGTGGTGATGGCAGGGGTAGTGATGGCAGGTGTGGTGATGGCAGGTGTGGTGATGGCAGGGATGGTGATGGCAGGTGTGGTGATGGCAGGTGTGGTGATGGCAGGGGTGGTGATGGCAGGTGTGGTGATGGACGTGTGGTGATGGCAGGGGTGGTGATGGCAGGTGTGGTGATGGCAGGGGTGGTGATGGCAGGTGTGGTGATGGCAGGTGTGGTTATGGCAGGTGTGGTGATGGCAGGGGTGGTGATGGCAGGTGTGGTGATGGCAGGTGTGGTGATGGCAGCAGGTGTGGTGATGGCAGGTGTGGTTATGGCAGGGGTGGTGATGGCAGGTGTGGTGATGGCAGCAGGTGTGGTGATGGCAGGTGTGGTGATGGCAGGTGTGGTGATGGCAGGTGTGGTGATGGCAAGTGTAGTGATGGCAGGGGTGGTGATGGCAGGTGTGGTGATGGCAGGTGTGGTGATGGTGGCAGGGGTGGTGATGGCAGGGGTGGTGATGGCAGGTGTGGTGATGGCAGGTGTGGTGATGGTGGCAGGGGTGGTGATGGCAGGGGTGGTAATGGCAGCAAGTGTGGTGATGGCAGGTGTGGTGATGGTGGCAGGGGTGGTGATGGCAGGTGTGGTGATGGCAGGTGTGGTGATGGCAGGTGTGGTGATGGCAGGGGTGGTGATGGCAGGTGTGGTGATGGCAGGTGTGGTGATGGCAGGTGTGGTGATGGCAGGTGTGGTGATGGCAGGGGTGGTGATGGCAGGTGTGGTGATGGCAGGTGTGGTGATGGTGGCAGGGGTGGTGATGGCAGGGGTGGTGATGGCAGCAGGTGTGGTGATGGCAGGTGTGGTGATGGTGGCAGGGGTGGTGATGGCAGGTGTGGTGATGGTGGCAGGGGTGGTGATGGCAGGGGTGGTGATGGCAGGTGTGGTGATGGCAGCAGGTGTGGTGATGGCAGCAGGTGTGGTGATGGCAGGGGTGGTGATGGCAGGTGTGGTGATGGCAGGGGTGGTGATGGCAGCAGGTGTGGTGATGGCAGGGGTGGTGATGGCAGGAGGTGTGGTGATGGCAGGTGTGGTGATGGCAGGGGTGGTGATGGCAGCAGGTGTGGTGATGGCAGGGGTGGTGATGGCAGCAGGTGTGGTGATGGCAGGTGTGGTGATGGCAGGGGTGGTGATGGCAGCAGGTGTGGTGATGGCAGGGGTGGTGATGGCAGCAGGTGTGGTGATGGCAGGGGTGGTGATGGCAGGAGGTGTGGCGATGGCAGCAGGTGTGGTGATGGCAGCAGGTGTGGTGATGGCAGGGGTGTGGTGATGGCAGGGGTGGTGATGGCAGCAGGTGTGGTGATGGCAGGTGTGGTGATGGCAGCAGGTGTGGTGATGGCAGCAGGTGTGGTGATGGCAACAGGTGTGGTGATGGCAGCAGGGGTGGTGATGACAGCAGGGGTGGTGATGACAGCAGGTGTGGTGATGGCAGCAGGTGTGGTGATGGCAGGGGTGGTGATGGCAGGGGTGGTGATGGCAGCAGGTGTGGTGATGGGAGCAGGTGTGGTGATGGCAGCAGGTGTGGTGATGGCAGGGGTGGTGATGGCAGCAGGGGTGGTGATGGCAGCAGGTGTGGTGATGGCAGCAGGTGTGGTGATGGCAGGTGTGGTGATGGCAGCAGGTGTGGTGATGGCAGCAGGTGTGGTGATGGCAGGGGCGCATCAAAGGCAGCTAACAACCGGAGACCCAGCCACAGATGGCCGCCATTACTCTACAACCACAAGAAAAAGGAACACTGGTCTGAAAGGTCTGAACGCTGAAGACCAACGGCCCTGGCCGTAGGCGCAAGGGACTTGGACCTGTACAACTGGTGAGGGGAGCTGAGAGAACGACTTCGAGGGCTGAGAGAACGACTTCGAGGGCTGAGAGAACAACTTCGAGGGCTGAGAGAACGACTTCGAGGGCTGAGAGAACAACTTCGAGGAGCTGAGAGAACGACTTCGAGCACTGAGGGAACGACTTCGGGGAGCTGAGAGAACGACTTCGGGGACTGAAAGAACGACTTCGGGGACTGAAAGAACGACTTCGAGGGCTGAGAGAACGACTTCGAGGACTGAAAGAACGACTTCGGGGAGCTGAGAGAACGACTTCGAGCACTGAGGGAACGACTTCGGGGAGCTGAGAGAACGACTTCGAGGACTGAGAGAACGACTTCGGGGAGCTGAGAGAACGACTTCGGGGACTAACAGAACGACTTCGGGGACTGAAAGAACGACTTCGAGGACTGAGAGAACGACTTCGGGAACTGAGAGAATGACTTCGGGGGCTGAGAGAACGACTTCGAGTAATGAGAGAACGACTTCGAGGACTGAAAGAACGACTTCGAGGACTGAAAGAACGACTTCGAGGACTGAAAGAACGACTTCGAGGACTGAAAGAACGACTTCGAGGACTGAAAGAACGACTTCGAGGACTGAGAGAACGACTTCGGGGAGCTGAAAGAACGACTTCGAGGACTGAGAGAACGAATTCGGGAAGCTGAGAGAACAACTTCGAGGACTGAGAGAACGACTTCGAGTACTGAAAGAACAACTTCGAGGACTGAAAGAACGACTTCGAGGACTGAAAGAACGACTTCGAGTACTGAGAGAACGACTTCGGGGACTGAAAGAACGACTTCGAGTACTGAAAGAACGACTTCGGGGACTGAAAGAACGACTTCGAGGACTGAAAGAACGACTTCGAGTACTGAAAGAACGACTTCGGGGACTGAAAGAACGACTTCGGGGACTGAAAGAACGACTTCGAGTACTGAGACAACCTCTGGGAGGTGTAACCACCCAGCAGGTACAAGACCCTGATAGTTCACACTTATTATCTCAGTGTTGTATGCAACACTGGTGCAGCTCGGTGAGGTGCACTACCAACTACATTATTCATCGAGCAGGAGCGCGTGTACTGCTTGTAGGTCTACAGAGGTTTACATTCTGTCATGGTATACAGGGCGGGGGGTATCCGGCTCCATCCGGATCTCTTCCCTCAACCGGCCCCCTTGGGCGCCTTCTCTCTATTTTCTACAACAAAATCTGAGGCCGATAGGCTATGGGGGTCCACTACCGCCCACAGGATGGGTATGGGGTCCACCACCGCCCATGGGATGAGTATGGGGTCCACCACCGCCCACAGGATGGGTATGGGGCCCACCACCGCCCACAGGATGGGTATGGGGCCCACCACCACCCACAGGATGGGTATGGGGCCCACCACCGCCCACAGGATGGGTATGGGGTCCACCACCGCCCACAGGATGGGTATGGGGTCCACCACCACCCACGGGATGGGTATGGGGCCCACCACCACCCACGGGATGGGTATGGGGTCCACCACCGCCCACGGGATGGGTATGGGGTCCACCACCGCCCACAGGATGAGTATGGGGTCCACCACCGCCCACAGGATGAGTATTGGGTCCACCACCGCCCACGGGATGGGTTTGGGGTCCACCACCGCCCACGGGATGGGTATGGGGTCCACCACCGCCCACGGGATGGGTATGGGGTCCACCACCGCCCACGGGATGGGTATGGGGGTTCCACCACCGCCCACGGGATGGGTATGGGGTCCACCACCGCCCACAGGATGGGTATGGGGTCCACCACCGCCCACAGGATGAGTATTGGGTCCACCACCGCCCACGGGATGGGTTTGGGGTCCACCACCGCCCACGGGATGGGTATGGGGTCCACCACCGCCCACGGGATGGGTATGGGGTCCACCACCGCCCACGGGATGGGTATGGGGTCCACCACCGCCCACAGGATGAGTATGGGGTCCACCACCGCCCACAGGATGAGTATTGGGTCCACCACCGCCCACGGGATGGGTTTGGGGTCCACCACCGCCCACGGGATGGGTATGGGGTCCACCACCGCCCACGGGATGGGTATGGGGTCCACCACCGCCCACGGGATGGGTATGGGGGTTCCACCACCGCCCACGGGATGGGTATGGGGTCCACCACCGCCCACGGGATGGGTATGGGGCCCACCACCGCGCACGGGATGGGTATGGGGCCCACCACCGCCCACAGGATGGGTATGGGGTCCACCACCGCCCACAGGATGGGTATGGGGTCCACCACCGCCCATAGGATGGGTATGGGGTACACCACCGCCCACGGGATGGGTATGGGGTACACCACCGCCCACGGGATGGGTATGGGGTACACCACCGCCCACGGGATGGGTATGGGGTACACCACCGCCCACGGGATGGGTATGGGGTACACCACCGCCCACAGGATGGGTATGGGGTACACCACCGCCCACGGGATGGGTATGGGGTCCACCACCGCCCACAGGATGGGTATGGGGTCCACCACCGCCCATAGGATGGGTATGGGGTACACCACCGCCCACGGGATGGGTATGGGGTACACCACCGCCCATGGGATGGGTATGGGGTCCACCACCGCCCATAGGATGGGTATGGGGTACACCACCGCCCACGGGATGGGTATGGGGTACACCACCGCCCATGGGATGGGTATGGGGTCCACCACCGCCCATAGGATGGGTATGGGGTACACCACCGCCCACGGGATGGGTATGGGGTACACCACCGCCCACGGGATGGGTATGGGGTCCACCACCGCCCATGGGATGGGTATGGGGGTCCACCACCGCCCATGGGATGGGTATGGGGTCCACCACCGCCCATGGGATGGGTATGGGGTCCACCACCGCCCATGGGATGGGTATGGGGGTTCACCACCACCCACAGGATGGCTATGGGGGTTCACCACCACCCACAGGATGGGTATGGGGTCCACCACCACCCACAGGATGGCTATGGGGGTTCACCACCACCCACTGGATGGGTATGGGGTCCACCACCACCCACGGGATGGGTATGGGGGTTCCACCACCACCCACGGGATGGGTATGGGGTCCACCACCGCCCACAGGATGGGTATGGGGTCCACCACCGCCCACGGGATGGGTTTGGGGTCCACCACCGCCCACGGGATGGGTATGGGGTCCACCACCGCCCACGGGATGGGTATGGGGTCCACCACCGCCCACGGGATGGGTATGGGGGTTCCACCACCGCCCACGGGATGGGTATGGGGTCCACCACCGCCCACGGGATGGGTATGGGGCCCACCACCGCGCACGGGATGGGTATGGGGCCCACCACCGCCCACAGGATGGGTATGGGGTCCACCACCGCCCACAGGATGGGTATGGGGTCCACCACCGCCCATAGGATGGGTATGGGGTACACCACCGCCCACGGGATGGGTATGGGGTACACCACCGCCCACGGGATGGGTATGGGGTACACCACCGCCCACGGGATGGGTATGGGGTACACCACCGCCCACGGGATGGGTATGGGGTACACCACCGCCCACAGGATGGGTATGGGGTACACCACCGCCCACGGGATGGGTATGGGGTCCACCACCGCCCACAGGATGGGTATGGGGTCCACCACCGCCCATAGGATGGGTATGGGGTACACCACCGCCCACGGGATGGGTATGGGGTACACCACCGCCCATGGGATGGGTATGGGGTCCACCACCGCCCATAGGATGGGTATGGGGTACACCACCGCCCACGGGATGGGTATGGGGTACACCACCGCCCATGGGATGGGTATGGGGTCCACCACCGCCCATAGGATTTGTATGGGGTACACCACCGCCCACGGGATGGGTATGGGGTACACCACCGCCCACGGGATGGGTATGGGGTCCACCACCGCCCATGGGATGGGTATGGGGGTCCACCACCGCCCATGGGATGGGTATGGGGTCCACCACCGCCCATGGGATGGGTATGGGGTCCACCACCGCCCATGGGATGGGTATGGGGGTTCACCACCACCCACAGGATGGCTATGGGGGTTCACCACCACCCACAGGATGGGTATGGGGTCCACCACCACCCACAGGATGGCTATGGGGGTTCACCACCACCCACTGGATGGGTATGGGGTCCACCACCACCCACGGGATGGGTATGGGGGTTCCACCACCACCCACGGGATGGGTATGGGGGCCCACCACCGCCCACGGGATGGGTATGGGGTCCACCACCACCCACGGGATGGGTATGGGGTCCACTACCACCCACGGGATGGGTATGGGGTCCACCACCACCCACGGGATGGGTATGGGGGTCCACCACCACCCACGGGATGGGTATGGGGTCCACCACCACCCACGGGATGGGTATGGGGTCCACCACCACCCACGGGATGGGTATTGGGGTCCACCACCACCCACGGGATGGGTATGGGGTCCAGAACCACCCACGGGATGGGAATGGGGTCCACCACCACCCACGGGATGGGTATGGGGTCCACCACCGCCCACAGGATGGGTATGGGGTCCACCACCGCCCACAGGATGGGTATGGGGTCCACCACCACCCACGGGATGGGTATGGGGCCCACCACCACCCACGGGATGGGTATGGGGTCCACCACCGCCCACGCGATGGGTATGGGGTCCACCACCGCCCACGGGATGGGTATGGGGTCCACCACCACCCACGGGATGGGTATGTGGTCCACCACCGCCCACGGGATGGGTATGGGGTCCACCACCGCCCACGGGATGGGTATGGGGTCAACCACCGCGCACAGGATGGGTATGGGGTCCACCACCGCCCACGGGATGGGTATGGGGTACACCACCGCGCACAGATTGGGTATGGGGTCCACCACCGCCCACGGGATGGGTATGGGGGTCGACCACCACCCACGGGATGGGTATGGGGTACATCACCACCCACAGGATTGGTATGGGGTCCACCACCACCCACGGGATGGGTATGGGGTCCACCACCACCCACAGGATGGGTATGGGGTCCACCACCGCCCACGGGATGGGTATGGGGTCCACCACCGCCCACGGGATGGGTATGGGGTCCACCACCGCCCACGGGATGGGTATGGGGTCCACCACCGCCCACGGGATGGGTATGGGGTCCACCACCACCCACGGGATGGGTATGGGGTCCACCACCACCCACGGGATGGGTATGGGGTCCACCACCACCCACGGGATGGGTATGGGGTCCACCAACACCCACGGGATGGGTATGGGGTCCACCACCACCCACGGGATGGGTATGGGGTCCACCACCACCCACGGGATGGGTATGGGGTCCACCACCACCCACGGGATGGGTATGGGGTCCACCACCACCCACGGGATGGGTATGGGGTCCACCACCGCCCACGGGATGGGTATGGGGTCCACCACCACCCACGGGATGGGTATGGGGTCCACCACCACCCACGGGATGGGTATGGGGTCCACCACCACCCATAGGATGGGTATGGGGTCCACCACCGCCCACGGGATGGGTATGGGGTCCACCACCACCCACGGGATGGGTATGGGGTCCAGAACCACCCACGGGATGGGTATGGGGCCCACCACCGCCCACGGGATGGGTATGGGGTCCACCACCACCCACGGGATGGGTATGGGGTCCACCACCACCCACGGGATGGGTATGGGGTCCACCACCGCCCACGGGATGGGTATGGGGCCCACCACCACCCACGGGATGGGTATGGGGCCCGCCACCACCCACGGGATGGGTATGGGGCCCGCCACCACCCACGGGATGGGTATGGGGCCCGCCACCACCCACGGGATGGGTATGGGGCCCGCCACCACCCACGGGATGGGTATGGGGCCCACCACCACCCACGGGATGGGTATGGGGTCCACCACCACCCACGGGATGGGTATGGGGCCCACCACCACCCACGGGATGGGTATGGGGCCCACCACCGCCCACGGGATGGGTATGGGGTCCACCACCGCCCACAGGATGGGTATGGGGTCCACCACCGCCCACAGGATGGGTATGGGGTCCACCACCACCCACGGGATGGGTATGGGGCCCACCACCGCCCACGGGATGGGTATGGGGCCCACCACCACCCACGGGATGGGTATGGGGTCCACCACCGCCCACGGGATGGGTATGGGGTCCACCACCACCCACGGGATGGGTATGGGGTCCACCACCGCCCACGGGATGGGTATGGGGTCCACCACCGCCCACAGGATGGGTATGGGGTCCACCACCGCCCACGGGATGGGTATGGGGTCCACCACCGCCCACGGGATGGGTATGGGGTCCACCACCACCCACGGGATGGGTATGGGGTACATCACCACCCACGGGATGGGTATGGGGTCCACCACCGCCCACGGGATGGGTATGGGGTCCACCACCACCCACGGGATGGGTATGGGGTACATCACCACCCACAGGATTGGTATGGGGTCCACCACCACCCACGGGATGGGTATGGGGTCCACCACCGCCCACAGGATGGGTATGGGGTCCACCACCGCCCACGGGATGGGTATGGGGTCCACCACCGCCCACGGGATGGGTATGGGGTCCACCACCACCCACGGGATGGGTATGGGGTACATCACCACCCACAGGATTGGTATGGGGTCCACCACCACCCACGGGATGGGTATGGGGTCCACCACCGCCCACGGGATGGGTATGGGGTCCACCACCGCCCACGGGATGGGTATGGGGTCCACCACCACCCACGGGATGGGTATGGGGTACATCACCACCCACAGGATTGGTATAGGGTCCACCACCACCCACGGGATGGGTATGGGGTCCACCACCGCCCACAGCATGGGTATGGGGTCCACCACCGCCCACAGGATGGGTATGGGGTCCACCACCGCCCACAGGATGGGTATGGGGTCCACCACCGCCCACAGGATGGGTATGGGGTCCACCACCACCCACAGGATGGGTATGGGGTCCACCACCGCCCACAGGATGGGTATGGGGTCCACCACCACCCACAGGATGGGTATGGGGTCCACCACCGCCCACAGCATGGGCATGGCGCTACATTATAATGAACTAAGCTAAAAACAAACAAACACACACCAGAAACATAGGCTGGTGTAAACTGAGAACGACTTCGAGGGCTGAGAGAACGACTTCGGGGACTGAGAAAACGACTTCGAGGACTGAGAGAACGATTTCGAGTACTGAGAGAACGACTTCGAGTACTGAGAGAACGACTTCGAGTACTGAGAGAACGACTTCGAGTACTGAGAGAACGACTTCGAGTACTGAGAGAACGACTTTGGGGCCTGAGAGAACGACTTCGAGGACTGAGAGAACAACTTCGAGTACTGAGAGAACGACTTCGAGTACTGAGAGAACGACTTCGAGTACTGAGAGAACGACTTCGAGGACTGAGAGAACGACTTCGAGGACTGAGAGAACGACTTCGAGGACTGAGAGAACGACTTCGAGTACTGAGAGAACGACTTCGAGTACTGAGAGAACGACTTCGAGTACTGAGAGAACGACTTCGAGTACTGAGAGAACGACTTCGAGTACTGAGAGAACGACTTCGAGTACTGAGAGAACGACTTTGGGGCTTGAGAGAACGACTTCGAGGACTGAAAGAACGACTTCGAGGACTGAGAGAACGACTTCGAGGACTGAGAGAACGACTTCGAGGACTGAGAGACCGACTTCGAGGACTGAGAGAACGACTTCGAGGACTGAGAGAGCTACAAGAGGGCACGACTCCTCCTAACCGACTGCCACCACCACCATTCTCTACCATGATACACAGAGAAGAATCGACTTCGTCTATATTGTAGACATTCTAGGTTCTTGTTGTTAAAGATTCGCTACCTGGAACTAAAAGATCCAAGTAGCACGGGCTATGGTGAGCCCGCAGTATACATTCTAGGTGTATTTAAGTCATACAAGGCGCGGGATACGACCCAGCCAAGCCCAGAGCCTTGTAAATGACTTAGCGGTTTGAAGGGCAATTGTTCATTTAGCAGCTATCGTCCGCCTCAAGACGGACGATAGCTCCGACGTAACCCTAACCGACCTCTCCGACGACGAGACGTAACTCCTTTATTTTAAGGAAATTCGGATCCACACAATAGACCTAGCTGATTCCTGCCACTATTGTCTCACACCTGTACGGCTACGGCTTCGCTTCTCGCAGGTCCGTGTTCGATTCCTGGTGGTCCTGGCTCGCGTAGTGCCTTATGATCGTACTGACTTAGTGCTTTCTCCTGACAATTAGCTCTCCATCTCCTGCAACGCAGATTACGTCTACGGTTTATATAGAAGACGTAATCTTCATCACGTCTGGAAGATAAACTGATTTCGTCTTTAATGGTCGCTGTTAACAATACTAAACCACTTCCCGTTTTCTTTTACGTTGTAATTAATATTGAATCCCAATAAATGCAACAATTAAATCAATTACAAATAATACAAATACAAGTACCCATAATAACAACTGGTTATCAAACTGCAATTGTCTCTTCCCAAGCAATTTATATACTCTTGTATAAACGATGTATAATACAACAGGCAGTCCCCCCCCTCCCCCCCCCCCTTCAGGCCCGGGGTGAGGTGAGATAAGGTCAGTCTGGCATTCTGGAATCAATCTTTACCTGTGACCGGTTGCGAGAGTTCTGCCCCCACTGCCTGGTAGCGACCAACCTTCACTAGTGACGAGTTATCTTGTTATCTTGTTATCTTGATGATTTCGGGGCTTTAGTGTCCCCGCGGCCCGGTCCTCGACCAGGCCTCCACCCTCAGGAAGCAGCCCGTGACAGCTGACTAACACCCAGGTACCTATTTTACTGCTAGGTAACAGGGGGCATAGGGTGAAAGAAACTCTGTCCATTGTTTCTCGCCGGCGCCTGGGATCGAACCCAGGACCACAGGATCACAAGTCCAGCGTGCTGTCCGCTCGGCCGACCGGCTCCCTGGTCCAGTCATTTGCTCGACCCGTCAGAGGTCAAAGGTCATATATAGGTTACAGTTAACACTTTGGCCAAACATTCATCGCTCCAGAAGTCTTTCTCTTGGATATACACACTTGAAAAATACCTCAAAATTGCGTTCGAAATTTCTTTCGAACAGTGGTTTACTGTGTTCGAATGATGCCTCAACCCCCATCAGTCTCCAGCCCCTGCACACCAACAAAGCCTAAATACTCGTTAATTCAGACGCCAAACGCCTTGTTTATGAATGAAAAACATTCTCCACACGATTCGCACCAGTCGACGCTATGCAGCATTGGGTCGTCCCAAGCCTCGATTAGCTATCTTTGGGGACGTTTGGATATTCCCAAGAACACAAGAGTAACTGCAAGGGCTCCAGGTACCTCATGCCGGGTGGTTTAAATGGTCTGATAACTGGGCATTCGGTGATGTAGTGTGGGAGATCATGCCCCAGTTCCTGCTCACAGAGTTTGCACCTGGAGTGTTCAGGATTGGGAGATCCGTCACCTGTAGCCACCTGCCACAGGCAACGGTAGCCACCTGCCACAGGCAACGGTAGCCACCTGCCACAGGTAACGGTAGCCACCTGCCACAGGTAACGGTAGCCACCTGCCACAGGTAACGGTAGCCACCTGCCACAGGTAACGGTAGCCACCTGCCACAGGCAACGGTAGCCACCTGCCACAGGTAACGGTAGCCACCTGCCACAGGTAACGGTAGCCACCTGCCACAGGTAACGGTAGCCACCTGCCACAGGTAACGGTAGCCACCTGCCACAGGTAACGGTAGCCACCTGCCACAGGTAACGGTAGCCACCTGCCACAGGTAACGGTAGCCACCTGCCACAGGTAACGGTAGCCACCTGCCACAGGTAACGGTAGCCACCTGCCACAGGTAACGGTAGCCACCTGCCGCAGGTAACGGTAGCCACCTGCCGCAGGTAACGGTAGCCACCTGCCACAGGTAACGGTAGCCACCTGCCACAGGTAACGGTAACCACCTGCCACAGGTAACGGTAACCACCTGCCACAGGTAACGGTAGCCACCTGCTCTCATAACCCGGATTCACGAATCAGTTACACAAACACTTACGAACCTGTACATCTTTTCTCAATCTTTGGCGGCTTTGTTTACAATTATTAAACAGTTAATGAGCTCGGAAGCACCAGGAGGCTGTTTATAACAATAACAACAGTTGATTGGCAAGTTTTCACGCTTGTAAACTGTTGAAAAAATGTAAACAAAGCCGTCAAAGATTGAGAAAAGATGTGTACACGTTCGTAAGTGCTTGCGTAACCGCTTCGTGAATCTGGCCCAAGTGTTCTGGCTTATGTCACCTGTCACGATAGGTCTGAACGCATCTGTGTCGCTGGTGGTTTAAACCGGTGGGTAATTCACGCGTTAATATGCATAAAGGGAGATTAAAACACTCAGGCGGATATTTGTATGCTACCATCCTCCTCCTCTACTGACTATGCTCCTCCAGTCTGCCTTCATGAATGCTATCGGACCAAGTGTTCGAAATCGGCTTTATTAAATGACATTCAAATTAGAATTTTGTTTACGACTAGGCGTGGGTCAGGTTGGGTGTTCAGATTATGCTAGAAATGATTTACTTTCGGAGCACGTGCACCAAGGATTTTAAAATGAGTCGAGTTGTTTTTGTTGTTGTTGTTGAAGATTGGCTACCTGGAACAAAAAGTTTCAAGCAGCACAGGCTATGGTGAACCCCTCATAAGTCGAGCTTCGAACAGAGCCTGAGAGCCACCTCGAGGCATTGTCTTAGAAAAGCTGGAAGGAAATCATTTGTGAGTAAGCAGTCCGTCCTCATCAACACAGAACACGGAACACTGGGTATAAAATTGGATAAGTTGATTTAGGAAAGACCTGGGTAAATACTGGTTCGATAACAGGGTTATTGATGTGTGGAGCCAATTACCGCATAACATAATAGAAGTAGGATCCCTTGATTGTTTCAAACGTAGGTTAGACATATATATATGATTGAGATTGGTTGGATAAAATAGAAGCTGCCTCGTATGGGCCAACAGGCCTTTTGCAGTTACCTGCATTCTTATGTTCTCATCCTCATCAGCAAAGGCTAAATGCTCGTTAATCTAACCACAAACCCCCTTTATGAAAAAAAAAGTTTTGCGCACGAGTCAATGGCTTTTGACGTTCGAACTTTTTCTCGAAAAGGGCTGAAAAGGGCTTTTCTCAAAGTGTATGCCTGGCTGTTGTGTATGCCTGGCTGTTGTGTATGCCTGGACTGTTGTGTTTGTCTGGCTGTTGTGTTTGTCTGGCTGTTGTGTATGCCTGGGCTGTTGTGTTTGTCTGGCTGTTGTGTTTGTCTGGCTGTTGTGTATGCCTGGCTGTTGTGTATGCCTGGCTGTTGTGTATGCCTGGGCTGTTGTGTATGCCTGGACTGTTGTGTATGCCTGGGCTGTTGTGTATGCCTGGCTGTTGTGCATGCCTGGCTGTTGTGCATGCCTGGCTGTTGTGTATGCCTGGCTGTTGTGTATGCCTGGCTGTTGTGTATGCCTGGCTGTTGTGTATGCCTGGCAGTTGTGTATGCCTGGGCTGTTGTGTATGCCTGGACTGTTGTATATGCCTGGCTGTTGTGTATGCCTGGACTGTTTTGTATGCCTGGCTGTTGTGTATGCCTGGCTGTTGTGTATGCCTGGGCTGTTGTGTATGCCTGGCTGTTGTGTATGCCTGGCAGTTGTGTATGCCTGGGCTGTTGTGTATGCCTGGCTGTTGTGTATGCCTGGCTGTTGTGTATGCCTGGCTGTTGTGTATGCCTGGCAGTTGTGTATGCCTGGGCTGTTGTGTATGCCTGGACTGTTGTGTATGCCTGGCTGTTGTGTATGCCTGGACTGTTTTGTATGCCTGGCTGTTGTGTATGCCTGGCTGTTGTGTATGCCTGGACTGTTGTGTATGCCTGGGCTGTTGTGTATGCCTGGACTGTTGTGTATGCCTGGGCTGTTGTGTATGCCTGGCTGTTGTGCATGCCTGGCTGTTGTGTATGCCTGGCTGTTGTGTATGTCTGGCTGTAGTGTATGCCTGGCTGTTGTGTATGCCTGGCTGTTGTGTATGCCTGGGCTGTTGTGTATGCCTGGACTGTTGTGTATGCCTGGCTGTTGTGTATGTCTGGCTGTTGTGTAGGCCTGGACTGTTGTGTATGCCTGGACTGTTGTGTATGCCTGGCTGTTGTGTATGTCTGGCTGTTGTGTATGCCTGGACTGTTGTGTATGCCTGGACTGTTGTGTATGCCTGGCTGTTGTGTATGCCTGGCTGTTGTGTATGCCTGGCTGTTGTGTATGCCTGGCTGTTGTGTATGCCTGGCTGTTGTGTATGCCTGGGCTGTTGTTTATGCCTGGGCTGTTGTGTATGCCTGGCTGTTGTGTATGCCTGGCTGTTGTGTATGTCTGGCTGTTGTGTATGCCTGGCTGTTGTGTATGCCTGGAATGTTGTGTTGTGTATGCCTGGTTGTTGTGTATGCCTGGACTGTTGTGTATGCCTGGCTGTTGTGTATGCCTGGCTGTTGTGTATGCCTGGCTGTTGTGTATGCCTGGCTGTTGTGTATGCCCGGCTGTTGTGTATGCCTGGGCTGTTGTGTATGCCTGGGCTGTTGTGTATGCCTGGCTGTTGTGTATGCCTGGCTGTTGTGTATGTCTGGGGTGTTGTGTATGCCTGGCTGTTGTGTATGCCTGGCTGTTGTGTATGTCTGGGGTGTTGTGTATGCCTGGGCTGTTGTGTATGCCTGGGGTGTTGTGTATGCCTGGGCTGTTGTGTATGCCTGGGCTGTTGTGTATGCCTGGCTGTTGTGTATGCCTGGGCTGTTGTGTATGCCTGGCTGTTGTGTATGCCTGGCTGTTGTGTATGCCTGGGCTGTTGTGTTATGCCTGGCAGTTGTGTATGCCTGGCTGTTGTGTATGCCTGGGCTGTTGTGTATGCCTGGCTGTTGTGTATGCCTGGGCTGTTGTGTATGCCTGGGCTGTTGTGTATGCCTGGCTGTTGTGTATGCCTGGCTGTTGTGTATGCCTGGGCTGTTGTGTATGCCTGGGCTGTTGTGTATGCCTGGGCTGTTGTGTACGCCTGGGCTGTTGTGTATGCCTGGCTGTTGTGTATGCCTGGCTGTTGTGTATGCCTGGCTGTTGTGTATGCCTGGACTGTTGTGTATGCCTGGCTGTTGTGTATGCCTGGGCTGTTGTGTATGCCTGGCTGTTGTGTATGCCTGGCTGTTGTGTATGCCTGGCTGTTGTGTATGCCTGGACTGTTGTGTACGCCTGGGCTGTTGTGTATGCCTGGCTGTTGTGTATGCCTGGCTGTTGTGTATGCCTGGACTGTTGTGTATGCCTGGGCTGTTGTGTATGAGTGCCCCACGAGGCGGGTTCCTCAGGTAATATCCGCTACATTACCAGTTCTTAATGGTCCAGACCTGCCTCAGAGGCTGGCATATGTGGCTCCAGTCTTGTACCCCCCACACCTGCTGAGGGAGGGTATATATATAGCTCCAGTCTTGTACCCTACACCTGCTGAGGGAGGGTGTATATATGTGACTCCAGTCTTGTACCCCCACACCTGCTGAGGGAGGGTACATATGTGGCTCCAGTCTTGTACCCTACACCTGCTGAGGGAGGGTTTATATGGCTCCAGTCTTGTACCCCCACACCTGCTGAGGGAGGGTATATATGTGTGGCTCCAGTCTTGTACCCACACACCTGCTGAGGGAGGGTATATATGTGTGGCTCCAGTCTTGTACCCTACACCTGCTGAGGGAGGGTATATATATGGCTCCAGTCTTGTACCCCCACACCTGCTGAGGGAGGGTATATATATGTGGCTCCAGTCTTGTACCCTACACCTGCTGAGGGAGGGTATATATATGGCTCTAGTCTTGTACCCTACACCTGCTGAGGGAGGGTATATATGTGTGGCTCCAGTCTTGTACCCTACACCTGCTGAGGGAGGATATATATATGTGGCTCCAGTCTTGTACCCTACACCTGCTGAGGGAGGGTATATATATATATATATATATATATATATATATATATATATATATATATATATATATATATATATATATATATATATATGTCGTACCTAGTAGCCAGAACTCACTTTTTGGCCTACTATGCAAGGCCCGATTTGCCTAATAAGCCAACTTTTCCTGAATTAATATATTTTTTCTAATTTTTTTCTTATGAAATGATAAAGCTACCCATTTCATTATGTATGAGGTCAATTTTTTTTTATTGGAGTTAAAATTAACGTAGATATATGACCGAACTTAACCAACCCTACCTAACCTAACCTAACCTATCTTTATAGGTTAGGTTTGGTTAGGTAGCCGAAAAAGTTAGGTTAGGTTAGGTTAGGTAGGTTAGGTAGTCGAAAAACAATTAATTCATGAAAACTTGGCTTATTAGGCAAAACGGGCCTTGAATAGTAGGCTGAGAAGTCCGTTCTGGCTACTAGGTACGACATATATATATATATATATATATATATATATATGTCGTACCTAATAGCCAGAACGCACTTCTCAGCCTACTATGCAAGGCCCGATTTGCCTAATAAGCCAAGTTTTTATGAATTAATGTTTTTTCGACTACCTAACCTACCTAACCTAACCTAACCTACCTTTTTCGGCAACCTAACCCAACCTAACCTATGAAGATAGGTTAGGTTAGGTTAGGTAGGGTTGGTTAGGTTCGGTCATATATCTACGTTAATTTTAACTACAATAAAAAAAAATTGACCTCATACATAATGAAATGGGTAGCTTTATCATTTCATAAGAAAAAAAATAGAAAAAATATATTAATTCAGGAAAACTTGGCTTATTAGGCAAATCGGGCCTTGAATAGTAGGCCAAAAAGTGAGTTCTGGCTACTAGGTACGACATATATATATATATATATATATATATATATATATATATATATATATGTCGTACCTAGTAGCCAGAACGCACTTCTCAGCCTACTATGCAAGGCCCGATTTGCCTAATAAGCCAAGTTTTCATGAATTAATATATTTTCTCTAATTTTTTTCTTATGAAATGATAAAGCTACCCATTTCATTATGTAGGAGGTCAATTTTTTTTTATTGGAGTTAAAATTAACGTAGATATATGACCAAACCTAACCAACCCTACCTAACCTAACCTAACCTATCTTTATAGGTTAGGTTCGGTTAGGTATCCAAAAAAGTTAGGTTAGGTTAGGTTAGGTAGGTTAGGTAGTCGAAAAAACATTTATTCATGAAAACTTGGCTTATTAGGCAAATCGGGCCTTGCATAGTAGGCTGAGAAGTGCGTTCTGGCTACTAGGTACGACATATATATATATATATATATATATATATATATATGTGTGGCTGCAGTCTTGTACCCTACACCTGCTGAGGGAGGGTACAGATGTGGCTCCAGTCTCTTACCCTAGACCTGCTGAGGAAGGGTATATGTGTGGCTCCAGTCTTATACCCCCACACCTGCCGAGGAAGGTACTGAGGGAGGTACCTTACCTTGAAGTTACCTTGATGTGCTCCTCTGGGATCAATGTCCCTGCATCCCGGCCTCTGACCAGGCCTTGCGATTAGTAGTCTGATCAACCAGGCTGTTAGACGCCGCGGCTCGCACGCTGACGTACTAATTGCAGCATCTGGCATCAGAAATGTCATGAATGCTGCGAACTACCTCGTTACCTTTGGGGCTAACAGGCTGCAAGTCCCATTATCAAGGTAGACAGTAGAGACATAATTACTCAATTGAGGAAATTTTGATATAAACATTCTTGTATATTTGACTGAAGCCTGAGAACACACGTGAGGACACACCTGAGGACACACCTGAGGACACACCTGAGGACACACCTGAGGACACACCTGAGAACACACCTGAGAACACACCTGAGGACACACCTGAGGACACACCTGAGGACACACCTGAGGACACACCTGAGGACACACCTGAGGACACACCTGAGGACACACCTGAGAACACACCTGAGGACACACCTGAGAACACACCTGAGGACACACCTGAGGACACACCTGAGGACACACCTGAGAACACACCTGAGAACACACCTGAGAACACACCTGAGGACACACCTGAGGACACACCTGAGGACACACCTGAGAACAAACCTGAGAACAAACCTGAGAACAAGCCACACACCTTACTGAAAGGTGTTACCAGCCTTACATGTCCACACACACCTGTACAGGTGACCAAAAAGATGCCTTAAATAAATGTCTAAGACTCGTGTCTTCGTCCCTGAGAAGTCTTCAAGTGACCGGGCAAGGTCGCGTCCTTACAAGCGACTCAATAAAAATTGTGGGCCTAGTGCAACAAATTCTAGAGAAGGCCTATGTGTATAATTTTAGGAGGCCTTTGCACTCCCAGTGTACAAATCGTGCACAAGTTGCACATGTGTACACGTGCACAAGTTGCACATGTGTACACGTGCACAAGTTGCACATGTGTACACGTGCACAAGTTGCACATGTGTACACGTGCACAAGTTGCACACGTGTACACGTGCACAAGTTGCACATGTGTACACGTGCACAAGTTGCACATGTGTACACGTGCACAAGTTGCACATGTGTACACGTGCACAAGTTTCACATGTGTACACGTGCACAAGTTGCACATGTGTACACGTGCACAAGTTGCACATGTGTACACGTGCACAAGTTGCACATGTGTACACGTGCACAAGTTGCACATGTGTACACGTGCACAAGTTGCACATGTGTACACGTGCACAAGTTTCACATGTGTACACGTGCACAAGTTGCACATGTGTACACGTGCACAAGTTGCACATGTGTACACGTGCACAAGTTTCACATGTGTACACGTGCACAAGTTGCACATGTGTACACGTGCACAAGTTGCACATGTGTACACGTGCACAAGTTGCACATGTGTACACGTGCACAAGTTTCACATGTGTACACGTGCACAAGTTGCACATGTGTACACGTGCACAAGTTGCACATGTGTACACGTGCACAAGTTGCACATGTGTACACGTGCACAAGTTGCACATGTGTACACGTGCACAAGTTGCACATGTGTACACGTGCACAAGATGCACATGTGTACACGTGCACAGGAGGGCTGAAGAACCAAGCTACAAGCCCAATCACCAGTCCGTCCCAGCCTGAGGGGCTGGGTCAGGCTTTTTAAGACTTTAATATACTCGTGGGATACCTTTAAGCCTGAAACAGACCTCCACCAGCTTTGTTTTGGGTCCATCAGACTATTTTTCGTACTTATATCTATAGTTACTTAACTCCAGTAAGTAACTTAACTTGCTTATAGCTAAGGTTACTAGGTAGTATCTATTTTGGATGACTGGTTCTCACAAGGACTATGCAATATATGACCGGTTATGGGAAAGGAATTGACTTTTTCCACTCTGTCAATTGCTCTAAGTATTTTTAACGTCTTTATCATGTCCCATGTGTCCCCCTCTCCCCCTTCTCTCTCTCCTCCTTCCTAGCGTCGTTAGGTTTAGTTCCTTCTGTCTCTCTTCACACCTCATCCCTGGCAATTCTGTTTTCACGTGTACCTGGAGCCGTGATACGTGAGCACGATATCATATATACGATATCACGATGCGATATCACGTAGGCAGTGTACGGCGATCTCAAAGCCTCCTCACTTAGGTTCGTGAATGATGTTCTAAGTTTTGCTAGAGTGCGGAGTTGTCGTTATTCTGTTGATCCGAGACTCAGGAGTTAGGTGTTACGTCCACTCCTGATTCAGGGTGCCTACCAGGGTGCCCTAGGGTGCCCCAGGGTGCCCTAGGGTGCCCCAGGGTGCCCTAGGGTGCCCTAGGGTGCCCTAGGGTGCCCCAGGGTGCCCCAGGGTGCCCTAGGGTGCCCCAGGGTGCCCCATGGTGCCCTAGGGTGCCCTAGGGTGCCCTAGGGTGCCCCAGGGTGCCCCAGGGTGCCCCAGGGTGCCCCAGGGTGCCCCAGGGTGCCTCAGGGTGCCTCAGGGTGCCCCATGGTGCCCTAGGGTGCCCTAGGGTGCCCCAGGGTGCCTCAGGGTGCCTCAGGGTGCCCCATGGTGCCCTAGGGTGCCCACCAGGGTGCCCCAGGGTGCCCTAGGGTGCCCCAAGGTGCCCCAGGGTGCCCTAGGGTGCCCCAGGGTGCCTCAGGGTGCCTCAGGGTGCCCCATGGTGCCCTAGGGTGCCCACCAGGGTGCCCCAGGGTGCCCTAGGGTGCCCCAGGGTGCCCCAGGGTGATCAACAAACACGACCTACCAGCAGCAGCTGCAAGATCGAGCGAAAAAAAATGTTCTCAAGGCCTGTAGTGGCCCCGGGCGGCGTTGAGGGCCTTGGAGAGAGGCGCCCGAGCAAGCCTGAGCCTTTTTGCCCAAGCGGCGCCTACAGCAGTGTGGACGACGACGTTCACTTGTCTACTCTCTCTCTCTCTCTCTCTCTCTCTCTTCATATGTAGGTATATATGTACATATATGTACATCAAGCGGATTAAGGCGTCCCTGTACATACCAGTTGCGTTGCTCCTGGCAGTATGGGTTCGAGTCACTTCTGGGGTGTGAGTTTTCAGTTGTATATAGTCCTGGGGACCATTCAGGCTTGTTTGCATATGTAGGTATATATGTACATAGGTATATGAGAGAGAACGCAGGTAACGCTCTATACGTTGCTTTACATATACGTGTACCAACGAGTCTAACTCTGAGCGTTGCTTGATTCCTTTTAAGGTCAACCTTAAACTGACCGCTACACACGACTACACAAGGGAGCCGAGCGGACAGCACGCTGGACTTGTGATCCTGTGGTCCTGGGTTCGATCCCAGGCGCCGGCGAGAAACAATGGGCAGAGCTTCTTTCACCCTATGCTCCCCTGTTACCTAGCAGTAAAATAGGTACCTGGGTGTTAGTCAGCTGTCATGGGCTGCTTCCTGGGGATGGAGGCCTGGTCGATGACCGGGCCGCGGGGACACTAAAGCCCCGAAATCATCTCAAGATAACCTCAAGATAACCAACAATGGAGAGGTCAAGATAAGCTTTGCAATGAAACGAGGCATCATCTCAGGGCATCGTGGGCATTGTTGGTACTACATATATTTCTCTCTAACACACACACAATCCCCAGGAAGCAGCCCGGAGCAGCTGTCCAACTCCCAGGTACCTATTTACTGCTAGGTAACAGGGGGCATCAGGGTGAAGGACACTTTGCCCATTTGTTTCTGCCTCGGCCGGTGTGTGTGTGTGTGTAATTACCTAAGTGTAATTACCTAAGTGTAGTTACAGGATGAGAGCTACGCTCGTGGTGTCCCGTCTTCCCAGCACTCTTTGTCATATAACGCTTTGAAACTACTGACGGTCTTGGCCTCCACCACCTTCTCACCTAACTTGTTCCAACCGTCTACCACTCTGTTTGCGAAAGTGAATTTTCTTATATTTCTTCGGCATCTTTGTTAAGTTAGTTTAAGTCTATGACCTCTTGTTCTTGAAGTTCCAGGTCTCAGGAAATCTTCCCTATCGATTTTATCAATTCCTGTTACTATTTTATACGTAGTGATCATACCACCTCTTTTTCTTCTGTCTTCTAGTTTTGGCATATTTAATGCTTCTAACCTCTCCTCGTAGCTCTTGCCCTTCAGTTCTGGGAGCCACTTAGTGGCATGTCTTTGCACCTTTTCCAGTTTGTTGATGTGCTTCTTAAGATATGGGCACCACACAACTGCTGCATATTCTAGCTTTGGCCTAACAAAAGTCGTGAACAATTTCTTTAGTATATCGCCATCCATGTATTTAAAAGCAATTCTGAAGTTAGAAAGCGTGGCATAGGCTCCTCGCACAATATTCTTTATGTGGTCCTCAGGTGATAGTTTTCTATCTAGAACCACCCCTAGGTCTCTTTCTTTATCAGAATTCTTTAAAGATTTCTCACATAATATATAGGTTGTGTGGGGTCTATGTTCTCCTATTCCACATTCCATAACATGGCACACACACACACACACCACACCCACACTCACCACACACACACTCACCACACACACACACCACTACACTACACCACACACACACACCACACCACCACACCACACCACACACACACACCCACACACCACCACAGCACCACACCACACCCACACACCACTACACCACCACACCACCACACCACACACACACACACACACACACACATATTATTGAACGATATGAACGATTATGAACGATATTGCAGTCAAAGCGAAAAAGCAACCAAAATTACTACATAGCCATATAAGAAGGAAGATGTCGGTAAATGACCAAGTGACAAGACTGAGGAAAACAGAAGGGGCATATACAGAAAGCGACAAGGAAATCTGCGAGGTACTGAATGCAAAATTCCATGGAGTGTTCACTACCGAGCCTGAGCAGCTCCCATTGTTAGAAGAGATTACCCAAGATGAAAGACTATCAGATATAGAGGTGACAGCAGAGGATGTAATGAAACAGTTGACAACACTGGATGCAAATAAAGCTGTTGGACCAGACAAAGTATCACCGTGGATACTTAAAGAGGCAGCGCAGGCTCTCAGCGTGCCTCTGGCAATGATCTTCAATGAGTCACTTATGTCGGGAGAATTGCCCAGTTGCTGGAAGGAGGCAAATGTCGTACCGATTTTCAAAAAGGGGGATAGGGAGGAGGCACTTAACTACAGACCCGTATCACTGACAAGCATCCCCTGCAAAATACTTGAAAGAATAATTAGGCTAAGACTTGTTGAGCACCTGGAGAGCATTGGGTTTGTAAACAAGCACCAACATGGGTTCTGGACAGGGAAATCATGCCTAACAAACCTTTTAGAATTCTATGATAAAGTAACAAGGATAAGGCAGGACAGAGAAGGCTGGGCAGACTGCATATTTCTTGACTGCCAAAAGGCCTTTGATACGGTACCGCACATGAGACTGCTATACAAACTTGAGAGGCAGGCAGGAGTAAGCGGAAAGGCCCTAGTATGGGTGAAGAACTACCTAACAGGAAGGAGCCAGAGGGTAATGGTAAGGGGCGAAAAGTCGGACTGGCGAACAGTAACAAGTGGAGTACCTCAAGGATCGGTGCTGGGACCAATCCTCTTTCTAATTTACGTAAATGATATGTTTACAGGAGTGGAATCATACATGTCGATGTTTGCAGATGACGCAAAATTAATGAGAAGAGTTGTGACAGACGAGGATTGTAGGATCCTCCAAGAGGACTTAAACAGGCTGCAGAGATGGTCAGAGAAATGGCTACTGGAGTTTAACACCAGTAAATGTAAAGTTATGGAAATGGGATCAGGTGACAGGAGACCAAAGGGACAGTACACAATGAAGGGGAACAGCCTACCTGTAACGATTCGAGAAAGAGACCTGGGAGTGGATGTGACACCTAATCTAACTCCTGAGGCACATATAAATAGGATAACGACAGCAGCGTACTCTACACTGGCGAAAATTAGAACTTCATTCAGAAACCTAAATGAGGAAGCTTTTAGGGCGCTATACACTGCCTACGTGAGACCCGTCTTAGAGTATGCCGCGCCATCATGGAGCCCCCACCTGAAGAAACACATAAAGAAACTGGAGAAGGTTCAGAGGTTTGCGACGAGGCTTGTCCCAGAGCTACGAGGGATGGGATATGAAGAGCGGCTGAAGGAACTGAACCTTACGACACTAGAGAAAAGAAGGGAGAGAGGAGATATGATAGGGACATATAAAATACTCAGGGGAATTGACAAAGTGGAAATAGATCAAATGTTCACACGTAATAATAACAGAACGAGGGGACATGGGTGGAAACTGGAAACTCAGATGAGTCACAGAGATGTTAGGAAGTTTTCTTTTAGCGTGAGAGTAGTAGAAAAATGGAATGCACTTGGGGAACAGGTTGTGGAAGCAAATACTATTCATACTTTTAAAACTAGGTATGATAGGGAAATGGGACAGGAGTCATTGCTGTAAACAACCGATAGCTAGAAAGGCGGGATCCAAGAGTCAATGCTCGATCCTGCAAGCACATATAGGTGAGTACATATAGGTGAGTACACACACACACACACACACACACACACACACACACACACACACACACCCCTCCTCATCCCCTCTCCTTCCATGTGACCCCCCACCCTTGCGAGGGAGGTGGGAGGTCCCCCCCACCCCCTCTATCCATCCCCCTCCCAACCTCTCAACCTCTATCTGTCTCCCAACCTTATGCCATCTCCCAACCCCTCTATGCCCTCCCTAATCTTCAGACCCAGTATGCCCTTCCTACTCCAGACCTACCTACCCAGGCCCTACCCCAGACCCTCCTACCTACCTTCCTAGAAGCCCAGCCCCCAGTAGCCCCCCAAGCACCCCTCCTGAACTCTTTCACCCCCCATACACCCCCCGGACCCCCCCAGACACCCCCTGGATCCCCCCGGACATCCCCCGGACCCTCCCCGCCCCCAGTCATCCCCCAGACACCCCCCAGATCCCCCAGATCCCCTCTGCCCCCAGTCACCCCCCAGACATCCCCCAGATCCCCCCAGACCCCCAGAGAAAGGGAGAACTCTGGTACAAGAGTTTCCATGAAGAATCTCAAGGTTTGGTACACCAATGCTGATGGGGTATCTAATAAAGCAGAAGAGATAAAAGAAAGAGTGAGTGAAGCAGATCCTGACATAGTTGCAATTGTGGAAACTAAAATTAATGACATGATCTCAGATGCAATCTTTCCTGAAGGGTACCAGGTGATACGAAAAGAGAGGACACAGAGACAGGGAGGGGGAGTAGCACTCCTAATAAAGCGGAAATGGAAGTTTGAAGACCTGGGAAATCGAGTTACCAATGAGTGCACAAGCTTCATACATGGAACTCTGACAGTAGATGGGAGGAAGATTGTGATCTTGGTAATCTACAATCCCCCACCAAACAGTAGAAGACCCAGGCAGGAGTATGATGACAACAACAAAGCATGTATAGATGAACTGCAGAAGGCAGCAACACTAGCCCACAGAATGAGAGCGAAGCTGCTGATCATGGGGGACCTAAATCATGGAGAGATAAATTGGGAATCAAGGAATCCCCATGGAGGGGATGAAACGTGGGGAGCAAAATTAGTAGATGTTATAGACAGGAATTTCCTGACACAACATGTGAAGGAAGACACAAGGGAAAGAGGAGGAGATGCACCGAGCCTATTAGACCTGATTTTCACCCAGAACGTAGAAGATATCGAGAATTTAGAGCATGAAATACCTCTAGGGGCTAGTGACCATTGTGTCCTAGTCTTTGACTACATGATGGAATTCAAAATTATGACCATGGGACAAGAGATCTGGGAAAGGAGAGCTGACTACAGGAAAGGGGACTATATGAGGATAAGGGACTATCTGGGTGAAGTGCAGTGGGAGGAAGAAATTAGAGGAAAAACAGTCCAAGATATGATGGACCTAGTCATACAGAAATGCCAGGAGGCCGAAGAGAGATTTATACCAACAGTAAAGGGAAAAAATAAGAAGGAATATAATAACCCATGGTTTAATAGACAGTGTCAGGAAGCAAAAATGGCCAGCAGGCGGGAGTGGAGGAAGTACAGAAGACAAAGAACAGAGGACAACAGAAGCAGATACAACAGAGCTAGGAACGATTACATTAACATAAGACGAACATCGGAAAGGGACTATGAGAACGATATTGCAATCAAAGCGAAAAAACAACCTAAGTTACTACACAGTCATATAAGAAGAAAAATGTCGGTGAACGACCAAGTGACAAGACTAAGGAAGACAGAGGGGGCATATACTGAAAGTGACAAGGAAATCTGCGAGGCACTGAATGCCAGTTTCCATGGAGTGTTCACTACCGAGCCTGAGCAGCTCCCATTGTTGGAAGGGGTTACCCTAGATGAAAGACTATCAGATATAGAGGTGACAGCAGAGGAGGTAATGAAACAGTTGACAACTCTAGATGCAACTAAAGCAGTTGGACCAGACAAAGTATCACCGTGGATACTAAAAGAAGCAGCACAGGCCCTCAGCGTGCCTCTGGCAATGATCTTTAATGAGTCACTTATGTCAGGAGAATTGCCCAGTTGCTGGAAGAAGGCAAATGTCGTGCCGATCTTCAAGAAAGGAGATAGGGAGGAGGCACTTAACTACAGACCTGTATCACTGACAAGCATCCCCTGTAAAATACTGGAAAGAATAATTAGGCTACGACTGGTTGCACACCTGGAGAACATTAGGTTTGTGAACAAACATCAACATGGGTTCTGGACAGGGAAATCGTGCCTAACAAACCTTCTGGAATTCTATGATAAAATAACGAGGATAAGACAGGACAGAGATGGTTGGGCAGACTGCATATTTCTGGACTGCCAAAAAGCCTTTGATACAGTACCGCACATGAGACTGCTGTTCAAGCTCGAGAGGCAGGCGGGGGTGGGGGGAAAGGTCCTAGAATGGATAAGGAACTACCTAACAGGAAGGAGCCAAAGAGTTACGGTAAGGGGCGAGAAGTCGGACTGGCGAACAGTAACAAGTGGAGTACCACAAGGATCGGTGCTGGGACCAATTCTATTTCTTGTATATGTTAACGACATGTTTACAGGCGTAGAGTCCTACATGTCGATGTTTGCGGATGATGCAAAGTTGATGAGAAGAGTTGTGACAGATGAGGATTGCAGGATCCTCCAAGAGGACCTGAACAGATTGCAGAGATGGTCAGAGAAATGGCTACTAGAATTCAACACGAGCAAATGTAAAGTTATGGAAATGGGACTAGGAGATAGGAGACCAAAGGGACAGTACACAATGAAGGGGAACAGCCTACCTGTAACGACGCGTGAAAGAGACCTGGGGGTGGACGTAACACCTAATCTATCTCCTGAGGCACATATTAATAGGATAACGACAGCAGCGTACTCTACACTGGCAAAAGTTAGAACATCATTCAGAAACCTAAGTAAGGAGGCATTTAGGGCGCTTTACACTGCCTACGTAAGGCCAGTCTTAGAGTATGCCGCCTCATCATGGAGTCCCCATCTGAAGAAGCATATAATGAAACTGGAAAAGGTTCAGAGGTTTGCAACGAGACTCGTCCCAGAGCTACGAGGGATGGGGTATGAAGAGCGCCTGAGGGAACTGTGCCTTACGACACTAGAAAGAAGAAGGGAGAGGGGGGACATGATAGGAACGTATAAGATACTCAGAGGAATTGACAGAGTGGACATAGACGAAATGTTCACACGGAATAGTAACAGAACGAGAGGACATGGATGGAAGCTTGAAACTCAGATGAGTCACAGAGATGTTAGGAAGTTTTCTTTTAGCGTGAGAGTAGTGGGGAAATGGAATGCACTTCAGGAACAGGTTGTGGAAGCAAATACTATTCATAATTTTAAAACCAGGTATGATAGGGAAATGGGACAGGAGTCATTGCTGTAAACAACCGATGCTCGAAAGGCGGGATCCAAGAGTCAATGCTCGATCCTGCAAGCACATATAGGTGAGTACACACACACTACACTACACCACACACCACACACACACACTACACTACACCACACACCACACACACACACTACACTACACCACACACCACTACACCACACACACACACACACACACACCAGCACACCACACCACCACACACACCACACACCACACACACACACACACACACACACACACACACACACACACACACACACACACACACACACACACCAGCACACGCTCCCTCACGTGAGGACAGGTGTGGCCGCACCATTTAACAAGTGTGTGTGTGTGTCATTACCGCAGTTTGATGACTAGGGTAAGCCGCAGACGGAGGGAGCCGCAGGCGGCCCGACACTACCGATCAAGCAACCAATTGCAATCCTGCGGTCAAACGGTTTGACATTTTGGTCTCAATGTATCCGAGACGGTTGGGGACGTAAGGGGGGGTGGGGGAGGGAGGGCTGTGTAGAGCCCCCTCCCTGGCTGGGTGATGTTAGGGCTTCTTAAGCTTCTGTTCATTAACTTACCTGTTAACTTGTTCACTAACACACACCTGAGGTCTGAGGGTGTGTGTGTGTGAAGGGGGGGGGGGGACTGAGAGACAGGTGTGTGAGTTTAATAATATGGGCGGAATGTGGGCGGAATGTGGGCGTGTGGTGACTGATTCTGGTTAATTTTTTTCCTGTGAATGCAAAGATGAACTGAGATTGTGTTGTGTGAATGACTGAACTGCTACACCTTCACCTCTCTCCCCCCCCCCTCACCCCTGATACTCTCTCACCTCTCCCCTGGCACTTCCTCACCTCTAAGTGCCAAATTTGAAAACGTGTACATTAGAATGCATGAAGCGTGGCAAATAGACGTAATAGCCTGGTGGACCTGCTGTTTATACGGACTCCCCACTCAAAGTATAAGGCATAACCCCACTCAAAATATAAGGCATAACCCCACTCAAAATATAAGGCATAACCCCACTCAAAGTATAAGGCATCGCCACACTCAAAATATAAAGCATAACCCCACTCAAAGTATAAGGCATCACTCAACTCAAAATATAAGGCATAACCCCACTCAAAGTATAAGGCATCACCCCACTCAAAATATAAGGCATAACCCCACTCAAAATATAAGGCATAACCCCACTCAAAATATAAGGCATAACCCCACTCAAAGTATAAGGCATCACCCCACTCAAAATATAAGGCATAACCCCACTCAAAGTATAAGGCATAACCGATTGTCAGGACAACTGCACTTCCGGCTGTACCAATAGGGGGTCGCAGCCCCCTATTGCTGACTGTAGGGAACAGTCAGAACACGTGGTTTGAGACACAATGTTCTTGAAAAAAACACTTTATTCTTCACCCCAAGACGAAGCTTTCATTTGTGGTCGTGGTCATGGCAAGTCCAATGGCGTCTTGGAGTTGTCTGGGGAGGTGATTAGTGACGGCATCAGTAATAGGTAGTCTAGACTCGATCTCAAGTCCGTTACGAGGTGTGTATGACAGCTTCCGACAAGCTTAAGGTGTGAAATATGATGAACTACAAAGATGACAGGGAAGTGTGTACAAATTTGCGACCTGACCCTCCAGTATCTTCTTTGTATATCTTATTTAATATCTCTCTCGTCACCTTTCCAGAGAGTACATTTGGAGAGCTTCGAGACGGTCCCAATAATTTTTGATGTTTTATCGTGTCTATGCGGGCCGTATATGTTCTCTGTGTTCCCTGTAATTCAGAGATCTCTCCCGCTCTGAAGGAGGAAGTGAGTACCGAGCAGTACTCAAGACGGGACAGTACCAGTGGTTTAAATGGTATTAGCATTGCTGTGGCGTCGCTGGATGTGAACGTTCTCATAATCCATCATTGTCCTGGCCGCCGCCGCCGCTATATTTGCTCGGTTGTGTTCACTATATGTCAGGTCGGCAGATATCATAGTTCCCAGATCTATAACCTGTTGTTTTCCTTGTATGATTGTGTCTGATTGTGTTCTGTACCCCTGTGTCCTGTACCCTGTGTCCTGTACCCTGTGTCCTGTACCCTGTGTCCTGTACCCTGTGTCCTGTACCTTGTGTCCTGTACTTTGTGTCCTGTACTTTGTGTCCTGTACCCTGTGTCCTGTACCCTGTGTCCTGTACCCTGTGTCCTGTACCCTGTGTCCTGTACCCTGTGTCCTGTACTTTGTGTCCTGTACTTTGTGTCCTGTACCCTGTGTCCTGTACCCTGTGTCCTGTACCCTGTGTCCTGTACCCTGTGTCCTGTACCCTGTGTCCTGTACCCTGTGACCTGTAACCCTGTGTCCTGTACCCTGTGTCCTGTACCCTGTGTCCTGTACCCTGTGTCCTGTACCCTGTGTCCTGTACTCCTGTGTCCTGTACCCCTGTGTCCTGTACCCTGTGTCCTGTACCCTGTGTTATGTACCCTGTGTCATGTACCCTGTGTCATGTACCCTGTGTCCTGTACCTTGTGTCCTATACCCTGTGTCCTGTACCCTGTGTCCTGTACCCTGTGTCCTGTACCCTGTGTCCTGTACCCTGTGTCCTGTACCCTGTGTCCTGTGTCCTGTACCCCTGTGTCCTGTACCCTGTGACCTGTAACCCTGTGTCCTGTACCCTGTGTCCTGTACCCTGTGTCCTGTACCCTGTGTCTTGTACCCTGTGTCCTGTACCCCTGTGTCCTGTACCCTGTGACCTGTA
>NC_091152.1:20089286-20119286 GCF_040958095.1 Procambarus clarkii
TCTCTCCTCTCTCTCTCTCTCTCTCTCTCTCTCTCTCTCTCAGTCTCTCTCTCTCAGTCTCTCTCTCTCTCTCTCTCTCTCTCTCTCTCTCTCTCTCTCTCTCTCTCTCTCTCTCTCTCTCTCTCTCTCTGTCTCTCTCTCTCTCTCTCTGTCTCTCTCTCTCTCTCTCTCTCTCTGTCTCTCTCTCAGTCTCTCTCTCTCTCTGCCTCTCTCTCTCTCTGCTTGTTTAACGACCACTCGCTTGTTAAGACCAAGAGACATGTTAACTGTCTGCTGGAGCTCTGTATGGTCACCAATCCCTTTCTCCCCCCCCCTACCCCCCAGCAGCAGAGGATAGGGGGGCGGGGGCGGCTACCCCCCCCTTACGGCCCCCCCTAGGCCCCCAGCAGCAGAGGATAGGGGGGCGGGGGCGGCTACCCCCCCCCTTACGGCCCCCCTAGGCCCCCAGCAGCAGAGGATAGGGGGGCGGGGGGCGGCTACCCCCCCCTTACGGCCCCCCCTAGGCCCCCAGCAGCAGAGGATAGGGGGGCGGGGGCGGCTACCCCCCCCCTTACGGCCCCCCTAGGCCCCCAGCAGCAGAGGATAGGGGGGCGGGGGGCGGCTACCCCTAGGCCCCCAGCAGCAGAGGATAGGGGGGCGGGGGGCGGCTACCCCTCCCCTTACGGCCCCCCCTAGGCCCCCAGCAGCAGAGGATAGGGGGGCAGGGGCGGCTACCCCCCCCCCCTTACGGCCCCCCCTAGGCCCCCAGCAGCAGAGGATAGGGGGGCGGGGGCGGCTACCCCTAGGCCCCCAGCAGCAGAGGATAGGGGGGCGGGGGGCGGCAACCCCCCCCCCTTACGGCCCCCCCTAGGCCCCCAGCAGCAGAGGATAGGGGGCGGGGGCGGCTACCCCCCCCCCCCCCCAACACGCGCCAACAATCGCTGCAAGTCTTCAGAATTAAACAGCAGACACCAACCACTTAATTAAGTGAGCATGTTGGTGTGTGAGATAACAGTGGACAGGACGAGTGCACGAGGCTGTTAAGTGCACAGCAATTACCAGGGAGCTGCTTCCGGCGCTGCGGGTGTTGAGTGCGGCGCTGCTGCGGGTGTTGAGTGCGGCGCTGCGGGTGTTGAGTGCGGCGCTGCGGGTGTTGAGTGCGGCGCTGCGGGTGTTGAGTGCGGCGCTGCGGGTGTTGAGTGCGGCGCTGTGGGTGTTGAGTGCGGCGCTGCTGCGGGTGTTGAGTGCGGCGCTGCTGCGGGTGTTGACTGCGGCGCTGCGGGTGTTGAGTGCGGCGCTGCGGGTGTTGAGTGCGGCGCTGTGGGTGTTGAGTGCGGCGCTGCGGGGTGTTGAGTGCGGCGCTGCGGGTGTTGAGTGCGGCGCTGCGGGTGTTGAGTGCGGCGCTGCGGGTGTTGAGTGCGGCGCTGCGGGTGTTGAGTGCGGCGCTGCGGGGTGTTGAGTGCGGCGCTGCGGGTGTTGAGTGCGGCTCTGCGGGGTGTTGAGTGCGGCGCTGCGGGTGTTGAGTGCGGCGCTGCGGGTGTTGAGTGCGGCGCTGCGGGTGTTGAGTGCGGCGCTGCGGGGTGTTGAGTGCGGCGCTGCGGGTGTTGAGTGCGGCGCTGCGGGTGTTGAGTGCGGCGCTGCGGGTGTTGAGTGCGGCGCTGCGGGTGTTGAGTGCGGTGCTGTGGGTGTTGAGTGCGGCGCTGCTGCGGGTGTTGAGTGCGGCGCTGCTGCGGGTGTTGAGTGCGGCGCTGCGGGTGTTGAGTGCGGCGCTGCGGGTGTTGAGTGCAGCGCTGCGGGTGTTGAGTGCGGCGCTGCGGGGTGTTGAGTGCGGCGCTGCTGCGGGTGTTGAGTGCGGCGCTGCGGGGTGTTGAGTGCGGCGCTGCTGCGGGTGTTGAGTGCGGCGCTGCGGGGTGTTGAGTGCGGCGCTGTGGGTGTTGAGTGCGGCGCTGTGGGTGTTGAGTGCGGCGCTGCGGGGTGTTGAGTGCGGCGCTGCGGGTGTTGAGTGCGGCGCTGTGGGTGTTGAGTGCGGCGCTGCGGGGTGTTGAGTGCGGCGCTGCGGGTGTTGAGTGCGGCGCTGCGGGTGTTGAGTGCGGCGCTGCGGGTGTAGAGTGCGGCGCTGCGGGTGTTGAGTGCGGCGCTGCGGGTGTTGAGTGCGGCGCTGCTGCGGGTGTTGAGTGCGGCGCTGCTGCGGGTGTTGAGTGCGGCGCTGCGGGTGTTGAGTGCGGCGCTGCGGGTGTTGAGTGCGGCGCTGCTGTGGGTGTTGAGTGCGGCGCTGCTGCGGGTGTTGAGTGCGGCGCTGCGGGTGTTGAGTGCGGCGCTGTGGGTGTTGAGTGCGGCGCTGCGGGTGTTGAGTGCGGCGCTGCGGGGTGTTGAGTGCGGCGCTGTGGGTGTTGAGTGCGGCGCTGCGGGTGTTGAGTGCGGCGCTGCGGGTGTTGAGTGCGGCGCTGTGGGTGTTGAGTGCGGCGCTGCTGCGGGTGTTGAGTGCGGCGCTGCGGGTGTTGAGTGCGGCGCTGTGGGTGTTGAGTGCGGCGCTGTGGGTGTTGAGTGCGGCGCTGCGGGTGTTGAGTGCGGCGCTGTGGGTGTTGAGTGCGGCGCTGCGGGTGTTGAGTGCGGCGCTGCGGGTGTTGAGTGCGGCGCTGCTGCGGGTGTTGAGTGCGGCGCTGCTGCGGGTGTTGAGTGCGGCGCTGCTGCGGGTGTTGAGTGCGGCGCTGCGGGGTGTTGAGTGCGGCGCTGCTGCGGGTGTTGAGTGCGGCGCTGCTGCGGGTGTTGAGTGCGGCGCTGCGGGTGTTGAGTGCGGCGCTGCGGGTGTTGAGTGCGGCGCTGCTGTGGGTGTTGAGTGCGGCGCTGCTGCGGGTGTTGAGTGCGGCGCTGCGGGTGTTGAGTGCGGCGCTGCGGGTGTTGAGTGCGGCGCTGTGGGTGTTGAGTGCGGCGCTGTGGGTGTTGAGTGCGGCGCTGCGGGGTGTTGAGTGCGGCGCTGCGGGTGTTGAGTGCGGCGCTGCGGGTGTTGAGTGCGGCGCTGCGGGTGTTGAGTGCGGCGCTGTGGGTGTTGAGTGCGGCGCTGCTGCGGGTGTTGAGTGCGGCGCTGTGGGTGTTGAGTGCGGCGCTGCTGCGGTTGTTGAGTGCGGCGCTGTGGGTGTTGAGTGCGGCGCTGCTGCGGGTGTTGAGTGCGGCGCTGTGGGTGTTGAGTGCGGCGCTGCGGGTGTTGAGTGCGGCGCTGCGGGTGTTGAATGCGGCGCTGCGGGGTGTTGAGTGCGGCGCTGCGGGTGTTGAGTGCGGCGCTGCGGGGGTTGAGTGCGGCGCTGCGGGTGTTGAGTGCGGCGCTGCGGGTGTTGAGTGCGGCGCTGCGGGGGTTGAGTGCGGCGCTGCGGGGGTTGAGTACGGCGCTGCGGGTGTTGAGTGCGGCGCTGCTGCGGGTGTTGAGTGCGGCGCTGCGGGTGTTGAGTGCGGCGCTGTGGGTGTTGAGTGCGGCGCTGCGGGTGTAGAGTGCGGCGCTGCGGGTGTTGAGTGCGGCGCTGCGGGTGTTGAGTGCGGCGCTGCGGGTGTTGAGTGCGGCGCTGCGGGTGTAGAGTGCGGCGTTGCGGGTGTTGAGTGCGGCGCTGCGGGTGTTGAGTGCGGCGCTGCGGGTGTTGAGTGCGGCGCTGCGGGTGTTGAGTGCGGCGCTGCGGGTGTTGAGTGCGGCGCTGTGGGTGTTGAGTGCGGCGCTGCTGCGGGTGTTGAGTGCGGCGCTGTGGGTGTTGAGTGCGGCGCTGCTGCGGGTGTTGAGTGCGGCGCTGTGGGTGTTGAGTGCGGCGCTGCTGCGGGTGTTGAGTGCGGCGCTGTGGGTGTTGAGTGCGGCGCTGCGGGTGTTGAGTGCGGCGCTGCGGGTGTTGAATGCGGCGCTGCGGGGTGTTGAGTGCGGCGCTGCGGGTGTTGAGTGCGGCGCTGCGGGGGTTGAGTGCGGCGCTGCGGGTGTTGAGTGCGGCGCTGCGGGTGTTGAGTGCGGCGCTGCGGGTGTTGAGTGCGGCGCTGCGGGTGTTGAGTGCGGCGCTGTGGGTGTTGAGTGCGGCGCTGCGGGGGTTGAGTACGGCGCTGCGGGTGTTGAGTGCGGCGCTGCTGTGGGTGTTGAGTGCGGCGCTGCGGGTGTTGAGTGCGGCGCTGCGGGTGTTGAGTGCGGCGCTGCGGGTGTAGAGTGCGGCGCTGCGGGTGTTGAGTGCAGCGCTGCGGGTGTTGAGTGCGGCGCTGCGGGGTGTTGAGTGCGACGCTGCGGGTGTTGAGTGCGGCGCTGCGGGTGTTGAGTGCGGCGCTGCGGGTGTTGAGTGCGGCGCTCAACTGGTGTACAGGTTCCTGAGCCTATCGGGCTCTATCATATCTACATTATAAACTGTGTATGGAGTCAGCCTCCACCACATCACTGCCTAATGCATTCCACCTGTTAACTACTCTGACACTGAAAAAGTTCCTTTTAACGTCCCTGTGGCTCATGTGGGTACTCAGTCTCCACCTGTGTCCCCTTGTTCGTGTCCCACCCGTGCTGAAGAGTTTATCCTTGTTTACCCGGTCGATTCCTCTGAGGATTTTGTAGGTTGTGATCATGTGTGTGTCTGTTTTTTTGTAGTTTCTGTCAGGTTTATGGGGCTTAAACTTTCTATTATTAATACATCATCGTTGAGGCTCAGTCCCACGAGGCTCATGATGAACACTGCATACACTATACACTACACATACACTATACACTACACATACACTACACATCACTATACACTACACATACACACCACACTACACTACACATACACTATACACTACACATACACTACACACTACACTACACATACACTATACACTACACATACACTACACATACACCATACACTACACATACACTATACACTACACATACACTACACACTACACTACACATACACTATACACTACACATACACTACACACTACACTACACATACACTATACACTACACATACACTACACACTACACTACACACTACACATACACTACACACTACACTACACATACACTATACACTACACATACACTACACTGCACACTACACATACACTATACACTAGCCTTGTTATACACCACAGCTCATTCTTATCCCCCCTTGTAATGGACCAGAACCTCGTTCACAAAATCTAACTACGTTAAAGTACTCAACGCTTAATGTTATCTTTTCAGTATAGAAACTACTTATAAATACTTATACAACATTATACACCTGACTTGCAACACCTGACTACAACAGGGACTTATAAACAGGTGATCAACACCTACACATTCACTCCAAAAAAATCTACCACTTACGGGCTATTCATGCCCGTGCCACCTCTTGGGTGGCTTGGTCGTCATCAATCAATCAAACTGTTGTTGCTGGTAAACAAGGGGCAAACACTCACCTGCTGGAGGCCTTGGAGACAAGCTTCTCCACCTGCATTTTGGCGGTGGACACCCTGAAACAGTGAGAGGCAGTGTTACCAATGGGGAAGTTGCCAGTGGTGTGTGTGTGTGTGTGGGGGGATGGGGGGGGGATATATACTGGAGGTGAGGCTACCACTGGTGTGTACAAGGCAAGGTTGCCGGTGGTGGAGGCAGAGGCTGGTGGGAGGTCCTGTACTGCTCAAATGATACAATATTCGACAACACAGGCAGTACACACCTACAGGACAGCTCACCAATAACCCACATACACACACACACACACACACACACAGCAGTACACACACACACCACACACACACAGCAGTACACACACACACCACACACACACACACAGCAGTACACACACACACACACAGCAAACAGTAACCTCACAGGAGGCAGCTAGATGCACAAGCCAGCTAATGGAAAGAAAAAGAGCTGTAGTAGTGGTAGGTATTAAGGAACAAGAGGGTTCCAAGAAGGAAGAATGGAGGACTAAGGACAAAGCTACAGTGGCAGGGATACTAGAGGAGATAGGAATGGAAGGGGCTGAACGAGACATAGAACAGTTTCCCGGATTAGCCAGTACAACAAAGACAAAAGAGATTGATCAAGGAAGTATTCAGGAGCGAGGCCATCAAAGAGGACATCCCAGTAAAGAAGAGCAAACTGAAAAACGCAAGGAATTACACAACGCCCATCATATCACCCAAATCCTCCCTCCCTCTTACCCCGAGTATCACCTACCTTTCCCATCCCTTGGTCTTCTTCCTGCCCCAGGCAGGCCCAGGCATGACCTAGGCCCTCCATCCCCCACTCTGCCTCCTCCTAGACCCCTCTTAACTACACCACAGGAGGGCGTGCCCCCCAATCCCAAGCGCACTCCTTGCCTACCCATCCTCAGGACTTCTTTCTGTCCGAAGCAGGTCTGGGCAAGACTAAAGCCCTTTATTCCCCACCCCATCCCCCCTGAACCCCTGGCAACCTTCATACAGGAGGAGGAGCCTACCCAAGTAGAAATGCCCATGGAACAACTTCCTCAAACTCAATGTACTCAATGTACTCAAACATCGATGGGATTACCAATAAAGCAAGTGAACTGGTGGAAAGGGAGCAGGAAGAAAATCCAGATATAATAGGACTCACGGAAACAAAATTGTCAGGAGTCATAACAGACGCAATGTTTCCAAAGGACTACTATATAGTAAGGAAAGAGAGGGAAGGGAGAGGAGGTGGAGGAGTGGCCCTGCTGATAAGGAAGGACTGGAGTTTTGATGAGACGGAAATTCCGGGCTGTGACGGGTTCAGAGATTACATAACAGGAACTATAACAATGGGTGGACCTAAGATAATAGTGACAGTCATTTACAACCCTCCCCTAAATGACAGAAGACCTAGACAGGAGTTTGATAGGAACAACATGGCAACCATTAATATAATAGAGAGAGCAGCTTCAGTTGCCAGCAGGAATGGCTCAAGACTCTTAATCATGGGTGATTTCAACCATGGAAAGATAGACTGGGAGAATGGGGACCCACATGGTTATCTTGAGGTTATCTTGAGATGATTTCGGGGCTTTAGTGTCCCCGCGGCCACGTCCTCGACCAGGCCTCCACCCCCAGGAAGCAGCCCGTGACAGCTGACTAACTCCCAGGTACCTATTTACTGCTAGGTAACAGGGGCATTCAGGGTGAAAGAAACTTTGCCCATTTGTTTCTGCCTCGTGCGGGAATCGAACCCGCGCCACAGAATTACGAGTTCTGCGCGCTATCCACCAGGCTACGAGGCCCCTATACCATGTATCTGCACCATGGTGGTGCAGATACATGGAGAGCTAAACTCTTGGAAGTGGCAACAAGGAACTTTCTGAGCAAACATGTCAGGGAACCCACAAGAATGAGAGGCAATGACGAACTAGCAATACTCGACTTGATATTCACCCTGAATGAGTCAGAAATAAGAGAAGTCAAATTTGAAGCCTTCATAGGAATGAGTGACCACAGTGTATTGATATTTGAGTACTTGGTGGAGATAGGGATAACCTATCCAAGGATGGGATCGGAAGGGAAAAGACTGAATTACCGAAGAGGAAAATATGATGAGATGAGGAACTTCCTCAGGGGAATACCATGGGAAACAGAACTCAGAGAGAAGAATGTACAAGACATGATGGATTATGTCACCCAGAAGTGTCAGGAAGCTGCAGACAGGCTTATCCCAGCCCAAAAGAAGAAAAGCGAAAAACAACAGAAGAATCCATGGTTCAACCAGGAATGTAAGGTAGCGAAGCAATTGAGTAAAAGAACATGGAGAAACTACAGAAATAACAGAACACCAGAGAGCAGGGAGAGATACCAGAGGGCCAGAAATGAGTACATCAGAGTGAGGAGAGAAGCAGAGAGACAGTATGAAAATGACATCGCGAGTAAAGCCAAGACCCAACCAAAGCTGCTCCACAGCCACATCAGGAGGAAAACAGCAGTGCAGGAACAAGTGATGAAACGGAGAAAAGGGGAGAATAGATACATAGATAATGACAAGGAGGTGTGTGAAGAACTCAACAAGAGATTCCAGGAGGTCTTCACAAAAGAACAAGGAGAAGCTCCTGCACTATATGAGGAGGAGGTAAACCAAGCAACCTTGGAGGAATTTGACCTCACCAGTGATGAGGTCAAAAGGAATCTGTTGGAGCTGAATGTGACAAAGGCTGTTGGGCCTGACAGAATCTCACCATGGATACTAAAGGAAGGTGCAGAAGCACTAAGTGTGCCACTCTCTATGGTGCATAACAGGTCACTGGAAACGGGAGACCTTCCGGAAAGTTGAAAGACAGCTAACGTGGTCCCAATATACAAAAAGGGTGACAGGCAAGAGGCACTGAACTACAGGCCAGTTTCCCTAACTTGTATACCATGCAAGGTGATGGAGAAGATCGTGAGGAAAAGGCTCGTAGAGCATCTGGAGGGAAGTAACTTTGTAACGCACCACCAACATGGGTTCAGAGATGGTAAATCGTGCTTCACAGGGTTAACAGAATTTTATGACCAAGTAACAAAAATTAGGCAAGAAAGAGAAGGGTAGGCAGACTGCATTTTCTTGGACTGCCGAAAGCCTTTGACACAGTACCCCATAAAAGGCTGTTACAAAAGTTGGAGCAACAGGCAGGAGTAAAAGTTAAGGTGCTCCAGTGGATAAGGGAGAATCTAAGCAACTGGAAACAGCGAGTAACTGTGAGGGGGGAGACATCAGAGTGGCGAGATGTCACCAGCGGAGTCCCACAGGGCTCTGTAATTGGACCCATCCTGTTTCTAATATATGTAAACGATCTTCCAGAGGGTATAGACTCGTTCCTCTCAATGTTTAGTAAGGATGAAAAAATGATGAGAAGAATCAAGACAGATGAAGATAGACAGAGACTACAGGACGACCTGGACAGGCTGGAGGAATGGTCTAGAAAATGGCTACTAAAGTTCAACTCAGGAAAGTGCAAAATAATGAAATTAGGCGATGGGAGCAGGAGGCTGAACACAAGGTACCATCTGGGAGGTGAAATCCTGCAAGAGTCAAATAGAGAGAAAAATCTGGGGGTTGATATCACACCGAACTTGTCCCCAGAGGCCCACATCAAAAGGATATCATCAGTGGCATATGCTAGACTGGCCAACATAAGAACTGCCTTTAGAAACTTGTGTAAGGAGTCGTTCTGGACCCTGTATAATACTTATGTCAGACCAATCCTGGAATATGCAGCTCCAACATAGAGTCCATACCAAGTTGAACACAAGACAAAGTTAGAGAAGATTCAGCGGTATGCCACCAGACTCGTCCCGGAACTGAGAGGTATGAGCTACGAGTAAAGGCTAAAGGAGCTGAACCTCACGTCCCGGGGAGACAGAAGAGTAATGGGAGACATGATAACCACCTTAAAAATTCTCAGGGGAATTGACAGGGTGGACAAAGACAAACTCTTCAACACGGGTGGAACACGAACAAGGGGACACAGGTGGAAACTTAGTACCCACATGAGCCACAGAGACGTTAGAAAGAACTTCTTCATTGTCAGAGTAGTTAACGGATGGAATGCATTAGGAAGTGATGTGGTGGAGGCTGACTCCATACACAGTTTCAAGTGTAGATATGATAGAGCCCAATAGGCTCAGGAATCTGTACACCAGTTGACTGACAGTTGAGAGGCGGGACCAAAGAGCCAGAGCTCAACCCCCGCAAACACAATTAGATGAGTACACACACACACACACACACAGACACACACACACACACACACACACACACACACACACACACACACACACACACACACAACTATGGGAAACTATGAGGGGATAAGAAAATTCCTAACAGATATAGCATGGGAAACAGAGCTCAGGGGAAAGACGGCCCAAGATATGATGGATTACATCACGCAGAAGTGCAAGGACGCAGCAAACAAGTTTGTCCCAGTCCAAAAGGAAAACAGAGAAATGAAGATGAGAAACCCATGGTTTAATCAAAGATGTAGGCTAGCTAAGCAGCAAAGTAAAAGGGCATGGAGAAACTATAGGAATAACAGGACACTGGAGAGCAGAGAAAGATACCAGAATGCCAGGAATGAATATGTCAGGATGAGAAGAGAGGCAGAAAGACAATACGAAAATGACATCGCAAGCAAGGCAAAGACTCAGCCTAAATTGTTGCATAGCCACATTAGGAGAAAAACAACAGTAAAGGAACAGGTTATGAGATTAAGGATAGGGGCGGAAGGATTCACTACAAATGACAAGGAAGTGTGTGAGGAATTGAATAAGAAATTCCAGGAGGTCTTCACCTTAGAACAAGGAGAAATTCCAGAGGTAAGTGAGGGAATAGCTAACCAGGAACCACTGGAAGAGTTTGAGATTACCAGTGGGGAAGTAAGGAAGTGTTTACTAGAGTTGGACGTGACGAAGGCTATAGGCCCAGATGGAATCTCCCCTTGGGTTCTAAAGGAAGGAGCAAGAGAACTGAGCCTACCACTCTCCATAGTGTATAACAAATCACTGGCAACAGGGGAACTGCCAGATACTTGGAAAGCAGCTAACGTAGTCCCGATATACAAGAAAGGGGATAGACAGGAGGCACTGAACTACAGGCCAGTGTCCCTAACCTGCATACCATGCAAGCTGATGGAGAAGATTGTGCGAAAAAAACTAGTGGAGCATCTGGAGCGAAGGAACTTTGTAACACAGCATCAACATGGGTTCAGGGATGGCAGGTCCTGCCTCACAGGGTTACTTGAATTCTACGACCAGGCAACAAAAATAAGGCAAGAAAGAGAAGGGTGGGCAGACTGCATATTTTTGGATTGTCAGAAAGCCTTTGATACAGTGCCACACAAGAGGCTAGTGCGAAAGTTGGAGATGCAGGCTGGAGTGAGAGGGAAGGTACTCCGGTGGATAGAGGAATACCTAAGCAACAGGAGACAACGAGTCTGTGTGAGGGGTGAGGTCTCAGATTGGCGAGACGTCACAAGTGGAGTCCCGCAGGGGTCAGTCCTTGGACCTATACTGTTTCTGGTATATGTAAATGATCTCCCAGAGGGTATAGATTCGTTCCTCTCAATGTTTGCCGACGATGCAAAAATTATGAGGAGGATTGAAACAGAGGATGATAGTAGGAGGCTACAAGATGACCTGGATAGACTGAGTGAATGGTCCAACAGATGGCTGTTGAAGTTCAACCCGAGTAAATGCAAAGTAATGAAACTAGGCAGTGGAAACAGGAGGCCAGGCACAGGATACAGAATAGGAGATGAAGTACTTAATGAAACAGACAGAGAGAAAGATCTAGGAGTTGATATCACACCAAACCTGTCTCCTGAAGCCCACATAAAGAGAATAACGTCTGCGGCATATGCGAGGCTGGCTAACATCAGAACGGCGTTCAGGAACCTGTGTAAGGAATCATTCAGAATCTTGTACACCACATATGTAAGACCAATCCTGGAGTATGCGGCCCCAGCATGGAGCCCGTACCTTGTCAAGCACAAGACGAAGCTGGAAAAAGTCCAAAGGTATGCTACTAGACTAGTCCCAGAACTAAGAGGCATGAGTTATGAGGAAAGGCTGCGGGAAATGCACCTCACGACACTGGAAGACAGAAGAGTAAGGGGGGACATGATCACAACCTACAAAATCCTCAGGGGAATCGACCGGGTAAACAAGGACGAACTTTTCAACACTGGTGGGACGCGAACAAGGGGACACAGGTGGAAGCTGAGTACCCAAATGAGCCACAGAGACGTTAGAAAGAACTTTTTCAGTGTCAGAGTAGTTAGCAAATGGAATGCATTAGGAAGTGATGTGGTGGAGGCTGACTCCATTCACAGTTTCAAATGTAGATATGATAGAGCCCAATAGGCTCAGGAATCTGTACACCAGTTGATTGACGGTTGAGAGGCGGGACCAAAGAGCCAGAGCTCAACCCCCGCAAGCACAATTAGGTAAGTACAATTAGGTAAGTACACACACACACATACACACACACTAAGTAAGTCAGAAACCTAAGTAAGGAGGCATTTAGGGCGCTTTACACTGCCTACGTAAGGCCAGTCTTAGAGTATGCCGCCTCATCATGGAGTCCCCATCTGAAGAAGCATATAATGAAACTGGAAAAGGTTCAGAGGTTTGCAACGAGACTCGTCCCAGAGCTACGAGGGATGGGGTATGAAGAGCGCCTGAGGGAACTGTGCCTTACGACACTAGAAAGAAGAAGGGAGAGGGGGGACATGATAGGAACGTATAAGATACTCAGAGGAATTGACAGAGTGGACATAGACGAAATGTTCACACGGAATAGTAACAGAACGAGAGGACATGGATGGAAGCTTGAAACTCAGATGAGTCACAGAGATGTAAGGAAGTTTTCTTTTAGCGTGAGAGTAGTGGGGAAATGGAATGCACTTCAGGAACAGGTTGTGGAAGCAAATACTATTCATAATTTTAAAACCAGGTATGATAGGGAAATGGGACAGGAGTCATTGCTGTAAACAACCGATGCTCGAAAGGCGGGATCCAAGAGTCAATGCTCGATCCTGCAAGCACATATAGGTGAGTACATATAGGTGAGTACACACACACACACACACACACACACACACACACACACACACACACACCCACACACACACACACACACACACATGTTTAAAGAAACATCGCTGAGGTTAATTATACAAGGCATCAAAAATGGCCCCAGTTGTTTGTCAACAGTTGTGTACCAGTTGTGTGGCGGAGTAAACAATGGGCTTAATTACGCTTATGGCACGGACGGAAGGTAGGAGGATTGGTGGTCGTGGAGAGGGGGGGGGGGTCGTGGGGGGTGTGTTGGTGGTCGTGGGGGTGTGTTGGTGGTCGTGGGGGGTCGTGGGGGGGGGTGTTGGGGGTCGTGGGGAGGGGGTGTGTTGGGGGACCTGGGGGGGTGTGTTGGTGGTCGTGGGGGGTGTTGGTGGTCGTGGGGGGTGTTGGTGGTCGTGGGGGGTGTGTTGGTGGTCGTGGGGGGTGTGTTGGTGGTCGTGGGGGGTGTGTTGGTGGTCGTGGGGGGTGTGTTGGTGGTCGTGGGGGGGTGTTGGTGGTCGTGGGGGGGTGTTGGTGGTCGTGGGGGGTGTGTTGGTGGTCGTGGGGGGTGTTGGTGGTCGTGGAGGGGGGGGTGTGTTGAGGGTCGTGGGGGGGGGGGGTGTTGGTGGTCGTGGGGGGTGTGTTGGTGGTCGTGGGGGGTGTCGGTGGTCGTGGGGGGTGTGTTGGTGGTCGTGGGGGGTGTGTTGGTGGTCGTGGGGTGTGTTGGTGGTCGTGGGGGGTGTGTTGGTGGTCGTGGGGTGTGTTGGTGGTCGTGGGGGGTGTGTTGGTGGTCGTGGGGGGTGTGTTGGTGGTCGTGGGGGGTGTGTTGGTGGTCGTGGGGGGTGTGTTGGTGGTCGTGGGGGGGTGTTGGTGGTCGTGGGGGGTGTTGGTGGTCGTGGGGGGTGTGTTGAGGGTCGTATTGTGTTCACAGTAGTTCCACTATTGTGTTGCGCCGAGAGGTGTTGACGGGCAGCCAAACACCAGCTAATTGGCTAAGTTTATACCTTTAATGAGGGGTCTGGCCCCCTTTCCCCCCCTTCACTTGGGCCCCTAACTCCCCCCCCCCCTCACCTGGGCCCCTCCTCCCCTTCTCTCCACCTCACCCGGCTCCTACTTCCCTACCCCTCACATGGAGGAGTGAGAGAAGTATAACACCAGGCAGCATGGGTTAAGACACCACAGAGAAGCCCACACAGCTATAGCCCAGGGGGGCAGATTCACGAAGCAGTTACGCAAGCACTTACGAACGTGTACACATCTTTCCTCAATCTTTGACGGCTTTGGTTACATTTATTAAACAGTTTACAAGCATGAAAACTTGCCAATCAACTGTTGTTATTGTTATAAACAGCCTCCTGGTGCTTCCGAGCTCATTAACTGTTTAATAATTGTAAACACAGCCGCCAACACAAACATCACGCAACACTGACGCAACACAAACACACATACAACACTGACGCAACACAAACACACATACAACACTGACGCAACACAAACACACATACAACACTGACGCAACACAAACACACATACAACACTGACGCAACACAAACACCCACACAACAAAAATGCATCACAACAAACATCACAGTTGAGCAAATCAAACACAAACACACCAAAAAAAAACACCCACACAGCGAAACACCGGAAATAATACAACATCCCAATACAACATATAATACAATACCTCAAACACAAGGATTAAAAAAAACGAATCAAACAGGAGCTAGACAAACAAACACGCCACATGGAGAGGATATATATATACAAGAGAGAGATCAAAGCGAGGGTAAAGCAGGAGAGATAAAACCACGAAGGAAGGAAACAGACAGACACAGACACGCGGACCAAGCAACAATTTTGTTTGTGTGTGTTTGTGCCAGGGGAAACAGTGTGTACAAACACAGAGAGCTGGTGGAGAGGCGGTCCCTTTTTTGCTGACTTTCTCCTGGAGTTGATCCCTTCTCTGTCTATCTTTCTTCCACACTCTCTGTGTTGCTTCCACACTCTCTGTGTTGCTTCCACACTCTCTATGTTGCTTCTACACTCTCTGTGTTGCTTCTACACTCTCTGTGTTGCTTCCACACTCTCTGTGTTGCTTCCACACACCCTATGTTGCTTCCACACTCTCTATGTTGCATCTACACTCTCTGTGTTGCTTCTACACTCTCTGTGTTGCTTCCACACTCTCTGTGTTGCTTCTACACTCTCTGTGTTGCTTCTACACTCTCTGTGTTGCTTCCACACTCTCTGTGTTGCTTCTACACTCTCTGTGTTGCTTCCACACTCTCTATGTTGCTTCCACACTCTCTATGTTGCTTCCACACTCTCTATGTTGCTTCTACACTCTCTGTGTTGCTTCTACACTCTCTGTGTTGCTTCCACACTCTCTGTGTTGCTTCCACACACTCTATGTTGCTTCCACACTCTCTATGTTGCTTCTACACTCTCTGTGTTGCTTCTACACTCTCTGTGTTGCTTCCACACTCTCTGTGTTGCTTCTACACTCTCTGTGTTGCTTCCACACTCTCTGTGTTGCTTCTACACTCTCTGTGTTGCTTCCACACTCTCTGTGTTGCTTCCACACACTCTATGTTGCTTCCACACTCTCTGTGTTGCTTCTACACTCTCTGTGTTGCTTCCACACTCTCTGTGTTGCTTCTACACTCTCTGTGTTGCTTCCACACTCTCTGTGTTGCTTCCACACACTCTATGTTGCTTCCACACTCTCTATGTTGCTTCTACACTCTCTGTGTTGCTTCTACACTCTCTGTGTTGCTTCCACACTCTCTGTGTTGCTTCTACACTCTCTGTGTTGCTTCCACACTCTCTATGTTGCTTCTACACTCTCTATGTTGCTTCCACACTCTCTGTGTTGCTTCTACACTCTCTGTGTTGCTTCCACACACTCTATGTTGCTTCCACACTCTCTATGTTGCTTCTACACTCTCTGTGTTGCTTCTACACTCTCTGTGTTGCTTCCACACTCTCTGTGTTGCTTCTACACTCTCTGTGTTGCTTCCACACTCTCTATGTTGCTTCCACACTCTCTATGTTGCTTCCACACTCTCTATGTTGCTTCTACACTCTCTGTGTTGCTTCCACACTCTCTATGTTGCTTCTACACTCTCTGTGTTGCTTCTACACTCTCTGTGTTGCTTCCACACTCTCTGTGTTGCTTCCACACACTCTATGTTGCTTCCACACTCTCTATGTTGCTTCTACACTCTCTATGTTGCTTCTACACTCTCTGTGTTGCTTCCACACTCTCTGTGTTGCTTCTACACTCTCTGTGTTGCTTCCACACTTTCTATGTTGCTTCCACACTCTCTATGCTGCTTCCACACTCTCTATGTTGCTTCTACACTCTCTGTGTTGCTTCCACACTCTCTATGTTGCTTCCACACTCTCTGTGTTGCTTCTACACTCTCTATGTTGCTTCCACACTCTCTGTGTTGCTTCTACACTCTCTGTGTTGCTTCTACACTCTCTATGTTGCTTCCACACTCTCTGTGTTGCTTCTACACTCTCTATGTTGCTTCCACACTCTCTATGTTGCTTCTACACTCTCTGTGTTGCTTCTACACTCTCTGTGTTGCTTCTACACTCTCTGTGTTGCTTCCACACTCTCTGTGTTGCTTCTACACTCTCTGTGTTGCTTCCACACTCTCTATGTTGCTTCTACACTCTCTGTGTTGCTTCCACACTCTCTGTGTTGCTTCTACACTCTCTGTGTTGCTTCTACACTCTCTGTGTTGCTTCCACACTCTCTGTGTTGCTTCTACACTCTCTGTGTTGCTTCTACACTCTCTTTGTTGCTTCTACACTCTCTATGTTGCTTCCACACTCTCTGTGTTGCTTCTACACTCTCTGTGTTGCTTCCACACTCTCTGTGTTGCTTCTACACTCTCTGTGTTGCTTCCACACTCTCTGTGTTGCTTCTACACTCTCTGTGTTGCTTCCACACTATCTATGTTGCTTCCACACTCTCTATGTTGCTTCTACACTCTCTGTGTTGCTTCCACACTCTCTGTGTTGCTTCTACACTCTCTGTGTTGCTTCCACACTCTCTATGTTGCTTCTACACTCTCTATGTTGCTTCCACACTCTCTATGTTGCTTCCACACTCTCTGTGTTGCTTCTACACTCTCTATGTTGCTTCCACACTCTCTGTGTTGCTTCTACACTCTCTATGTTGCTTTTACACTCTCTATGTTGCTTCCACACTCTCTATGTTGCTTCCACACTCTCTCTGTTGCTTCTACACTCTCTGTGTTGCTTCCACACTCTCTATGTTGCTTCCACACTCTCTCCAAGTGTCAGTAAGAGTGTCAGGAAGTGTCAAGAAAGTGTTATCCTTGCTGGTGGGTTATCTTAGTATGAGAGTTACAGATAACACCATCACATATCAGGAGGATGGGTTGTTAAGGTGGCTTTGGTGGGGTGGGGCTTTGGGGGTGGGTGGGGGGGGGGGGGAAGTGTGTGTGGGGGGGGAAGTGTGTGGGGGGGGGAGGAGTATTTGGTCCATAGGGCACAACCACTACAACACCCCACTGGTGACAAAACAGGGAACTTACAAGTTGTTGTACACCGCAAGTACTGAGTTATAAATCACCAGATGACTGCTCATATCAACATACATCAACAAATCCGAACCAGTTTCACCGAGACGGCCAATTTGCCTCGAGACATCAATAAACAAGGACAGCTTACTAACTTAAGTATTCTTCCTAATGTGCTACATATCTTAGAAATCCTTTTACAATCATATCCTCACTAGGTGGGATAACTGGCGGCGCCTGGGACCTCTTTCCCATCTATCCGTCCCTCCACCTACTCGTCTGTCTATCCAGGTATCTATTCCACTGGAAAGGGACAGCAAAGAATGCAATGGCTACCAGCAAACCACCTCAGATGAGCGGGGTCCTCATCTGGACTACTGCCTTAACCTTCTCGCGAAGGGAAGCCGAGAGAATCTGCGGTTTAGGAGAGCATAAACTCGAACCATGACCCGAGGAAGAAGAAAAACAGAACTGTAAAAATTGCCCCATGAATCCCCCTCCACCAACTCTGGGTAACTTTCCCCCCTGTGGTATTGAGAAACATGTGTTTGTGGCACCTTTGTTCACGCCTCTGGTTTGTTTGTGGCAACTGTGCATCAATATATCGTCACTGAAATTCCCAAAGTCTTCTCGTGACTGCGGGAAATTCTTAGACCATTCGGCATAAACTGAAGTCCCAGTATTGCCTCGTCTGTTTTGCCCCACCAGTCGCCGTAGCACAGCACAGTTATATAGACTTCCATGAATACCTCTGCTGGCCTGATACTCGAGAGAGCTCGACTAAATTATTCATAACTATGTAGGTCATGAAATGCGGGGCCCTAGTTTATGGTGTGGCCCCACTTGCCTTAGATCTGTTTGTGGCCCACTTGTTTGTGTCTCAGATCTGTTTGTGGCCCACTTGTTTGTGTCTCAGATCTGTTTGTGGCCCACTTGTTTGTGCCTCAGATTTGTTTGTGGCCCACTTGTTTGTGTCTCAGATCTGCTCGTGGCCCACTTGTTTGTGTCTCAGATCTGTTTGTGGCCCACTTGTTTGTGCCTCAGATTTGTTTGTGGCCCACTTGTTTGTGCCTCAGATCTGTTTGTGGCCCACTTGTTTGTGTCTCAGATCTGTTTGTGGCCCACTTGTTTGTGCCTCAGATTTGTTTGTGGCCCACTTGTTTGTGCCTCAGATTTGTTTGTGGCCCACTTGTTTGTGCCTCAGATCTGTTTGTGGCCCACTTGTTTGTGTCTCAGATCTGTTTGTGGCCCACTTGTTTGTGCCTCAGATTTGTTTGTGGCCCACTTGTTTGTGCCTCAGATTTGTTTGTGGCCCACTTGTTTGTGCCTCAGATTTGTTTGTGGCCCACTTGTTTGTGTCTCAGATTTGTTTGTGGCCCACTTGTTTGTGTCTCAGATTTGTTTGTGGCCCACTTGTTTGTGTCTCAGATTTGTTTGTGGCCCACTTGTTTATGCCTCAGATTTGTTTGTGGCCCACTTGTTTGTGACTCAGATCTGTTTGTGGCGAACTTGTTTGTGCCACAGATCTGTTTGTGGCCCACTTGTTTGTGCCACAGATCTGTTTGTGGCCCACTTGTTTGTGCCACAGATCTGTTTGTGGCCCACTTGTTTGTGCCACAGATCTGTTTGTGGCCCACTTGTTTCTGTCTCAGATTTGTTTGTGGCCCACTTGTTTGTGCCACAGATCTGTTTGTGGCCCACTTGTTTGTGCCACAGATCTGTTTGTGGCCCACTTGTTTGTGACTCAGATCTGTTTGGGGCCCACTTGTTTCTGTCTCAGATTTGTTTGTGGCCCACTTGTTTCTGTCTCAGATTTGTTTGTGGCCCACTTGTTTGTGCCACAGATCTGTTTGTGGCCCACTTGTTTGTGCCACAGATCTGTTTGTGGCCCACTTGTTTGTGCCACAGATCTGTTTGTGGCCCACTTGTTTGTGCCACAGATCTGTTTGTGGCCCACTTGTTTATGTCTCAGATCTGTTTACGTCACCCTGGCCGGTCTCCAAGACGGCCTTAGGCGTGGACATTCTTCACCCAGCGATGTGATCCAGCTTCCCCCACACCACCACCCCTCTAGACGGGTGACTGTGTGTGTGTGTGTGTCAATCACCAGGGGGGTAGGCTGGCCACAGACCAATCACCAGGGGGCAGGCTGGCCACAGACCAATCACCAGGGGGCAGGCTGGCCACAGACCAATCACCAGGGGGGAGGCTGGCCACAGACCAATCACCAGGGGGCAGGCTGGCCACAGACCAATCACCAGGGGGGAGGCTGGCCACAGACCAATCACCAGGGGGCAGGCTGGCCACAGACCAATCACCAGGGGGGAGGCTGGCCACAGACCAATCACCAGGGGGCAGGCTGGCCACAGACCAATCACCAGGGGGCAGGCTGGCCACAGACCAATCACCAGGGGGCAGGTTGGCCACAGACCAATCACCAGGGGGCAGGCTGGCCACAGACCAATCACCATGGGGGAGGCTGGCCACAGACTAATCACCAGGGGGTAGGCTGGCCACAGACCAATCACCAGGGGGCAGGCTGGCCACAGACCAATCACCAGGGGTCAGGCTGGCCACAGACCAATCACCAGGGGGTAGGCTGGCCACAGACCAATCACCAGGGGGGAGGCTGGCCACAGACCAATCACCAGGGGGCAGGCTGGCCACAGACCAATCACCAGGGGGGAGGCTGGCCACAGACCAATCACCAGGGGGCAGGCTGGCCACAGACCAATCACCAGGGGGGGAGGCTGGCCACAGACCAATCACCAGGGGGGAGGCTGGCCACAGACCAATCACCAGGGGGCAGGCTGGCCACAGACCAATCACCAGGGGGCAGGCTGCGCGGCCACAGACCAATCACCAGGGGGGTAGGCTGGCCACAGACCAATCACCAGGGGGCAGGCTGGCCACAGACCAATCACCAGGGAGTAGGCTGGCCACAGACCAATCACCAGGGGGGAGGCTGGCCACAGACCAATCATCAGGGGGCAGGCTGGCCACAGACCAATCACCAGGGGGCAGGCTGGCCACAGACCAATCACCAGGGGGCAGGCTGGCCACAGACCAATCACCAGGGGGGAGGCTGGCCACAGACCAATCACCAGGGGGGAGGCTGGCCACAGACCAATCACCAGGGGGGGGGAGGCTGGCCACAGACTAATCACCAGGGGGGAGGCTGGCCACAGACCAATCACCAGGGGGTAGGCTGGCCACAGACCAATCACCAGGGGGGAGGCTGGCCACAGACCAATCATCAGGGGGCAGGCTGGCCACAGACCAATCACCAGGGGGGAGGCTGGCCACAAACCAATCACCAGGGGGGAGGCTGGCCACAGACCAATTACCAGGGGGGGAGGCTGGCCACAGACTAATCACCAGGGGGGAGGCTGGCCACAGACCAATCACCAGGGGGTAGGCTGGCCACAGACCAATCACCAGGGGGCAGGCTGGCCACAGACCAATCACCAGGGGGCAGGCTGGCCACAGACCAATCACCAGGGGGCAGGTTGGCCACAGACCAATCACCAGGGGGCAGGCTGGCCACAGACCAATCACCATGGGGGAGGCTGGCCACAGACTAATCACCAGGGGGTAGGCTGGCCACAGACCAATCACCAGGGGGCAGGCTGGCCACAGACCAATCACCAGGGGTCAGGCTGGCCACAGACCAATCACCAGGGGGTAGGCTGGCCACAGACCAATCACCAGGGGGGAGGCTGGCCACAGACCAATCACCAGGGGGCAGGCTGGCCACAGACCAATCACCAGGGGGGAGGCTGGCCACAGACCAATCACCAGGGGGCAGGCTGGCCACAGACCAATCACCAGGTGGGGAGGCTGGCCACAGACCAATCACCAGGGGGGAGGCTGGCCACAGACCAATCACCAGGGGGCAGGCTGGCCACAGACCAATCACCAGGGGGCAGGCTGGCCACAGACCAATCACCAGGGGGGAGGCTGGCCACAGACCAATCACCAGGGGGTAGGCTGGCCACAGACCAATCACCAGGGGGCAGGCTGGCCACAGACCAATCACCAGGGGGTAGGCTGGCCACAGACCAATCACCAGGGGGGAGGCTGGCCACAGACTAATCACCAGGGGGGAGGCTGGCCACAGACCAATCACCAGGGGGGGAGGCTGGCCACAGACCAATCACCAGGGGGCAGGCTGGCCACAGACCAATCACCAGGGGGCAGGCTGGCCACAGACCAATCACCAGGGGCAGGCTGGCCACAGACCAATCACCAGGGGGCAGGCTGGCCACAGACCAATCACCAGGGGGGGGAGGCTGGCCACAGACCAATCACCAGGGGGGAGGCTGGCCACAGACCAATCACCAGGGGCAGGCTGGCCACAGACCAATCACCAGGGGGCAGGCTGGCCACAGACCAATCACCAGGGGCAGGCTGGCCACAGACCAATCACCAGGGGGCAGGCTGGCCACAGACCAATCACCAGGGGGGGGAGGCTGGCCACAGACCAATCACCAGGGGGGGGAGGCTGGCCACAGACCAATCACCAGGGGGGAGGCTGGCCACAGACCAATCACCAGGGGCAGGCTGGCCACAGACCAATCACCAGGGGGCAGGCTGGCCACAGACCAATCACCAGGGGGGGGGAGGCTGGCCACAGACCAATCACCAGGGGGCAGGCTGGCCACAGACCAATCACCAGGGGGTAGGCTGGCCACAGACCAATCACCAGGGGGCAGGCTGGCCACAGACCAATCACCAGGGGGGAGGCTGGCCACAGACCAATCACCAGGGGGGAGGCTGGCCACAGACTAATCACCAGGAGGGAGGCTGGCCACAGACCAATCACCAGGGGCAGGCTGGCCACAGACCAATCACCAGGTAACTAGTGTGGCTAGAGGTGTGGTTGGGTCTAGAAGGACTAAATGACTTGTATCCGAGAAGGGAACTATGTTAGCATCCTTGTCGAGCAGAACATAAGACTCCTGACCGAGTAGGCTGTGATGGGTGTGGTGCAGGTGTCGAGTTTATGTTCAGGCACCACCTTACCTTTGCGATGATTTCGTGGCTCAGCATCCCCGCGGCCCGCTCCCCGACCAGGTCCCCTTTAGTGTAGTGCAGATTTGGTGTTCATTTATAAGATAAATTGGTCAACTATGCATAATTATATTTGTCGAAGTAGGACATAACGAGGGTCAAAGCGCTTAGGCAACACTTGGAAGGGACAGAGGTCAGCCCAGATGACCTCCGGTTTATCTTGTATATTGATTAAAAATTCCTGGGTTAGTCTTAGTCAGCATAGTTTCAAGTATGTAATATTTCATGCAAGGGCATTAGACTCCAGATTCTTATGTGTAAACATCCCTGGATCTCCCCCTTTTGGCCAGGTCAGAGGTCAGCCACACACGTAATTAATAACTCCTCTTTTGAAGAGTGTATGGTGAATGTCAAACAAGCTTATTGAAATATTTCTTGAGTGTTTGTACACGTGTGGCCGAGCTGTTACATTCTGATGTAGGTAGCAACAGACAGTCTCCCCCTCCCCCTGTTGAGTTGTATATAGAGGTCCTGTAGGGACTTAGTAAGGACAGAGTGCCGGACACCGGGGTCCAGAGAGGGCTGTGAAGAACATCTCAGCCAGGGAGAGACAGAGGTCTTAAGGTAATGTGTGTGATCTCTGAAGTTTTGTTCCATGTCCAAATTTCTTAACTTTTTGCCAGTGTTAGAGTAGGATTTATAAGTGGTGATTGACATAATTTTGGTCTCAATAAACTCATGTTTAAATTTCCCGTCTGTGTCAATTGTTGAATCCTCTTAACCTTTTGGATATAGTGGCTGACAACCGTCCCATAATTAATGAGTCATAGAAAGTACTCTCCAAGTCAAGCAATGTTTCTTGCCTCGTTGCTTGATATAGTCTCAATGGTCAAAGGCAGATGGTGGCAGCGTATTTAATCCTGTGTAGCATTTCCTCCTTTTTGCAGTATATCTTTTGGTTCCGGTGTAACCATCATATGTCAGCTCACATTACCGTGTTTCATAACAGTGTTATCAAGGGCAACCGATGGGGAAGTGTTACTCAGGATACGTAGTGTTTACATTATTAGTTTAGTGTTCCATTATAGTGGTGCATTATAGGAGGTACAATAGAGTGGTGTTACATTCGAGCCCTGGCAAAGGAGGATTGACGGAGCGCTAATCCACAACTATTCGCCCTTGTTCACCTACCAGTAATTGGGTCCCTGGTTGTTAACCAACTGGTGAGGTTGTTAATCAGGGTTAAAGCTACGTTCACCCTAAGCTACAGTAAGGGAAAGCTGTCAGCCACATTGCAGGCCGCTCCAAGCAACAGCCTGGTGGACCAAACTCTCACAAGTCAAGCCTGGCCTCGGGCCGGGCTTGGGGAGTAGAAGAACTCCCAGAACCCCATCAACCAGGTATATGTGGGCCTGCGGGCCGCTCCAAGCAACAGCCTGGTGGACCAAACTCTCACAAGTCAAGCCTGGCCTCGGGCCGGGCTTGGGCAGTAGAAGAACTCCCAGAACCCCATCAACCAGGTATATGTGGGCCTGCGGGCCGCTCCAAGCAACAGCCTGGTGGACCAAACTCTCACAAGTCAAGCCTGGCCTCGGGCCGGGCTTGAGGAGTAGAAGAACTCCCAGAACCCCATCAACCAGGTATATGTGGGCCTGCGGGCCGCTCCAAGCAACAGCCTGGTGGACCAAACTCTCACAAGTCAAGCCTGGCCTCGGGCCGGGCTTGGGCAGTAGAACAACTCCCAGAACCCCATCAACCAGGTATATGTGGGCCTGCGGGCCGCTCCAAGCAACAGCCAGGTGGACCAAACTCTCACAAGTCAAGCCTGGCCTCGGGCCGGGCTTGGGGAGTAGAACAACTCCCAGAACCCCATCAACCAGGTATATGTGGGCCTGCGGGCCGCTCCAAGCAACAGCCTGGTGGACCAAACTCTCACAAGTCAAGCCTGGCCTCGGGCCGGGCTTGGGCAGTAGAAGAACTCCCAGAACCCCATCAACCAGGTATATGTGGGCCTGCGGGCCGCTCCAAGCAACAGCCTGGTGGACCAAACTCTCACAAGTCAAGCCTGGCCTCGGGCCGGGCTTGGGCAGTAGAAGAACTCCCAGAACCCCATCAACCAGGTATATGTGGGCCTGCGGGCCGCTCCAAGCAACAGCCTGGTGGACCAAACTCTCACAAGTCAAGCCTGGCCTCGGGCCGGGCTTGGGCAGTAGAACAACTCCCAGAACCCCATCAACCAGGTATATGTGGGCCTGCGGGCCGCTCCAAGCAACAGCCTGGTGGACCAAACTCTCACAAGTCAAGCCTGGCCTCGGGCCGGGCTTGGGCAGTAGAAGAACTCCCAGAACCCCATCAACCAGGTATATGTGGGCCTGCGGGCCGCTCCAACCAACAGCCTGGTGGACCAAACTCTCACAAGTCAAGCCTGGCCTCGGGCCGGGCTTGGGCAATAGAAGAACTCCCAGAACCCCATCAACCAGGTATATGTGGGCCTGCGGGCCGCTCCAAGCAACAGCCTGGTGGACCAAACTCTCACAAGTCAAGCCTGGCCTCGGGCCGGGCTTGGGCAGTAGAAGAACTCCCAGAACCCCATCAACCAGGTATATGTGGGCCTGCGGGCCGCTCCAAGCAACAGCCTGGTGGACCAAACTCTCACAAGTCAAGCCTGGCCTCGGGCCGGGCTTGGGCAGTAGAAGAACTCCCAGAACCCCATCAACCAGGTATATGTGGGCCTGCGGGCCGCTCCAAGCAACAGCCTGGTGGACCAAACTCTTACAAGTCAAGCCTGGCCTCGGGCCGGGCTTGGGCAGTAGAAGAACTCCCAGAACCCCATCAACCAGGTATATGTGGGCCTGCGGGCCGCTCCAAGCAACAGCCTGGTGGACCAAACTCTCACAAGTCAAGCCTGGCCTCGGGCCGGGCTTGGGGAGTAGAAGAACTCCCAGAACCCCATCAACCAGGTATATGTGGGCCTGCGGGCCGCTCCAAGCAACAGCCTGGTGGACCAAACTCTCACAAGTCAAGCCTGGCCTAGGGCCGGGTTGGGCAGTAGAACAACTCCCAGAACCCCATCAACCAGGTATATGTGGGCCTGCGGGCCGCTCCAAGCAACAGCCTGGTGGACCAAATTCTCACAAGTCAAGCCTGGCCTCGGGCCGGGCTTGGGCAGTAGAAGAACTCCCAGAACCCCATCAACCAGGTATATGTGGGCCTGCGGGCCGCTCCAAGCAACAGCCTGGTGGACCAAACTCTCACAAGTCAAGCCTGGCCTCGGGCCGGGCTTGGGCAGTAGAACAACTCCCAGAACCCCATCAACCAGGTATATGTGGGCCTGCGGGCCGCTCCAAGCAACAGCCTGGTGGACCAAACTCTCACAAGTCAAGCCTGGCCTCGGGCCGGGCTTGGGGAGTAGAAGAACTCCCAGAACCCCATCAACCAGGTATATGTGGGCCTGCGGGCCGCTCCAAGCAACAGCCTGGTGGACCAAACTCTCACAAGTCAAGCCTGGCCTCGGGTCGGGCTTGGGCAGTAGAAGAACTCCCAGAACCCCATCAACCAGGTATATGTGGGCCTGCGGGCCGCTCCAAGCAACAGCCTGGTGGACCAAACTCTCACAAGTCAAGCCTGGCCTCGGGCCGGGCTTGGGCAGTAGAACAACTCCCAGAACCCCATCAACCAGGTATACCCCCTTTTCCAAGCTCCTCCTGACATGTGTAAACTAATAATCATATATACCAACTTTACAGAGCATAGAGCAGCGTGTACTTACCTAGTTGTGCTTGCGGGGGTTGAGCTCTGGCTCTTTGGTCCCGCCTCTCAACCGTCAATCAACTGGTGTACAGGTTCCTGAGCCTATTGGGCTCTATCATATCTACACTTGAAACTGTGTATGGAGTCAGCCTCCACCATATCACTGCCTAATGCATTCCACCTGTTAACTACTCTGACACTGAAAAAGTTCTTTCTAACGTCTCTGTGGCTCATGTGGGTACTCAGTTTCCACCTGTGTCCCCTAGTGCATGCTGTTATCACTGCCCCTAGTGTGTGATGTTATCACTGCCCCTAGTGTGTGCTGTTATCACTGCCCCTAGTGCGTGCTGTTATCACTGCTCCAAAACCTAACACTGACGAAACTGCTAATCAATCATGCCAATTTTACACGAAGTCTTGAGTAATTAGTTGTTTTAATTCTTAGAAAAGAGAGATGATGTGATTTTATTTCAATAAACACAAATTCATCTATTTTTTTAATATCAAGTCCCCCCCCTTTTACAATACAATCATTTACATACGCGACAATAACGAATAAAACATTCCCAAAACGACAACACGTGAATCCCGAACGACACCAATGTAAACATTGCTTATACGACAACACTTGAACCCCGAACGACACCAATGTAAACATTGCCAATACGACAACACCTGAACCCCGAACGACACCAATGTAAACATTGCCTATACGACAACACGTAAACCCACTAACATCACTACATATAAACACACACATCACATACGAGAACATGATCATAAAATGCTCAGCATTAGGACAAAAACAGCCTCAAGGGGCATTTGCTGCCCCACCAGCACCTCTGGAATTCTCGGAATTTCTTGATAAAAACAAAGTTATATTAAAGTATAGAGAAGCTTAGACGACTCCAGCCCCGATGGCCTAAGATGAACTGTGATCTCATAATTACGAACAGGTGTGGACACAGGGGGACAGGTGTGGACAAAGGGGACAGGTGTGGACACAAGGAGACAGGTGTGGACACAAGGGGTCACAGGTGTGGACACAAGGGGGACAGGTGTGGACACAAGGGGGACAGGTGTGGACACAAGGGGACAGATGTGGACACAAGGGGACAGGTGTGGACACAAGGGGTCACAGGTGTGCAAATTGTAGTGTGACTGACTCTTCCAACGGTCTTAGACTGAGGAATGAATGACTGGGTAGAAATCGGAACAAGAAATGACATTTTGGGGAACTGCACCAGTATGGCTGACAGCCATGGACACACCAGTATGGCTGACAGCCATGGACACACCAGTATAGCTGACAGCCATGGACACACCAGTATGGCTGACAGCCATGGACACACCAGTATGGCTGACAGCCATGGACACACCAGTATGGCTGACAGCCATGGACACACCAGTATGGCTGACAGCCATGGACACACCAGTATGGCTGACAGCCATGGACACACCAGTATGGCTGACAGCCATGGACACACCAATATAGCTGACAGCCATGGACGCACCAGTATAGCTGGGCACTCAACAAAGCCTGCCTCTCTCAATTCTACAAGAGATAAGAAATAGCCAAATATTGTATATCTACAACCACAGGATAGATAAGGTGTAATGCCTCCAGGAGCCATGATAGCAGTACAGAAGTCAACCACAATAACAAGGAAATGTTGACATCACAAAAGCAATTGACGAAAAACATACAAAATTACATAAAGTTCCGTCGCGATGATGCTATAGCTGTGTCTGGGGGTACAGGTGACAGGATGAACAACCCAGCGGGTTTTCTTCCTATTGGGGAGTGTTGTACATGCTGCTATGGCGGTGTGTCCACTCACAGGATGAGTGGCGCTGCCCAATACTGTCACTATGGCGGTGTGTCCACTCACAGGATGAGTGGCGCTGCCCAATACTGTCACTATGGCGGTGTGTCCACTCACAGGATGAGTGGCGCTGCCCAATACTGTCACTATGGCGGTGTGTCCACTCACAGGATGAGTGGCGCTGCCCAATACTGTCACTATGGCGGTGTGTCCACTCACAGGATGAGTGGCGCTGCCCAATACTGTCACTATGGCGGTGTGTCCACTCACAGGATGAGTGACGCTGCCCAATACTGTCACTATGGCGGTGTGTCCACTCACAAGATGAGTGGCGCTGCCCAATACTGTCACTATGGCGGTGTGTCCACTCACAGGATGAGTGGCGCTGCCCAATACTGTCACTATGGCGGTGTGTCCACTCACAGGATGAGTGGCGCTGCCCAATACTGTCACTATGGCGGTGTGTCCACTCACAAGATGAGTGGCGCTGCCCAATACTGTCACTATGGCGGTGTGTCCACTCACAGGATGAGTGGCGCTGCCCAATACTGTCACTATGGCGGTGTGTCCACTCACAAGATGAGTGGCGCTGCCCAATACTGTCACTATGGCGGTGTGTCCACTCACAAGATGAGTGGCGCTGCCCAATACTGTCACTATGGCGGTGTGTCCACTCACAAGATGAGTGACGCTGCCCAATACTGTCACTATGGCGGTGTGTCCACTCACAGGATGAGTGGCGCTGCCCAATACTGTCACTATGGCGGTGTGTCCACTCACAGGATGAGTGGCGCTGCCCAATACTGTCACTATGGCGGTGTGTCCACTCACAGGATGAGTGACGCTGCCCAATACTGTCACTATGGCGGTGTGTCCACTCACAGGATGAGTGGCGCTGCCCAATACTGTCACTATGGCGGTGTGTCCACTCACAGGATGAGTGACGCTGCCCAATACTGTCACTATGGCGGTGTGTCCACTCACAGGATGAGTGACGCTGCCCAATACTGTCACTATGGTGGTGTGTCCACTCACAGGATGAGTGACGCTGCCCAATACTGTCACTATGGCGGTGTGTCCACTCACAGGATGAGTGACGCTGCCCAATACTGTCACTATGGCGGTGTGTCCACTTACAAGATGAGTGCCGCTGCCCAATACTGTCACGATGGCGGTGTGTCCACTCACAGGATGAGTGGCGCTGCCCAATACTGTCACGATGGCGGTGTGTCCACTCACAGGATGAGTGGCGCTGCCCAATACTGTCACGATGGCGGTGTGTCCACTCACAGGATGAGTGGCGCTGCCCAATACTGTCACGATGGCGGTGTGTCCACTCACAAGATGAGTGGCGCTGCCCAATACTGTCACTATGGCGGTGTGTCCACTCACAGGATGAGTGGCGCTGCCCAATACTGTCACTATGGCGGTGTGTCCACTCACAGGATGAGTGGCGCTGCCCAATACTGTCACTATGGCGGTGTGTCCACTCACAGGATGAGTGGCGCTGCCCAATACTGTCACTATGGCGGTGTGTCCACTCACAGGATGAGTGGCGCTGCCCAATACTGTCACTATGGCGGTGTGTCCACTCACAGGATGAGTGGCGCTGCCCAATACTGTCACTATGGCGGTGTGTCCACTCACAGGATGAGTGGCGCTGCCCAATACTGTCACTATGGCGGTGTGTCCACTCACAGGATGAGTGGCGCTGCCCAATACTGTCACTATGGCGGTGTGTCCACTCACAGGATGAGTGGCGCTGCCCAATACTGTCACTATGGCGGTGTGTCCACTCACAGGATGAGTGACGCTGCCCAATACTGTCACTATGGCGGTGTGTCCACTCACAGGATGTGTGGCGCTGCCCAATACTGTCACTATGGCGGTGTGTCCACTCACAGGATGAGTGGCGCTGCCCAATACTGTCACTATGGCGGTGTGTCCACTCACAGGATGTGTGGCGCTGCCCAATACTGTCACTATGGCGGTGTGTCCACTCACAGGATGAGTGGCGCTGCCCAATACTGTCACTATGGCGGTGTGTCCACTCACAGGATGAGTGGCGCTGCCCAATACTGTCACTATGGCGGTGTGTCCACTCACAAGATGAGTGCCGCTGCCCAATACTGTCACTATGGCGGTGTGTCCACTCACAGGATGAGTGGCGCTGCCCAATACTGTCACTATGGCGGTGTGTCCACTCACAGGATGAGTGGCGCTGCCCAATACTGTCACTATGGCGGTGTGTCCACTCACAGGATGTGTGGCGCTGCCCAATACTGTCACTATGGCGGTGTGTCCACTCACAGGATGAGTGGCGCTGCCCAATACTGTCACTATGGCGGTGTGTCCACTCACAG
>NC_091152.1:20121786-20211243 GCF_040958095.1 Procambarus clarkii
CTCTCTCTCTCTCTCTCTCCCTCCTTTCTTTTATTTCATTTTAACCCTGCCATTCTCTCTCCTAAGGGGTATAGCATGCTTCAGTAATGTTCAGTGAATGTAATCTATGCTGGAAGCGACGCTGAATCCGACGTTGAAATCGACGCTGAATCCGACGTTGAATCCGACGTTGAAATCGACGCTGAATCCGACGTTGAAATCGACGCTGAATCCGACGTTGAAATCATACTTCATACAACTCACTGGTTGTCGCAACAGAACCCAATCCTACATTAAGAAGGGCATGGGTATGAAGGGCATTTGGGCGTCGACCCCAACTACCCTATGACTTGGTATTCACAAATCACCTTGCAAAGTTCAGTGGGGCATAGACCCAAACGTTTCTCCCTCCGAAAAATCATTTTCGATTTATAGATACGACACCTCTCTGGGCTCCTTTATAGAGTTCATCTTGAGAGCTTCGAGACGGTCCCAGTAATTTTTTATGTTTTATCGTGTCTATGCGTGCCGTATATGTTCTCTGTGTTCCCTGTAATTCAGAGATCTCTCCCGCTCTGAAGGAGGAAGTGAGTACCGAGCAGTACTCAAGACGGGACAGTACCAGTGGTTTAAATGGTATTAGCATTGCTGTGGGGTCTCTGGATGTGAACGTTCTCATAATCCATCATTGTCCTGGCCACCGTCGCCGCTATATTTGCTCAGTTGTGTTCACTATATGTCAGGTCGGCAGATATCATAATTCCCAGATCTATAACCTGATGTTTTTCTTGTATGATTGTGTGTGATTGGTGGTGCTAGGTTTGTATGTGGGGGTGGTGGTGGTGGTGTTTGGGGTGAGGGTGGTGGTGGTGAGGGTGGTGGTGGTGGGGGTGGTGGTGGTGGTGGTGAGGGTGGGGGTGGTGTCGGGGGTGGTGGTGGTGGTCACACCCTACTGTCACACACACTAATGCCACTGTCACACACACTAACGCCACTGTCACACACACTAACACTGTCACACACACAATAACACCACTGTCACACACACTAACACTGTCACACACACTAACACTGTCACACACACACTAACACCACTGTCACACACACTAACACTGTCACACACACACTAACACCACTGTCACTCACACTAACACCACTGTCACACACACTAACACCACTGTCACTCACACTAACACCACTGTCACATACACTAACACCACTGTCACACACACACTAACACCACTGTCACACACACACTAACACCACTGTCACACACACTAACACCACTGTCACTCACACTAACACCACTGTCACTCACACTAACACTGTCACACACACTAACACTGTCACACACACACTAACACCACTGTCACACACACTAACACTGTCACACACACACTAACACCACTGTCACACACACACTAACACCACTGTCACACACACACTAACACCACTGTCACACACACTAACACCACTGTCACACACACACTAACACCACTGTCACACACACACACTAACACCACTGTCACACACACAAACACCACTGTCACACACACTAACACCACTGTCACACACACTAACACCATTGTCACACACACTAACACCACTGTCACACACACTAACACCACTGTCACCCACACACTAACACCACTGTCACACACACTAACACCACTGTCACACACACACTAACACCACTGTCACACACACACACTTACACCACTGTCACACACACGCTAACACCACTGTCACACACACTGACATCACTGTCACACACACTAACACCACTGTCACACACACTAACACCACTGTCACACACACTAACACCACTGTCACACACACACTAACACCACTGTCACACACACACACTTACACCACTGTCACACACACGCTAACACCACTGTCACACACACTAACACCACTGTCACACACACTAACACCACTGTCACACACACACTGACACCACTGTCACACACACATTAACACCACTGTCACACACACTAACACCACTGTCACACACACACTAACACCACTGTCACACACACACTAACACCACTGTCACACACACTAACACCACTGTCACACACACTAACACCACTGTCACACACACTAACACCACTGTCACACACACTGACACCACTGTCACACACACTAACACCACTGTCACACACACTTACACCACTGTCACACACACTAACACCACTGTCACACACACTAACACCACTGTCACACACACACTGACACCACTGTCACACACACTAACACCACTGTCACACACACACTAACACACACTGTCACACACACTGTCACACACACTGTCACACACACTAACACCACTGTCACACACACTAACACCACTGTCACACACACACTAACACCACTGTCACACACACTAACACCACTGTCACACACACACTAACACACACTGTCACACACACTGTCACACACACTGTCACACACACTAACACCACTGTCACACACACACTGACACCACTGTCACACACACTGACACCACTGTCACACATACTAACACCACTGTCACACACACACTAACAGCACTGTCACACACACACTAACACCACTGTCACACACACTAACACCACTGTCACACACACTAACACCACTGTCACACACACACTAACACCACTGTCACACACACACTAACACCACTGTCACACACTAACACCACTGACACACACACACTAACACCACTGTCACACACACACTAACACCACTGTCACACACTAACACCACTGTCACACACACACTAACACCACTGACACACACACATTAACACCACTGTCACACACACTAACACCACTGACACACACACACTAACACCACTGTCACACACACTGACACCACTGTCACACACACACTAACACCACTGTCACACACACACTAACACCACTGTCACACACACTAACACCACTGTCACACACACTAACACCACTGTCACACACACTAAAACCACTGTCACTCACACTAACACCACTGACACACACACACTAACACCACTGTCACACACACACTTACACCACTGTCACACACACACTAACACCACTGTCACACACACTAACACCACTGTCACACACACTAACACCACTGTCACACACACTAACACCACTGTCACACACACACTGACACCACTGTCACACACACTAACACCACTGTCACACACACTGTCACACACACTGACACCACTGTCACACACACTTACACCACTGTCACACACACACTAACACCACTGTCACACACACTAACACCACTGTCACACACACTAACACCACTGTCACACACACTAACACCACTGTCACACACACTTACACCACTGTCACACACACACTAACACCACTGTCACACACACTAACACCACTGTCACACACACTAACACCACTGTCACACACACTAACACCACTGTCACACACACTAACACCACTGTCACACACACACTAACACCACTGTCACACACACACTAACACCACTGTCACACACACTAACACCACTGTCACACACACTAACACCACTGTCACACACACTAACACCACTGTCACACACACACTAACACCACTGTCACACACACTAACACCACTGTCACACACACACTAACACCACTGTCACTCACACTAACACCACTGCACACACACACTGTCACACACCACTGTCACACACACACTAACACCACTGTCCACAACACTAACACCACTGTCACACACACTAACACCACTGTCACACACACACTAACACCACTGTCACACACACACTTGTCCACCCCACACACTCAACACCACTGTACACCACACGCTAACACCACTGTCACCCACACTAACACCACTGTCACACACACGGTCACACCACTGTCACACACACTAACACCACTGTCACACACACCTTAACACCACTGTCCACACCACCTTAACACCACGTCACCACAGCACTAACACCACTGTCACACCCACACTAACACCACCTGTTCACTCACACTAACACCACTTCGTCACACACACACTGTCACCACACCACTGTCACCACACACTAACACCATTTCACACACACTAACACCACTGTCACACACACTAACACCACTGATCACACACTACCACTAAACACCACTGTCAACACAACACACTGTCACACACACACTAACACCAGGTCACACACACGCAACACCACTTGCTCACACACACACTCACACCACTGTCACACACACACTAACACCTACTGTCACACACACTAACACCACTGTTCCCACCCACACACACACTAAAACACCACTGTCACACCCACACACTAACACCACTGTCCACACACACTACCACCACTGTCACAACACACGAACACCACTGTCACCCACAACTACCACCTACTTGTCCACACACACAGCTAACACCACTGTCCACACCGACTCACACCACTTGTACACACACACTAACACCCACTGTCACTCACACTAACACCCACTGTCACACACACTGTCACAACAACTAACACCACTGTCACACACACACTAACACCACTGTCACACCACACTAACACACTGTCACACACACTAACACCTACTGTCACACACACTAACACCACTGTCACACACACTAACACCACTGTCACACACACTACACACCCAACTGTCACACACACACTAACACCACTGTCACACACACACTAACACCACTGTCACACACACTAACACCACTGATCACACACACGCTAACACCACTGTCACACACACTAACACCACTTGTCACACACACTAACACCACTGTCACACACACTAACACCACTGTCACACACCACACTAACACCACTGTCACTCACACACTAACACCACTGTCACACACACACTAACACCACTGTCACACACAACACTAAACCACTGTACACACAATAACACCACTGTCACACACACTAACACCACTGTTCACACACACCACTACCACACTGTCACACACACTAACACCACTGTCCCAACACTAACACCACTGTCACACACACTAACCCACTGTCAGCACACACACTGGACACCACGCCCACACACTAACCACCACTGTAACCACACTGTCAAACACACTGCACCACTGTCACACACACTTACACCACTGTCACACACCACCCCAACCTAACACCACTGTCACACACACAGAACATACCACTGTCACACACACTAACAACACTGTCACACACCTAACACCCCCCCCCCCCCCCCCCACCCCTGTCACAAACACTTAGTACACCACTGTCACACACACACTAACACCACTGCACAAACACAACACCACTGTCACACACACTAACACCACTGTCACACACACTAACACCACTGTCACACACACACTAACACCACTGTCACACACACTAACACCACTGTCACACACACCACTAACACCACTGTCACACACTAACACACTGTCACACACACTAACACCACTGTCACACACACTAACACCACTCGTCACACACACACTAAACACCACTGTCACACACACTAACACCACTGTCACACACACACTAACACCACTGTCACACACACATAACACCACTGTCACACACACACTAACACCACTGTCACACACACACAACACCACTGTCACACACACTAACACCACTGTCACACACACTAACACCACTGTCACACACACACTAACACCACTGTCACACACACTAACACCACTGTCACACACACTAACACCACTGTCACACACACTAACACCACTGTCACACACACACTGACACCACTGTCACACACACTAACACCACTGTCACACACACTGTCACACACACTGACACCACTGTCACACACACTTACACCACTGTCACACACACACTAACACCACTGTCACACACACTAACACCACTGTCACACACACTAACACCACTGTCACACACACTAACACCACTGTCACACACACTTACACCACTGTCACACACACACTAACACCACTGTCACACACACTAACACCACTGTCACACACACTAACACCACTGTCACACACACTAACACCACTGTCACACACACTAACACCACTGTCACACACACACTAACACCACTGTCACACACACACTAACACCACTGTCACACACACTAACACCACTGTCACACACACTAACACCACTGTCACACACACTAACACCACTGTCACACACACACTAACACCACTGTCACACACACTAACACCACTGTCACACACACACTAACACCACTGTCACTCACACTAACACCACTGTCACACACACACTGTCACACACCACTGTCACACACACACTAACACCACTGTCACACACACTAACACCACTGTCACACACACTAACACCACTGTCACACACACACTAACACCACTGTCACACACACACTGTCACACACACACTAACACCACTGTCACACACACGCTAACACCACTGTCACACACACTAACACCACTGTCACACACACGCTAACACCACTGTCACACACACTAACACCACTGTCACACACACTAACACCACTGTCACACACACTAACACCACTGTCACACACACTAACACCACTGTCACACACACACTAACACCACTGTCACTCACACTAACACCACTGTCACACACACACTGTCACACACCACTGTCACACACACACACTAACACCACTGTCACACACACTAACACCACTGTCACACACACACTAACACCACTGTCACACACACACTAACACCACTGTCACCACACACACTGTCACACACACACTAACACCACTGTCACACACACCTAACACCACTGTCACACACACCACTAACACCACTGTACACACACACACTAACACCACTGTCACACACACTGACACCACTGTCACAACACACTAACACCACTGTCCACACACACTAACACCACTGTCACACACACTAACACCACTGTCACACACACACTAACACCACTGTCACACACACTACTAACCACTGTCACACACACACTAACACACTGTCACACACACACTAACACACACTGTCACACACACACTAACACCACTGTCACACACACACTAACACCACTGTCACACACACACTAACACCACTGTCACACACACTAACACCACTGTCACACACACTAACACCACTGTCACACACACACTAACACCACTGTCACACACACTAACACCACTGTCACACACACTAACACACTGTCACACACACTAACACCACTGTCACACACACCTAACACCACTGTCACACACACTAACACCACTGTCACACACACACTAACACCACTGTCACACACACTAACACCACTGTCACACACACTAACACCACTGTCACACACACTAACACCACTGTCACACACACTAACACCACTGTCACACACACACTAACACTGTCACACACACACTAACACCACTGTCACACACACACTAACACCACTGTCACACACACACTAACACCACTGTCACACACACACTAACACCACTGTCACACACACTAACACCACTGTCACACACACTAACACCACTGTCACACACACTAACACCACTGTCACACACACTAACACCACTGTCACACACACTAACACCACTGTCACACACACTAACACCACTGTCACACACACGCTAACACCACTGTCACACACACTAACACCACTGTCACACACACACTAACACCACTGTCACACACACACTAACACCACTGTCACACACACTGTCACACACACACTAACACCACTGTCACACACACTAACACCACTGTCACACACACACTAACACCACTGTCACACACACACTAACACCACTGTCACACACACACTAACACCACTGTCACACACACACACTAACACCACTGTCACACACACACTAACACCACTGTCACACACACTGTCACACACACACTAACACCACTGTCACACACACACTAACACCACTGTCACACACACACTAACACCACTGTCACACACACTAACACTACTGTCACACACACTAACACCACTGTCACACACACTAACACCACTGTCACACACACACTAACACCACTGTCACACACACTACCACCACTGTCACACACACACTAACACCACTGTCACACACACTAACACTACTGTCACACACACGCTAACACCACTGTCACACACACTAACACCATTGTCACACACACTAACACCACTGTCACACACACTAACACCACTGTCACACACACTGTCACACACACTAACACCACTGTCACACACACACTAACACCACTGTCACACACACACTAACACCACTGTCACACACACTAACACTACTGTCACACACACTAACACCACTGTCACACACACTAACACCACTGTCACACACACACTAACACCACTGTCACACACACTACCACCACTGTCACACGCACACTAACACCACTGTCACACACACTAACACTACTGTCACACACACGCTAACACCACTGTCACACACACTAACACCATTGTCACACACACTAACACCACTGTCACACACACTAACACCACTGTCACACACACACTAACACCACTGTCACTCACACTAACACCACTGTCACACACACACTAACACCACTGTCACACACACTAACACCACTGTCACACACACTAACACCACTGTCACACACACTAACACCACTGTCACACACACACTAACACCACTGTCACACACACTAACACCACTGTCACACACACTAACACCACTGTCACACACACTAACACCACTGTCACACACACACTGACACCACTGTCACACACACTAACACCACTGTCACACACACTGTCACACACACTGACACCACTGTCACACACACTTACACCACTGTCACACACACACTAACACCACTGTCACACACACTAACACCACTGTCACACACACTAACACCACTGTCACACACACTAACACCACTGTCACACACACTTACACCACTGTCACACACACACTAACACCACTGTCACACACACTAACACCACTGTCACACACACTAACACCACTGTCACACACACTAACACCACTGTCACACACACTAACACCACTGTCACACACACACTAACACCACTGTCACACACACACTAACACCACTGTCACACACACTAACACCACTGTCACACACACTAACACCACTGTCACACACACTAACACCACTGTCACACACACACTAACACCACTGTCACACACACTAACACCACTGTCACACACACACTAACACCACTGTCACTCACACTAACACCACTGTCACACACACACTGTCACACACCACTGTCACACACACACTAACACCACTGTCACACACACTAACACCACTGTCACACACACTAACACCACTGTCACACACACACTAACACCACTGTCACACACACTAACACCACTGTCACACACACTAACACCACTGTCACACACACTAACACCACTGTCACACACACACTGACACCACTGTCACACACACTAACACCACTGTCACACACACTGTCACACACACTGACACCACTGTCACACACACTTACACCACTGTCACACACACACTAACACCACTGTCACACACACTAACACCACTGTCACACACACTAACACCACTGTCACACACACTAACACCACTGTCACACACACTTACACCACTGTCACACACACACTAACACCACTGTCACACACACTAACACCACTGTCACACACACTAACACCACTGTCACACACACTAACACCACTGTCACACACACTAACACCACTGTCACACACACACTAACACCACTGTCACACACACACTAACACCACTGTCACACACACTAACACCACTGTCACACACACTAACACCACTGTCACACACACTAACACCACTGTCACACACACACTAACACCACTGTCACACACACTAACACCACTGTCACACACACACTAACACCACTGTCACTCACACTAACACCACTGTCACACACACACTGTCACACACCACTGTCACACACACACTAACACCACTGTCACACACACTAACACCACTGTCACACACACTAACACCACTGTCACACACACACTAACACCACTGTCACACACACACTGTCACACACACACTAACACCACTGTCACACACACGCTAACACCACTGTCACACACACTAACACCACTGTCACACACACGCTAACACCACTGTCACACACACTAACACCACTGTCACACACACTAACACCACTGTCACACACACTAACACCACTGTCACACACACTAACACCACTGTCACACACACACTAACACCACTGTCACTCACACTAACACCACTGTCACACACACACTGTCACACACCACTGTCACACACACACTAACACCACTGTCACACACACTAACACCACTGTCACACACACTAACACCACTGTCACACACACACTAACACCACTGTCACACACACACTGTCACACACACACTAACACCACTGTCACACACACGCTAACACCACTGTCACACACACTAACACCACTGTCACACACACGCTAACACCACTGTCACACACACTAACACCACTGTCACACACACACTAACACCACTGTCACACACACTAACACTACTGTCACACACACTAACACCACTGTCACACACACACTAACACCACTGTCACACACACACTAACACCACTGTCACACACACACTAACACTGTCACACACACACTAACACCACTGTCACACACACACTAACACCACTGTCACACACACACTAACACCACTGTCACACACACACTAACACCACTGTCACACACACTAACACCACTGTCACACACACTAACACCACTGTCACACACACACTAACACCACTGTCACACACACTAACACCACTGTCACACACACTAACACCACTGTCACACACACTAACACCACTGTCACACACACGCTAACACCACTGTCACACACACTAACACCACTGTCACACACACACTAACACCACTGTCACACACACTAACACTACTGTCACACACACTAACACCACTGTCACACACACACTAACACCACTGTCACACACACACTAACACCACTGTCACACACACACTAACACTGTCACACACACACTAACACCACTGTCACACACACACTAACACCACTGTCACACACACACTAACACCACTGTCACACACACACTAACACCACTGTCACACACACTAACACCACTGTCACACACACTAACACCACTGTCACACACACACTAACACCACTGTCACACACACTAACACCACTGTCACACACACTAACACCACTGTCACACACACTAACACCACTGTCACACACACGCTAACACCACTGTCACACACACTAACACCACTGTCACACACACACTAACACCACTGTCACACACACACTAACACCACTGTCACACACACTGTCACACACACACTAACACCACTGTCACACACACTAACACCACTGTCACACACACACTAACACCACTGTCACACACACACTAACACCACTGTCACACACACACTAACACCACTGTCACACACACACACTAACACCACTGTCACACACACACACTAACACCACTGTCACACACACACACTAACACCACTGTCACACACACACACGCTGTTATGTAACGAGGCGCGCCTTTCACACACACACACACACACACACACACACACACACACACACACACACACACACACACACACACACACACACACACACACACCCTGGGAGGGTGACTTTCCCACACCCTGTTGACCACTGTTGCACTCCGGGGTACTGAACAACCTTTTCAATAGCACTCGCACACCCTAGGACCACTATCGCACAGCGGGCTCTCTCACCCTAAGTCCACTATCACACACACGCTGGCCTCTCCATCACACACACACGCCTGCACGCCGTATAATTTTTTCAATCTAGGACAACATCGATTTACCAACAAAAGAAAATATTGAATTTGCGACACATTCCTCGACACACACGTGTCTCTTGATACATTCCTTGACACACATGTGTCTCTTGACACATTCCTTGACACACCTGTGTCTCGTGACACATTCCAAGACACATATGTATCCCGGGGCGCTGATAACACGCACACACACACACTCAGAAAGTTTCCAGTATCACATTATCACTTATATTCATAGTTTGGGCTGGACTTGGGCATGCTGGAATGCCCGGGCAGGCTGGAGTGGGCATGGAAATGCCCAGGTGTCCCTTCCATGACCCCAAGCCATGCCCCGGGGGGGCACTGGGCACTGGACTTTCACCTCTCTTCTAGAGAGGCGGAGTGAGAAACATTTTGACGAGCTGAATGAGAATTGTAGATGTACAGGCTTGGATTACACACCTGCTGGCGGCCGTGGGGATCCTTGGGCACTTTGAGGACACAATAGGGACACTCCCGTAAGGGGGGAGGAACACACGCGCGCGCGCGGGCGACACACAGTAGCACCAGGTGAGAGGTGAGGTATAGGTAGTATCCCAGGTGAGAGAGAGAGAGAGAGAGGTGGAGCGGACGGCTCAAGTAGCGTCACTCAGCCATGCTACCCACTGGCAGACTGAACCCCGGGCCGTGTCGCCTCTGCTGCCTCACACACTCGCACACACACACACACACACACCCGCACACACACACACACACACACACACACACCCGCACACACACACACACACACCCGCACACACACACACACACACACCCGTACACACTCGCACACACACACACTCGCACACACACACACACACACCCGCACACACACACACACACACACACCCGCACACACACTCGCACACACACACACACACACACACACACACACACACACACACACACACACACACACACACCCGCACACACACTCGCACACACCCGCACTCATACACACACACCCGCACACACACACACACACACACTCGCACACACACTCGCACACACACACACACACACACACACACACACACACACACACACACACACACACACACACACACACACCCGCACACACACTCGCACACACACCCGCACTCACACACACACCCGCACACACACACACACACACACACACACACACACACACACACACACACACACACACACACACACACACACACACACACACACACACACACACTCGCACACACCCGCACTCACACACACACACATCATCAGGGGAACACGCACAAGGGGACACAGGTGGAAACTGAGTGCCCAAATGAGCCACAGAGATATTAGAAAGAACTTTTTTAGTGTCAGAGTGGTTGAGAAATGGAATGCATTACGGGGTGATGTGGTGGAGGCTGACTCCATACACAGTTTCAAGTGTAGATATGACAGAGCCCGATAGGCTCAGGAATCTGTACACCTGTTGATTGACGGTTGAGAGGCGGGACCAAAGAGCCAGAGCTCAACCCCTGCAAACACAACTAGGTGAGTACAACTAGGTGAGTACACACACACACACACACACACACACACACACACACACACACACGCACACACACTCACACACACACACACACACACACCCGCACACACTCGCACACACACCCGCACTCACAGACACACACACACACACACCTGCACACACACCATTGGAGGCTGACTCCATACACAGTTTCAAGTGTAGATATGATAGAGTCCAGTAGGCTCAGGAACCTGTACACCTGTTGATTGACGGTTGAGAGGCAGGACCAAAGAGCCAGAGCTCAACCCCCGCAAGCACAACTATCTGAGTACAACTAGGTGAGTACACACTCACACCCGCACTCGCACACACACACACTCACACGTTCAGGACCCTGTATACCACTTATGTCAGACCAATCCTGGAATATGCAGCTCCAGCCTGGAGTCCATACCTAGTTAAACACAAGACAAAGTTAGAGAAGATTCAGCGGTATGCCACCAGACTCGTCCCGGAACTGAGAGGTATGAGCTACGAGGAAAGGCTAAAGGAGCTGAACCTCACATCCCTGGAAAACAGAAGAGTAAGGGGAGACATGATAACCACCTACAAAATTCTCAGGGGAATTGACAGGGTGGACAAAGACAAACTCTTCAGCACGGGTGGGACACGAACAAGGGGACACAGGTGGAAACTTAGTACCCAGATGAGCCACAGAGACGTTATAGGACTCATATATGGTTCTTATTCACAAGTTCGATGCTCGACGCTTTCTCTCTGACCCTGACACTTTGTTTTCCGTCCCTTAGGTACTCCCCTTGTCCCGTCCAGTGTCTTAAAATTTAAGATGGTTTTAAAAACGTATATATAAATTATATTTAACAATTTGAGTGACTACACCTCGGTGGCTCAGACCCATTTGGATCCAAATGGATTTGGGCGGATCTCAAGTTAAATAATGTCCAGCATATCGAGATCCATGGATTAAAGCGAGCGTATTAACTTACTAGGCCATTAGAGATTGCGACATCAAAAGTCTGTTTTTCTGTTCTTTCGACGGTAATTGTTTGACTCAAGTAGACGGGGAAGCAATGGAGGCAGCCTGGGGCCTGACAGCTGAGTGGACAGCGTTCGGGATTCGTAGTCCTCAAGTTCCGGGTTCGATCCCCGGTGTCATTTCGAAAAACTGTACATAGATAATTGTCTTGAACAGCTCTATCGTATTTTTTTTTAATCGTCGTTATGGATAACTCTTTTTTTTTATCCTAATCTTTAATGATCGTTCGCACGTGAATACACTTGTTTCGTATCTGAATTAAAAACACTTCAATTGGACATTAACTTTAGAAATTGAAGAAAACTCTAAAATATTTTATCCCGTCTCGATAATTATTACCGATGTTGGAAGTCGGTGTTCTGCCTGGATTTACCTTAATCCTACATTCAAGGGATTAAGGGGCCAGATTCACGAAGCAGTTACGCAAGCACTTACGAACCAGGGGCCAGATTCACGAAAGCAGTTACGCAAGCACTTACGAACCTGTACATCTTTTCTCAATCTTTGGCGGCTTTGTTTACAATTATTAAACAGTTAATGAGCTCCGAAGCACCAGGAGGCTGTTTATAACAATAACAACAGTTGATTGGCAAGTTTTCATGCTTGTAAACTGTTTAATAAATGTAACCAAAGCCGTCAAAGATTGAGGAAAGATGTACACGTTCGTAAGTGCTTGCGTAACTGCTTCGTGAATCTGGCCCCAGGTTTACATTATTTAGGATTTATTCTCAACTGTGTAAACTTGAATACAATTAAAGTTTAGAAAATAGAGGTTTTAATTGATTGGATTGTAAAGTTATTTAAGATTGAAGTTTATGTATTAATTATTTGTTTTTCAAATTCTTTTTCCTAGAAAGTATTTTATACAATTCTGAGGAAATTCTTAAGTACTAAACTTTAACCAATTGTCTAACTCCCTTCACTCTGTAAATAATTAAGATATTTTTTTAAGATATTTAGGATATCTTATCTTATATTTAAGATATCTTATCTTATATTTAAGATATCTTATCTTATATTTAAGATATCTTATCTTATATTTAAGATATCTTATCTATACCCATTTAAGATATTTACCCATAAATGTGCATTCAGGTCGTGTTTACGACCTATTAGACTGTTATCTTGAGATGATTTCGGGGCTTTAGTGTCCCCGCGGCCCGGTCCTCGACCAAGCCTCCACCCCCCGGGAAGCAGCCCGTGACAGCTGACTAACACCCAGGTACCTATTTTACTGCTAGGTAACAGGGGGCATAGGGTGAAAGAAACTCTGCCTATTGTTTCTCGCCGGCGCCTGGGATCGAACCCGGGACCACAGGATCACGCGTCCAGTGTTCTGTCCGCTTAACTGATAAACTACACTGTTGAAAACGGCTTAAGGACACCCTCAAGCCAGTGACTTCACTGTTGTTTATCTTGTTTACTGTTTATACTGTGATGTGGGACACGTTGGGGGGGGGGGGCTTTAGCCAGCATGTTTGTAAACATTGGGACACGTGGATGGGGACTTTAACCTCCATGTTTGTAAACATTGGGACACGTGAAGGGGGACTTTAACCTCCATGTTTGTAAACATTGGGACACGTGGATGGGGGCTTTAACCTCCATGTTTGTAAACATTGGGACACGTGGAGGGGCTTTAACCAGCATGTTTGTAAACATTGGGACACGTGGATGGGGACTTTAACCAACATGTTTGTAAACATTGGGACACGTGAGGGAACTTTAACCACCATGTTTGTAAACATTGGGACACGTGAGGGAACTTTAACCACCATGTTTGTAAACATTGGGACACGTGAGGGAACTTTAACTACCATGTTTGTAAACATTGGGACATGTGGGGGGGTGCTTTAACCACCATGTTTGTAAACATTGGGACACGTGGATGGGGGCTTTAACCTCTATGTTTGTAAACACAGGGACACGTGGATGGGAACTTTAACCACCATGTTTGTAAACATTGGGACACGTGAGGGAACTTTAACCACCATGTTTGTAAACATTGGGACACGTGGATGGGGACTTTAACCTCTATGTTTGTAAACACAGGGACACGTGGATGGGAACTTTAACCACCATGTTTGTAAACATTGGGACACGTGAGGGAACTTTAACCACCATGTTTGTAAACATTGGGACACGTGGATGGGGACTTTAACCTCTATGTTTGTAAACATTGGGACACGTGAGGGAACTTTAACCACCATGTTTGTAAACATTGGGACACGTGGATGGGGACTTTAACCACCATGTTTGTAAACATTGGGACACGTGGATGGGGGCTTTAACCACCATGTTTGTAAACATTGGGACACACTTACCGTAGTGGTTGGGCAACTATGACGAGCCGCGTCCTGCCATCAGAGATCATTGGCACTGAACTACCCATTTTTCACTTACAGCGATTTCACTGTTCTGACAGCTGGGTCGACAGGTGTGGAGCTGTGCGGACTCTCAGGGCGTCAGGTGTGGAGCTGTGCGGACTCTCAGGGCGTCAGGTGTGGAGCTGTTCGCAGACTCTCAGGGCGTCAGGTGTGGAGCTGTGTGGACTCTCAGGGCGTCAGGTGTGGAGCTGTGCGGACTCTCAGGGCGTCAGGTGTGGAACTGTGCGGAGTCTCAGGGCGTCAGGTGTGGTGCTGTGCGGACTCTCAGGGCGTCAGGTGTGGAGCTGTGCGGACTCTCAGGGCGTCAGGTGTGGAGCTGTGTGGACTCTCAGGGCGTCAGGTGTGGAGCTGTGCGGACTCTCAGGGCGTCAGGTGTGGACTCTCAGGGCGTCAGGTGTGGAGCTGTGCGGACTCTCAGGGCGTCAGGTGTGGACTCTCAGGGCGTCAGGTGTGGAGCTGTGCGGACTCTCAGGGCGTCAGGTGTGGAGCTGTGCGGACTCTCAGGGCGTCAGGTGTGGAGCTGTGTGGACTCTCAGGGCGTCAGGTGTGGAGCTGTGCGGACTCTCAGGGCGTCAGGTGTGGACTCTCAGGGCGTCAGGTGTGGAGCTGTGCGGACTCTCAGAACGTCAGGTGTGGACTCTCAGGGCGTCAGGTGTGGAGCTGTGCGGACTCTCAGGGCGTCAGGTGTGGAGCTGTGCGGACTCCCAAGTCGTCAGGTGTGGAGCTGTGCGGACTCCCAAGTCGTCAGGTGTGGAGCTGTGCGGACTCTCAGGGCGTCAGGTGTGGACTCTCAGGGCGTCAGGTGTGGAGCTGTGCGGACTCTCAGGGCGTCAGGTGTGGAGCTGTGCGGACTCTCAGGGCGTCAGGTGTGGAGCTGTGCGGACTCCCAAGTCGTCAGGTGTGGAGCTGTGCGGACTCTCAGGGCGTCAGGTGTGGACTCTCAGGGCGTCAGGTGTGGAGCTGTGCGGACTCTCAGGGCGTCAGGTGTGGAGCTGTGCGGACTCTCAGGGCGTCAGGTGTGGAGCTGTGTGGACTCTCAGGGCGTCAGGTGTGGAGCTGTGCGGACTCTCAGGGCGTCAGGTGTGGAGCTGTGCGGACTCCCAGGTCGTCAGGTGTGGAGCTGTGCGGACTCTCAGGGCGTCAGGTGTGGAGCTGTGTGGACTCTCAGGGCGTCAGGTGTGGAGCTGTGCGGACTCTCAGGTCGTCAGGTGTGGAGCTGTGCGGACTCTCAGGGCGTCAGGTGTGGTGCTGTGCGGACTCTCAGAGCGTCAGGTGTGGAGCTGTTCGAGGACTCTCAGGGCGTCAGGTGTGGAGCTGTGCGGACTCTCAGGGCGTCAGGTGTGGACTCTCAGGGCGTCAGGTGTGGAGCTGTGCGGACTCTCAGGGCGTCAGGTGTGGAGCTGTGCGGACTCTCAGGGCGTCAGGTGTGGAGCTGTGCGGACTCCCAGGTCGTCAGGTGTGGAGCTGTGCGGACTCTCAGGGCGTCAGGTGTGGAGCTGTGCTGACTCCCAGGTCGTCAGGTGTGGAGCTGTGCGGACTCTCAGGGCGTCAGATGTGGAGCTGTGCGGACTCTCAGGGCGTCAGGTGTGGAGCTGTGCGGACTCTCAGGGCGTCAGGTGTGGAGCTGTGCGGACTCTCAGGGCGTCAGGTGTGGAGCTGTGCGGACTCCCAGGTCGTCAGGTGTGGTGCTGTGCTGACTCCCAGGTCGTCAGGTGTGGAGCTGTGCGGACTCTCAGGGCGTCAGGTGTGGAGCTGTGCGGACTCCCAGGTCGTCAGGTGTGGAGCTGTTCGGACTCTCAGGGCGTCAGGTGTGGACTCTCAGGGCGTCAGGTGTGGAGCTGTGCGGACTCCCAGGTCGTCAGGTGTGGTGCTGTGCTGACTCCCAGGTCGTCAGGTGTGGAGCTGTGCGGACTCTCAGGGCGTCAGGTGTGGAGCTGTGCGGACTCCCAGGTCGTCAGGTGTGGAGCTGTGCGGACTCCCAGGTCGTCAGGTGTGGAGCTGTGCGGACTCCCAGGTCGTCAGGTGTGGAGCTGTGCGGACTCTCAGGGCGTCAGGTGTGGACTCTCAGGGCGTCAGGTGTGGAGCTGTGCGGACTCCCAGGTCGTCAGGTGTGGTGCTGTGCTGACTCCCAGGTCGTCAGGTGTGGAGCTGTGCGGACTCTCAGGGCGTCAGGTGTGGAGCTGTGCGGACTCCCAGGTCGTCAGGTGTGGAGCTGTGTGGACTCCCAGGTCGTCAGGTGTGGAGCTGTGCGGACTCCCAGGTCGTCAGGTGTGGAGCTGTGCGGACTCCCAGGTCGTCAGGTGTGGAGCTGTGCGGACTCCCAGGTCGTCAGGTGTGGAGCTGTGCGGACTCCCAGGTCGTCAGGTGTGGAGCTGTGCGGACTCCCAGGTCGTCAGGTGTGGAGCTGTGCGGACTCCCAGGTCGTCAGGTGTGGAGCTGTGCGGACTCCCAGGTCGTCAGGTGTGGAGCTGTGCGGACTCCCTGGTCGTCTGACTCTCAGAGCGGGGGACTCCCAGCCGCGGACGGTAACGATTGGGCTAAACCACCCGCTTGGATTCTCTTGGTCGACGGTTCGAGTCAGCTCAAGAGCTCCAGTGGATTTTAACATTGATATTTCACGTTTAATGTGAACTCTGTGTGTATATATATATGTTAATGCCATTATATGTCAAAGTTTTATGGATAGTTTGCTGTAGGTTAAGTTTGGTGTTTAGGTTCTATTGCCGATTATTTGTAGTACGTGAGTGAAGCATTTTGCGACCCGTCCTCGACTCAAGTCCATTCCATCCAGCGGTCGACCCCTCCAAAATTCATGAATTTTAACATGCGGTTCATTGAAAATGGGAATTTTCTCAAAATATAAATTAATATTATAATATATTAGCATATTGTGCATATATAGGCACAGGTTAGGTTAGGTGTTTAGGTTCTGTTGGCGATTATTTGTATTTGTAGTACGTGGGTGAAGCATTTATAGCGTTGTGGTTCGAACACCAGTCGTCAGTGAAGCACTTGTTCCGGATATGTTCGAACGTCAGCAGTTGTGAGTCGTGTGTAAACCGTTTTTCATTCATAAACAGCTGAGGGGGGTTGGCGGGTGGATGGAATCACTTTTAGGGTCTTTGTTTGGAGGCCGGGCTGTTGCAAATGCTCTGTAAATGCTACTGCTGTAAAGTAGTAGTCACTTTGACTCCCTGCAGAGTCAGTAGAAGTGACTCTGAACCCCTGCAGAGTCAGTAGAAGTGACTCTGAACCCCTGCAGAGTCAGTAGAAGTGACTCTGAACCCCTGCAGAGTCAGTAGAAGTGACTCTGAACCCCTGCAGAGTCAGTAGAAGTGACTCTGAACCCCTGCAGAGTCAGTAGAAGTGACTCTGAACCCCTGCAGAGTCAGTAGAAGTGACTCTGAACCCCTGCAAAGTCAGTAGAAGTGACTCTGAACCCCTGCAGAGTCAGTAGAAGTGACTCTGAACCCCTGCAGAGTCAGTAGAAGTGACTCTGAACCCCTGCAGAGTCAGTAGAAGTGACTCTGAACCCCTGCAGAGTCAGTAGAAGTGACTCTGAACCCCTGCAGAGTCAGTAGAAGTGACTCTGAACCCCTGCAGAGTCAGTAGAAGTGACTCTGAACCCCTGCAGAGTCAGTAGAAGTGACTCTGAACCCCTGCAGAGTCAGTAGAAGTGACTCTGAACCCCTGCAAAGTCAGTAGAAGTGACTCTGAACCCCTGCAGAGTCAGTAGAAGTGACTCTGAACCCCTGCAGAGTCAGTAGAAGTGACTGAACCCCTGCAAAGTCAGTAGAAGTGACTCTGAACCCGTGCAAAGTCAGTAGAAGTGACTCTGAACCCCTGCAGAGTCAGTAGAAGTGACTCTGAACCCCTGCAAAGTCAGTAGAAGTGACTCTGAACCCCTACAGAGTCAGTAGAAGTGACTCTGAACCCCTACAGAGTCAGTAGAAGTGACTCTAGGCCCAAATGACGTCGTTAACTACCTTCCTCTCTACAGGGACGAGCACATCTCTGCCTATTGTACAGTCCCAACTTAAAGCCAACATGTAACAGAATCATTATGAAATGTAGGACAGGAAAATAGTTGAAGATACCTGGTGTATCCCGGTGATTGCTGTGCATTTGCTGATTGCTCGGGGTAATCAAGCTCAGAGGGGAACAGATACTTGTGCAAGATACAAAGAAAACTGATTAATCAAGTCAATCATGCAAGAATTAATCAACTGGGCGAGCACAGTTTAAGATGATCTAATGAAAACTTATCATCCCATTATGCATCATGGGACTTAAGATATGGGGCCAGATTCACGAAGGAGTTACGCAAGTACTTACGAACCTGGGGCCAGATTCACGATGGAGTTACGCAAGTACTTACGAACCTGGGGCCAGATTCACGATGGAGTTACGCAAGTACTTACGAACCTGGGGCCAGATTCACGATGGAGTTACGCAAGTACTTACGAACCTGGGGCCAGATTCACGAAGCAGTTACGCAAGTACTTGCGAACCTGGGGCCAGATTCACGAGCAGTTACGGAAGTATTTACGAACCTGGGGCCAGATTCACGAAGCAGTAACGCAAGTACTTACGAACCTGGGGCCAGATTCACGAAGCAGTTACGCAAGCACTTACGAACGTGTACATCTTTCCTCAATCTATGACGGCTTTGGTTACATTTATTAAACAGTTTACAAGCATGAAAACTTGCCAATCAACTGTTGTTATTGTTATAAACAGCCTCCTGGTGCTTCGGAGCTCATTAACTGTTTAATAATTGTAAACAAAGCCGCCAAAGATTGAGAAAAGATGTACAGGTTCGTAAGTGCTTGATTAACTGCTTCGTGAATCTGGCCCCAGGTTCGTAAGTACTTGCGTAACTGCTTCGTGAATCTGGCCCCAGGTTCGTAAATACTTCCGTAACTGCTTCGTGAATCTTGCCCCAGGTTCGTAAGTACTTGCGTAACTGCTTCGTGAATCTGGCCCCAGGTTCGTAAGTACTTGCGTTACTGCTTCGTGAATCTGGCCCATGTTTTGTGGCTAAAAAGTTTGAGTAAAACTGTATAAGTCATTTTATCAAATAGGATCAAATATATAAAGTTTAATATTGCATTAATAATTGGGATGAGATGCCATTAATAATATTTATAATAATATTAATATATATATGTAACTAAAGATACTAGAATGCAAAATAAGATAATACCATTAATCACAGTGGAAACCAACATCTATGGATCATTAATCATTGTTTTTACTGAATAAGTCTTTCTAAGTCTGTAGTTTATTATATACTTAGAAATACACGGTTTTGAGAGCTGAGTAACACAGCTGAAATGTTTTTAATATTCTCTATTAGATCTATAAAACTGTGATTGCTGTAGAGCTTGAACAGCAAGGCCGATTTATATGCAAATTCAATATTCGTTTCATCTTAACCTACGTATATTGATAAGTTTTTGGGGACATATATTGTTGCGGGAGACTGTAGGTTACTGAGTGGGTAATATATGTTCTCTAGCCACTCTAGAGAAGAACAAATCCACAAGGGCCGTGACGAGGATTCGAACCTGCGTCCGGGAGCATCCCAGACACTGCCTTAATCGACTGAGCTACGACAGGGTTAAAAGGAGTTGAAACCGAAGTTCTACTGAACTTACTGGATCCCGTAGGCTGCAGGATCCAGCAAGTTCAGTAGAACTTCGGTTTCAACTCTTTTAACCCTGTCGTAGCTCAGTCGATTAAGGCAGTGTCTGGGATGCTCCCGGACGCAGGTTCGAATCCTCTAGAGTAAATTCTAGCTCTAGAATTTACCTTCATGGATTCCCCCATTAATGGGAATTTGCGAATTAGGGAATTTTCACATGGGCATTATTGAAGGAATTATTGAAGGAATTATTGAATTATTGAATCTTATTGTCTTGGCCATTAAAACTAACGCCAACTGAATGCTATCTTGAGATTATCTTGAGATGATTTCGGGGCTTTAGTGTCCCCGCGGTCCGGTCCTCGACCAGGCCTCCACCCCCCAGTAAGCAGCCCGTGACAGCTGACTAACACCCAGGTACCTATTTTACTGCTAGGTAACAGGGGCATAGGGTGAAAGCAACTCTGCCCATTGTTTCTCGCCGGCGCCTGGGATCGAACCCAGGACCACAGGATCACAAGTCCAGCGTGCTGTCCACTCGGTTTCCCCGGCTCATGCTCGGTGAACTCAGAACACAAGCAACTGTATACAATCTATTCCCTTCTATTAAACACTTGTAAAGGATTGAAGACAAAACACTCACACAGGAACGACGACGTTTCGGTCCGTCCTGGACCATTAGCAAGACGTTCGATTTGATAATGGTCCAAGATGGACCGAAACGTCGCCGTCGCCTCATCTTCTGGTCTGGTAAACACATCTTCAGCCCCGTTATTGTGTCACTCATCGTCTGCCCTCCTAAAAGAAACATTTTTTTCGACGACTCATAAGATGGAGGAAAGCGTCTTGAGAGCAACAAGACCCTTACTGACACTAACAAAGTGATTCACGTGAATGTGGACTACAGGAATGTCTGTCAATATTTAGTGTATGAGCTGTAACTAAAAGAGTATCTGAGAGTTTTACTGTTTGTCTCTGTCTGTCTGTCTGTCTGTCTGTCTGTCTGTCTGTCTGTCTGTCTGTCTGTCTGTCTGTCTGTCTGTCTGTCTGTCTGTCTGTCTGTCTGTCCGTCTATCACATGTCTGTCTGTCTGTCTGTCTGTCTGTCTGTCTGTCTGTCTGTCTGTCTGTCTGTCTGTCTGTTTGTTTGTCTGTCTGTCTGTCTGTCTGTCTGTCTGTCTGTCTGTCTGTCTGTCTGTTTGACTGTCTGTCTGTCTGTCTCACATGAGAGGCACGAGAGGAGAGACAGGGGGGGGGGGGGGGTGGAGGGTCTCCATGGAGGTGCCAGATCATTTGATGATATCACGACCATGATATCATGATATGATATCATGATATATGATATCAAGATGTGTCTATTATAGCCAAAATACCGTAGGTAGAATAAGTGTTAATAATTTTGCTGTAATTATTGCAATAAGATTAACGATATGACAAATAATAACAATAATTATAGATGCAGGTTCATCCGAAACTTTGGCTTAATAATACACTTACATATATAATTGGGTCTTTTTCTTCACCTTCAGTAATGATAATATTATTAATTCTATGAGTCGAGTCATAATGGCACTGTGAGATTTATCGTGGGGGTAAGTTTAGTACCATGTCACGTGGCACTCCTTTCCTTTATGCCAGTTTCGACCCACCCATGTTCGACACGAACCCGGTAGCAATTACTAGGAAAAATTACGTGATACTAGCCCTACGTTTCTGACTTCCAGCCCCAGAAAGGCAGAAAGACAGATATTTCCATTGACAGACATTGAGGAGAAGATGAACATACTCACATCAATCAGAAATCAATGTCAACCCGTCCATGGAGGACAGAAGAAAATGTATATATGCTGGTTAGCATTGTAAATGTCTGGCCACGTCTGTGGTAGAAAATAATAATAATAAAAAAAAAAAAAAAAAAAAAAGTCCTACTGTTTCGATAGTACCTATTGTGACAGTCTTCAATAGTTACGAATTCGTACGTAACTCTTAGATAATAGTAGGAATTGAATACTGAATATTGTATATTGAGTAGTAGGAATACTGACTATTAAGAATTTCTAATAAAATAAATGAAGCTAAAAAACCAACCTAAATATTCCTAGGCCTTAGTATAGCACACATATGTACTATATTAGGCCTCAGATAGCGTGTATTGGGGCCTAGGAAGGTTAGGTTAGGTTAGTTTGTCAAAGCAACACAGGTAAAAAATAGTTTTCCGGTTTGTCCAACTCAATAGTTCAGATTTCTACTTTCTAATTTCGTTGTAAGTCGATATATGTACTATGATCCTCCTCGTTACTGTAAGTACTACCAAAACAGGAGGCTGGGCTGTATATAATATAACACAGTCTGAAATACATTATACAGTTCTTTATAAAACGTTCATATATTAAATACAATCAGCACAGTGTTTTGTACAGAGGTTATAATGTTTACATTATAAGACGGACACAGGTCGGGACCAAAGAGCCAAAGCTCAACCTCCGCAAGCACACCCAGGTGAGTACAGCTCATAATAAAAATGTGTGGATTTATTTCACTCTATTTAGAAACTTGTCCCAGTGGGTTCAATATAAGCTTGCAAGCCTATTGTAACTAAACAACTTTAAGTACATTTATATTCTCAAAAAAAAAACAATTCGTTTCGCTTAAAAATCCAAAAAAAAAAAAATTATTTAATACTCAACGGATCTGAGTAATTGTAATTAAATATGACAAGGAAAAATAACGATTTTCTAGATGTTTATTAAACCTTAAATTGCTACAAATAGTTTTCATTTGACAGAGAAACTTTGATTGTAAAATATACTCAATTTAATTAATGAATTTAAAATTCCCTAACATTTAATTATTTCAATTATTATTATTCTTGACCTAAGATTTACACTTTCACGTCATCGAACAGAAGCTAGGTACTCATATATATATATATATATATATATATATATATATATATATATATATATATATATATATATATATATATATGTCGTACCTAGTAGCCAGAACTCACTTCTCAGCCTACTATTCAAGGCCCGATTTGCCTAATAAGCCAAGTTTTCCTGAATTAATATATTTACTATAATTTTTTTCTTATGAAATGATAAAGCAACCCTTTTCTCTATGTATGAGGTCAATTTTTTTTATTGGAGTTAAAATTAACGTAGATATATGACCGAACCTAACCAACCCTACCTAACCTAACCTAACCAATATTTATAGGTAAGGTTAGGTTAGGTAGCCAAAAAAAGCTAGGTTAGGTTAGGTTAGGTAGGTTAGGTAGACGAAAAAACATTAATTCATGAAAACTTGGCTTATTAGGCAAATCGGGCCTTGAATAGTAGGCTGAGAAGTGCGTTCTGGCTATTAGGTACGACATATATATATATATATATATATATATATATATATATATATATATGTCGTACGCACTTCTCAGTCTACTAAGCAAGGCCCGATTTGCCTAATAAGCAAAGTTTTCCTGAATTAATATATTTTCTCTATTTTTTTTCTTATGAAATGATAAAGCTACCCATTTCATTATGTATGAGGTCAATTTTTTTAGTGGAGTTAAAATTAACGTAGATATATGACCGAACCTAACCAACCCTACCTAACCTAGCCTAACCTAACCTATCTTTATAGGTTAGGTTAGGTAGCCGAAAAAGTTAGGTTAGGTTAGGTTAGATAGGTTAGGTAGTCGAAAAACAATTAATTCATGAAAACTTGGCTTATTAGGCAATTCGGGCCTTGCATAGTAGGCTGAGAAGTGCGTTCTGGCTACTAGGTACGACATATATATATATATATATATATATATATATATATATATATATATATATATATATATATATATATATATATATATATATATATATATATATATACATACTGAGTCACTTCAAGACCCCGAACCAACACAGAGACAGTAGAAGCAAGAACATGGGGGATTTAATGGGCTATTAATATTCATAATATACATTATGCCATTCATCCACTTGTTCATCTAAATCACGTCCTGGACCACATCACCCCAAGCTTTGGGGTGATGTGGGCCGCTTGGCAGATGTGATTCTGCCAAGCGAATATAAGCTTTGGCAGAGGATGGAGAATTTGTCTCTGAAGATGTAAGGAGTGCCTTGCGAAACGCCATTCCTAGGCGTCAGACCATAATATTGTGTGGAAATGAACTTTGGAACTTTGGAACTCGTGGTGTCTTCAGGAAGTCTGAAATTAAATCTCGGATGTGTTTCACGTAGAGTTTGCAGTTCATCCCGCCGTTTACCCGCGCATTGTTATTATTTACTAAAAAAAGACTATGAGCTGAATTCATTCGGGTTACAGTGACGATGGTAGTGAGTAGTGAAGATGGTTACAGTGATGAAGATAGTGGTTAGTAAAGATGGTTACAGTGATGAAGATAGTGGTTAGTAAAGATGGTTACAGTGGAGATACAATATATAATGTGAAGATACTATTTGCATTGAAGATCAGAGATGAGGGGGGATAGGGGGGTGAGGGATGCAAGGTGAGGATGAGTAGAGAAGAGAGATGAAACTGGGGTAAAATGAGAGAGAGAGAGAGAGAGAGAGAGAGAGAGAGAGAGAGAGAGAGAGAGAGAGAGAGAGAGAGAGAGAGAGAGAGAGAGAGAGAGAGAGAGAGAGAGAGAGAGAGAGAGAGAGGGAGACAGAGAGAGAGAGAGAGAGAGAGAGAGAGAGAGAGAGAGAGAGAGAGAGAGAGAGAGAGAGAGAGAGAGAGAGAGAGAGAGAGAGAGAGAGAGAGAGAGAGAGAGAGAGAGAGAGAGAGAGAGCGAATAAGTGGGTGGGGGGCAGACAGACAGACAGACAAAGAGGAGACAAACAGACAAAAAGGGTGACAGACAGACAGACAGAACACCGACACCACTCTAGATAACGCTAGCTGTTAAAAAGAGTTTTAATCCTTTGCATTTAATATCTTGCCAATAAAGTCTCCATTCACAATTCTTCATTCTATAAATGGACAATGAAAATGGTACCTGTTTTACTTCAATAACAACTGTTACTGACCGTTACTGACCGTTACTGTTACTGTTCGTCTGGCACTGTGGCACTTCTCCCTAAAGACGGTCAACCGAATTGCATTTCACCTTTACAAACGCACATATTGTGATTGAGAACAAAATAACCAACTATATTGTGTGTGAGAAAACATATCTCAAACCTTCGTCTATGTTGGATAAACGTAAATGTGTGTATTGTATGCATATATGTATGTATGTATGTATGTATGTATGTATGTATGTATGTATGTATGTATGTATGTATGTATGTATGTATGTATGTATGTATGTATGTACTCACCTAATTGTGCTTGCGGGGGTTGAGCTCTGGCTCTTTGGTCCACATACATACATACTCTTTTGGTATGTATGTATGTATGTATGTATGTATGTATGTATGTATGTATGTATGTATGTATGTATGTATGTATGTATGTATGTATGTATGTATGTATGTATGTATTGTAAAAGCAGAACAATCACCATGTGTGGTTGAGTGCTCACCCACTCACTGTATGGTGTCTCACAGACCTTCAACCTGGTTCACAGAGGACGGGAAAATTATGTATACAAGTTGTTCACTATCGTTCTAAATGTATACCCACGTCTGAGGTGGGGGAAACCACCCATTGGAGGGTTATTAAGGCCCCCAACAACATCTTACTGACCACCCAACATGTATACTTTTGTCTTGCAAGTTGGCTAGGACACAATTCTCATTATGGGTCATACACGGATATCCATTATACACGATACATACACCTTGACGAGGGAGTCGCCTCTCGAGGCAAATATATATACTTATACACACATAGACGGGGGTATACACACACGTTAATGTGTATATCCTTGACTTCCTGCATTCGCTTAAGCCGTCTAGGGCGTGTGGATTCGTGGATTAACAGCAGTAATCTGGTCAGTAGGTGGGTTGTATGAGAGTGTCGTCACACTAACAACTTTCTCTCTACCCGGCCAGCGACCGGCACTTGTCGCTCCCTCGCCACGGTAAGTGCTGTCGTAGGCCGGATAAAGTGCGAATGAACGCATAATTACGGGTTTCCGTATTATTTAGACGCTTTGTTTGTGGTCTAATATTGACGAAGCGTCTGTTAGCGGCTGTGGGAATGGCTTCGTTCACGCACGGACGAGCCCGTGTCCGATTCCTCGCGTTTCGTTTAGTTATTAAGATCTATAGGAGGTGATGTAGGCCTGTAACTGCTTCCATTGGTTCATTTGGCACCACTGTAAGCACCGCCAGATCTGGCACAGCCGTGTGGCACAGCTGGAGTGACCGGGGCTGTGCCGCAGGCGAGGTAGTGTGCCAGACACTCTCTCTTAATGCCAGCAGTCAAGCCACGCTGGGTGTCATATTTCTATGCCTGTCACTTCTACAGTAACTCTGTCACACAGGGCTGGTCTTGAGGGTCGTTGGGGCTATGGAGGGCTACCAGGGGGCTTGAACTCGGTCCTGTTTACAGATCAGTTATGTACTTGTGTTCCCACGCGTGTTATATGACCTGCTAACTTGATCCACAGATCAGCAACTCTAAGCTAGTATTTACCCAAGTCTCCCCTGACTCTAATTGATCTAACTTTGTATCCATTGTTTCGTTTTCTGTTGAATATATTTTGTCTCTTGTTGATATAAGCTGTGTTATACCCTTTCATATATTGGTATACTTCAGTCATATAAATCATTCCTTACTCTTCGCAAGGCCAGAGAATGTAAATTTATATATATATATATATATATATATATATATATATATATATATATATATATATATATATATATATCCCTGGATTAGGTGTCTTATCGTTAAGACTTCTTGTTTAAAATCTTAATATCTTCTTTGCATTACTTTAAACCATTCTATGTATTCATCACATTCAGAGTTGACAGTTTCGACAATGTCCAGCTTATATCTCACTATCATCACCATCGTTCACAACCCGGCAGTTGACGGCATTAATTGGCAATGATTAATCTATATGAATATATTTCTGACTACATTTAATCATATTCAATCATGCGTCTAAATTTTTTAATGTATATATGTATACATTAAGTTATTAGGCCTAAAATGAGCTGCCAGAGGCCTATTGGCTCATGTAAGGCAGCTGCTGTTTACAGCAAACAAGGTGATTCAGATATATGTCTAACCTACGCGTGAAACAATAGAGCGAGGTTACCCCGGTAAGTTTGTCTATAAATCAACAATCCTGTCTCTCCCTGTCAATATTGACCGTCTCCATGATAAACAGGAGCGGTCCCAGGACGAAGCCTTGGGGGTCACTCACACTCACACTCACACACACACTCACACTCACACACACACACACACACACTCACACACACACACTTCTAGTAATTCCTTCACAACAAATATCCCAACTTAGTATGAGAAGAAGTCGCTTAGCAAGGTATTAAAAGAGGCAGTGCTAGAAGGGTGCCAGTAGAGGGAGTGGCAGGAATACCACTAGAGGCAGTCCTGTAGAAGCAACCAGCCTGAGACTCCGTAGTAGTCATATAGAGGGCAGTAGACATGAGAGGCAGTAACGCACAGAGACTACCCAGTCTAGCCTAACATTCTGTCGTTTAATGCCTCGCCTCCCCAAACGCCTCTTCAAGGAACCTTATTTTGCTTGAAAACCCGACGACTGAGACATAATGAGGTGGTCCAAAGAGCTGCGGGGCTGGACCATAGCTCAGTGTTTGGAGTTCCCACAGCGAGGGCCACTTTCTCTTCCTCCACACACTTGACATGCCGCCCGTCCCCCCTCGGCGCTGACTGGTTCACCACTGGTCAAGCGGGTGCCGTAAAAACCTTCAGTGGATGGGAAGTAGCGAAATGCGTGTGTGTGTGTGTGTGTGTGTGTGTGTGTGTGTGTGTGTGTGTGTGTGTGTGTGTGTGTGTGTGTGTGTGTGTGTGTGTGTGTGTGTGTGAGTGTGTGTGTGTGTGTATGTGTGTGTGTGGTCAACTAGTTGTGTTTGCGGGGGGTTGAGCTCTGGCTCTTTGGTCCCGCCTCTCAACTGTCAATCAACTGGTGTACAGGTTCCTGAGCCTATTGGGCTCTATCATATCTACACTTGAAACTGTGTATGGAGTCAGCCTCCACCACATTACTGCCTAATGCATGTGTGTGTGTGTGTGTGTGTGTGTGTGTGTGTGTGTGTGTGTGTGTGTGTGTGTGTGTGTGTGTGTGTGTGTGGCGTACCGTTAGCACAAGGTTAATGTCGGTGGCGAATGTTTGGCCACATATATCAAGAATTAGACATTTGGGATAATGTTATGTAGATGTGTGGGGCTAAATAATGTGGTAGTGTTGGTATTCAGAAGATCCAGATGTGTGTGTTTTTCTAAACTTTTGCTGCTTGGTAACATTGTACGATGTTACGTTACTGTAGGTAACGCCGACGACCTTACCGGGGGTCCGTGCGTTACTGGGGACAGGTAGTTGTGACCTAGTTAGTACTGACCATTGGTGGATTGCCACATAGTGACCTCTCTGCCACCTTAGTGTCTCTCTCGTTCGCTGGTCAAGACATGCGGCCATTTTTTTCTGCGACGTAATCACTTAATGGCGAAGGTGGTTGGGCAGTAAGCGATGGCCTTCCTCGCTACTTTTGTGGGAGGTATGTGCTCTCTGTGGCTGAGTGGCCCACCAGAACAACTGCGTCTCTACCGTCGCGTTCAGCACATCAACCTTAATCTGCATTTGCCAGTTTATGTCTGTAGGCCACGTGTGTGGCCTAGTTCTGTGTAGCGAGTACTGCTGTGAGTCCTGTGTCTTATCTACTGATTGTGGAATCTTCTGAAGATGTGAACAATCTTCTCATCTGGAAACTATGCAGTTTTATACAAGATTCAGGTTCATAAAAAAAGCATCATTGATTGTATTTGGAACAATTCTTAAAAATACATTAAGTGATTTCTGACAGCTGAGTGGACAGCGCTTCGGATTCGTAGTCCTGAAATTCCGGGTTCGATCCCCGGTGGAGGCGGAGACAAATTGGCAAAAAGTTCCTTTCACCTTGATGCCCCCCTGTTCACCTAGCAGTAAATAGGTACCTGGGTGTTAGACAGCTGCTACGGGCTGCTGCTTCCTGAGGGGTGTGTAACAAAAAGGAGGCCTGGTCGAGGACCGGGCCGCGGGGGCGCTAAGCCCCGAAATCATCTCAAGATGTATTTTGAAGATGGAACAAGAGAGCAGGTTCGTCCATTGGGACAAATATATATAATGAGTTAAAATAAATTCATACATTTTTGTACACAAGATTAGAGCATTGAATATAATGTTTCCATATTCACTCTGGCTGTCCTTCAGGTGGGAGCGTCGTGGCACTCATCCCCAGAGTGCCACGGCCTGAGTGTCTCATGGAGCACAGATACATGGAGATTCAGGGAGATTCATGGAGCAGAGATTCAAATATGGAGATTCTTCCATATTTCCATGGAAGAAATATAGTGCCATGGTATGAAAGAGTGCCATGGTATGAAACAGTGCCATGGTATGAAACAGTGCCATGGTATGAAACAGTGCCATGGTATGAAACAGTGCCATGGTATGAAACAGTGCCATGGTATGAAAGAGTGCCATGGTATGAAACAGTGCCATGGTATGAAACAGTGCCATGGTATGAAACAGTGCCATGGTATGAAACAGTGCCATGGTATGAAACAGTGCCATGGTATGAAACAGTGCCATGGTATGAAACAGTGCCATGGTATGAAACAGTGCCATGGTATGAAACAGTGCCATGGTATGAAACAGTGCCATGGTATGAAACAGTGCCATGGTATGAAACAGTGCCATGGTATGAAACAGTGCCATGGTATGAAACAGTGCCATGGTATGAAAGAGTGCCATGGTATGAAACAGTGCCATGGTATGAAACAGTGCCATGGTATGAAACAGTGCCATGGTATGAAACAGTGCCATGGTATGAAACAGTGCCATGGTATGAAAGAGTGCCATGGTATGAAACAGTGCCATGGTATGAAACAGTGCCATGGTATGAAAGAGTGCCATGGTATGAAAGAGTGCCATGGTATGAAACAGTGCCATGGTATGAAACAGTGCCATGGTATGAAACAGTGCCATGGTATGAAACAATGCCATGGTATGAAAGAGTGCCTTGGGCCAACGAATGCTGTAGAACAAGGAGTGCCAGGTGCAGCATGCAGGGTGCCACACTCCAGATGCTGTGTGGCACTTCAGGTGTCGTGTGAGCCGGACATCTTGGCCTCAGGTCGACCTAAGCGTTAATGAAGTCTGACAAAGACCTTTTGTGCCCTCTGTAATGCTTTTTGCGCTACCGCTCACAGGATGGGTATGGGGTGCACAATAAATTAGCCGCCTCTGGAGGCTACAATCAATCAAACCAAAGCGTTATAGCTGGCTGCTGATAGGTGGATAAGGGGGTTTGATATATAGTGCTTCGGCTATGTCCAATCCAACCCGTTCTCGCACTTTTGTATAGTCAATATTGACTTATTAAATACGTGCATATGTGACATACTAAACATGCTAGTTTACCTTGAAAAGGTTCATAGAAAACACCGACCTTACCTAACCTTCTTAGTATGTTAAGATAAGCATCTTATTGCTTCGTAATTACAATTATTACTTAACCTATTATAGGTATAGGTTAAGTAATAATTGTAATTATGAAGCAATAAGATGCTTATCTTAACATACTAAGAAGGTTAGGTAAGGTCGGTGTTTTCTATGAAGCTTTTCAAGGTAAACTAAAATATTCACAATAAATTAGTATGTCACATATGCACGTATTTAATAAGTCAATATTGACTATACAAAAGTGCGAGAACGGGTTGGATGGTGGGCAAGAGTCTGTAGAAATCATGTGATCTTTTACAGAACTTTGTTCATTATTACGCAGTTTTGGAGAACTGTTGTCTTGTCTATATATTGAGATCTTGAGTGGCTGGGAGTCCCCAAGTAATGTGAAGGCTTTAACGACCCTTAAGGCGTGTTTCTCGGTGTCAGCAGAGGTCTTAATCACCAATTAGAGCCGTTCTTGCTCTTGTAGTCAATGGTCGACGCTATCTTGTGGTTAGTGAGCTGGTTGGCCGAGCGGACAGCACGCAGGACTTGTGATCCTGTGGTCCTGGGTTCGATCCCAAGCGCCGGCGAGAAACAATGGGCAGAGTTTCTTTCACCCTTTGCCCCCTGTTACCTAGCAGTAAAATAGGTACCTGGGTGTTAGTCAGCTGTCACGGGCTGCTTCCTGGGGGTGGAGGCCTGGTCGAGGACCGGGCCGTTGGGACACTAAAAGCCCCGAAATCATCTCAAGATAACCTCAAGATGGTCGAGGACCGGGCCGCGGGGACACTAAAATCCCCGAAATCATCTCAAGATAACCTCAAGATGGTCGAGGACCGGGCCGCGGGGACACTAAAGCCCCGAAATCATCTCAAGATAACCTCAAGATGGTCGAGGACCGGGCCGCGGGGACACTAAAAACCCCGAAATCATCTCAAGATGGTCGAGGACCGGGCCGCGGGGACACTAAAAGCCCCGAAATCATCTCAAGATAACCTCAAGATAGTGTGAGAAAGAGTCATGTTTCTGACCACCTTGCCTTTCTTGCCCCTTTCCTCCGGTGCCAGTGACAAGGACCATCACCAGACTCATCATCACAACTTTACTTCTGATGATTCACCTCAATTTCTTTATTTACATTTCATCATGTAAATTAAAGGTTTACATTTGTGTTACGACAACTGTGGATTTCCGATATATTGGGAGATGCTGAAACATGATGTTAGAGCACGGTGTTCTCATGTAATAAATGTTAGTTTAGCAGTTATTGTGTCTGTCACCTTGTTGTCTACTGTCACCTGCTGTTGTCTACTGTCTCCTGCTGTTGTCTACTGTCACCTGCTGTTGTCTACTGTCACCTGCTGTTGTATAGTGTCACCTGCTGTTGTATAGTGTCACCTGCTGGTGTCTACTGTCACCTGCTGTTGTCTACTGTCACCTACTGTTGTCTACGGTCACCTGCTGTTGTCTACTGTCACCTACTGTTGTCTACTGTCACCTGCTGTTGTCAATTGTCACCTGCTGGTGTCTACTGTCACCTGCTGTTGTCTACTGTCACCTGCTGTTGTCTACTGTCACCTGCTGTTGTCTACTGTCACCTGCTGGTGTCTACTGTCACCTGCTGTTGTCTACTGTCACCAGCTGGTGTCTACTGTCACCAGCTGGTGTCTACTGTCACCAGCTGGTGTCTACTGTCACCAGCTGGTGTCTACTGTCACCTGCTGGTGTCTACTGTCACCTGCTGTTGTCTACTGTCACCTGCTGTTGTCTACTGTCACCTGCTGTTGTCTACTGTCACCTGCTGTTGTCTACTGTCACCTGCTGTTGTCTACTGTCACCTGCTGTTGTCTACTGTCACCTGCTGGTGTCTACTGTCACCTGCTGTTGTCTACTGTCACCTGCTGTTGTCTACTGTCACCTGCTGTTGTCTACTGTCACCTGCTGTTGTCTACTGTCACCTGCTGTTGTCTACTGTCACCTGCTGTTGTCTACTGTCACCTGCTGTTGTCTACTGTCACCTGCTGTTGTCTACTGTCACCAGCTGGTGTCTACTGTCACCAGCTGGTGTCTACTGTCACCTGCTGTTGTCTACTGTCACCTGCTGTTGTCTACTGTCACCTGCTGGTGTCTACTGTCACCTGCTGTTGTCTACTGTCACCTGCTGTTGTCTACTGTCACCTGCTGTTGTCTACTGTCACATGCTGTTGTCTACTGTCACCTGCTGGTGTCTACTGTCACCTGCTGTTGTCTACTGTCACCAGGTGGTGTCTACTGTCACCTGCTGGTGTCTACTGTCACCTGCTGTTGTCTACTGTCACCTGCTGTTGTCTACTGTCACCTGCTGTTGTCTATTGTCACCTGCTGTTGTCTACTGTCACCTGCTGTTGTCTACTGTCACCTGCTGGTGTCTACTGTCACCTGCTGTTGTCTACTGTCACCAGGTGGTGTCTACTGTCACCTGCTGTTGTCTACTGTCACCAGCTGGTGTCTACTGTCACCTGCTGTTGTCTACTGTCACCTGCTGGTGTCTACTGTCACCAGCTGTTGTCTACTGTCACCAGCTGTTGTCTACTGTCACCTGCTGTTGTCTACTGTCACCTGCTGGTGTCTACTGTCACCAGCTGGTGTCTACTGTCACCTGCTGTTGTCTACTGTCACCTGCTGTTGTCTACTGTCACCTGCTGTTGTCTACTGTCACCTGCTGTTGTCTACTGTCACCTGCTGTTGTCTACTGTCACCTGCTGTTGTCTACTGTCACCTGCTGTTGTCTACTGTCACCTGCTGGTGTCTGCTGTCACCTGCTGTTGTCTACTGTCACCTGCTGTTGTCTACTGTCACCTGCTGTTGTCTACTGTCACCTGCTGGTGTCTACTGTCACCTGCTGTTGTCTACTGTCACCTGCTGGTGTCTACTGTCACCTGCTGATGTCTACTGTCACCTGCTGGTGTCTACTGTCACCTGCTGGTGTCTACTGTCACCTGCTGTTGTCTACTGTCACCTGATATTGTCTACTGTCACCTGCTGGTGTCTACTGTCACCTGCTGTTGTCTACTGTCACCTGCTGTTGTCTACTGTCACCTGCTGATGTCTACTGTCACCTGCTGTTGTCTACTGTCACCTGCTGTTGTCTACTGTCACCAGCTGTTGTCTATTCTACACTCAGGGCTTGATAAAGCACTCAGGAGAACACGAAAGACTTGCCGGGGTTCGAATCCAGGCATAAAATACATATATACACTAGTGTTGGGTTTCCCCCATGTTACTATGTCTGTGATAAGACATTACCATTAACTATGACCTATATGGCTACCATGTCTACCATACTAATCTACCGTGCCAATCTACCATGCCAATCTACCATGGGTATGTTACCATTCCTACTCTACCTATCATAACTGCAATATGAATAATACCTAACATTATATATATATATATATATATATATATATATATATATATATATATATATATATATATAAATATATATACATATATGACTGAAAACTCACACCCCAGAAGTGAAAGCTTCGGCTATCACTTCCTTATGTCCGGTCGTGATGGTCAAGTGGATTAAGGCGTCCTGTAGATACCAGTTGCGTTGCTCCTGGCAGTATGGGTTCGAGTCACTTCTGGGGTGTGAGTTGTCAGTCGCATATAGTCCTGGGGACCATTCACCTTGGGCTGCAGGAGACTCGAACTCTGGTCCCTCCGTATGCGTGTGAGGCATTAAGCTCTGCCTCTTGTGACCCCACGGATGGGGTCCGTGTTCGAGCCTGCTACAGCCCCAGGTGAACGAAACATTTATATCCACGGAAGTGTGGGATAATAATTTAAATCTACGATTAATCCCATTGGTAATGTGTTATCTATAGTGTGATTGGCTAGTCCAATCCCAGCCTGGCCTCTGCCTACGGCTTCCCTGGTGATTGGCTGATCTATGGAGATGTTTGTTCTCGTAACCCATTGGGGCCGCCTCGGCCATCACAGTCAGGTTGATCTGGGAACTCCATCAGAAACTTGGTAAGTTTTGAAAGTTTTTCTGCTATTTCAGCGACATTTCTTATATTTGTTGGCGGGAGGTTGAAGAACGGTAGTCCTCTGGTAGTCCTCTGGTAGTCCTCTGGTAGTCCTCTGGTAGTCCTCTGGTAGACCTCTGGTAGTCCTCTGGTAGACCTCTGGTAGTCCTCTGGTAGTCCTCTGGTAGGTCTCTGGTAGTCCTCTGGTAGTCCTCTGGTAGGTCTCTGGTAGACCTCTGGTACGTCTCTGGTAGTCCTCTGGTAGTCCTCTGGTAGTCCTCTGGTAGTCCTCCGGTAGTCCTCTGGTAGTCCTCTGGTAGGTCTCTGGTAGATCTCTGGTAGGTCTCTGGTAGACCTCTGGTAGTCCTCTGGTAGGTCTCTGGTAGACCTCTGGTACGTCTCTGGTAGTCCTCTGGTAGTCCTCTGGTAGTCCTCTGGTAGTCCTCTGGTAGTCCTCTGGTAGACCTCTGGTAGACCTCTGGTAGTCCTCTGGTACGTCTCTGGTAGTCCTCTGGTAGTCCTCTGGTAGTCCTCTGGTAGTCCTCTGGTAGACCTCTGGTAGTCCTCTGGTACGTCTCTGGTAGTCCTCTGGTAGTCCTCTGGTAGACCTCTAGTAGTCCTCTGGTAGGTCTCTGGTAGTCCTCTGGTAGGTCTCTGGTAGTCCTCTGGTAGTCCTCTGGTAGTCCTCTGGTAGTCCTCTGGTAGTCCTCTGGTAGGTCTCTGGTAGTCCTCTGGTAGGTCTCTGGTAGTCCTCTGGTAGACCTCTGGTAGTCCTCTGGTAGACCTTTGGTAGTCCTCTGGTAGACCTCTGGTAGTCCTCTGGTAGGTCTCTGGTAGTCCTCTGGTAGTCCTCTGGTAGACCTCTGGTAGGTCTCTGGTAGTCCTCTGGTAGTCCTCTGGTAGTCCTCTGGTAGTCCTCTGGTAGACCTCTAGTAGTCCTCTGGTAGGTCTCTGGTAGTCCTCTGGTAGGTCTCTGGTAGTCCTCTGGTAGGTCTCTGGTAGTCCTCTGGTAGTCCTCTGGTAGTCCTCTGGTAGACCTCTGGTAGTCCTCTGGTAGGTCTCTGGTAGTCCTCTGGTAGACCTCTGGTAGTCCTCTGGCAGACCTCTGGTAGTCCTCTGGTAGGTCTCTGGTAGACCTCTGGTAGTCCTCTGGTAGGTCTCTGGTAGTCCTCTGGTAGTCCTCTGGTAGACCTCTGGTAGTCCTCTGGTAGGTCTCTGGTAGTCCTCTGGTAGTCCTCTGGTAGGTCTCTGGTAGTCCTCTGGTAGGTCTCTGGTAGGTCTCTGGTAGGTCTCTGGTAGTCCTCTGGTAGGTCTCTGGTAGTCCTCTGGTAGGTCTCTGGTAGGTCTCTAGTAGGTCTCTGGTAGTCCTCTGGTAGGTCTCTGGTAGTCCTCTGGTAGGTCTCTGGTAGTCCTCTGGTAGGTCTCTGGTAGTCCTCTGGTAGGTCTCTGGTAGGTCTCTGGTAGTCCTCTGGTAGGTCTCTGGTAGGTCTCAGGTAGGTCTCTGGTAGGTCTCTGGTAGACCTCTGGTAGACCTCTGGTAGGTCTCTGGTAGGTCTCTGGTAGGTCTCTGGTAGTCGTCTGGTAGTCGTCTGGTAGGTCTCTGGTAGGTCTCTGGTAGACCTCTGGTAGACCTCTGGTAGGTCTCTGGTAGGTCTCTGGTAGTCGTCTGGTAGTCGTCTGGTAGGTCTCTGGTAGGTCTCTGGTAGACCTCTGGTAGACCTCTGGTAGGTCTCTGGTAGGTCTCTGGTAGACCTCTGGTAGACCTCTGGTAGACCTCTAGTAGGTCTCTGGTAGGTCTCTGGTAGTCCTCTGGTAGTCCTCTGGTAGTCCTCTGGTAGGTCTCTGGTAGGTTTCTGGAAGGTCTCTGGTAGTCGTCTGGTAGGTCTCTGGTAGTCCTCTGGCAGTCCTCTGGTAGTCCTCTGGTAGTCCTCTGGTAGTCCTCTGGTAGGTCTCTGGTAGTCCTCTGGTAGGTCTCTGGTAGACCTCTGGTAGGTCTCTGGTAGACCTCTGGTAGACCTCTTGTAGTCCTCTGGTAGGTCTCTGGTAGACCTCTGGTAGGTCTCTGGTAGACCTCTGGTAGACCTCTGGTAGACCTCTGGTAGACCTCTGGTAGGTCTCTGGAAGGTCTCTGGTAGGTCTCTGGTAGTCGTCTGGTAGTCGTCTGGTAGGTCTCTGGTAGGTCTCTGGTAGACCTCTGGTAGACCTCTGGTAGGTCTCTGGTAGACCTCTGGTAGACCTCTGGTAGGTCTCAGGTAGGTCTCTGGTAGTCCTCTGGTAGTCCTCTGGTAGTCCTCTGGTAGGTCTCTGGTAGGTCTCTGGTAGACCTCTGGTAGACCTCTGGTAGGTCTCTGGTAGGTCTCTGGTAGTCCTCTGGTAGTCCTCTGGTAGGTCTCTGGTAGGTTTCTGGTAGTCCTCTGGTAGGTCTCTGGTAGTCCTCTGGTAGTCCTCTGGTAGTCCTCTGGTAGTCCTCTGGTAGGTCTCTGGTAGTCCTCTGGTAGTCCTCTGGTAGACCTCTGGTAGGTCTCTGGTAGGTCTCTGGTAGACCTCTGGTAGTCCTCTGGTAGACCTCTGGTAGTCCTCTGGTAGTCCTCTGGTAGTCCTCTGGTAGACCTCTGGTAGTCCTCTGGTAGTCCTCTGGTAGGTCTCTGGTAGTCCTCTGGTAGGTCTCTGGTAGACCTCTGGTAGACCTCTGGTAGTCCTCTGGTAGTCCTCTGGTAGTCCTCTGGTAGTCCTCTGGTAGGTTTCTGGTAGTCCTCTGGTAGTCCTCTGGTAGACCTCTGGTAGTCCTCTGGTAGTCCTCTGGTAGTCCTCTGGTAGGTCTCTGGTAGGTCTCTGGTAGTCCTCTGGTAGGTCTCTGGTAGTCCTCTGGTAGTCCTCTGGTAGTCCTCTGGTAGACCTCTGGTAGGTCTCTGGTAGTCCTCTGGTAGTCCTCTGGTAGGTCTCTGGTAGACCTCTGGTAGTCCTCTGGTAGGTCTCTGGTAGTCCTCTGGTAGACCTCTGGTAGTCCTCTGGTAGTCCTTTGGTAGTCCTCTGGTAGACCTCTGGTAGGTCTCTGGTAGTCCTCTGGTAGTCCTCTGGTAGACCTCTGGTAGTCCTCTGGTAGGTCTCTGGTAGACCTCTGGTAGTCCTCTGGTAGTCCTCTGGTAGGTCTCTGGTAGACCTCTGGTAGGTCTCTGGTAGTCCTCTGGTAGGTCTCTGGTAGTCCTCTGGTAGGTCTCTGGTAGTCCTCTGGTAGTCCTCTGGTAGTCCTCTGGTAGACCTCTGGTAGTCCTCTGGTAGGTCTCTGGTAGTCCTCTGGTAGACCTCTGGTAGTCCTCTGGCAGACCTCTGGTAGTCCTCTGGTAGGTCTCTGGTAGACCTCTGGTAGTCCTCTGGTAGGTCTCTGGTAGTCCTTAGGTAGTCCTCTGGTAGACCTCTGGTAGTCTTCTGGTAGGTCTCTGGTAGTCCTCTGGTAGTCCTCTGGTAGGTCTCTGGTAGTCCTCTGGTAGACCTCTGGTAGACCTCTGGTAGACCTCTGGTAGGTCTCTGGTAGGTCTCTGGTAGGTCTCAGGTAGTCCTCTGGTAGGTCTCTGGTAGGTCTCTGGTAGTCCTCTGGTAGGTCTCTGGTAGGTCTCTAGTAGGTCTCTGGTAGTCCTCTGGTAGGTCTCTGGTAGTCCTCTGGTAGGTCTCTGGTAGTCCTCTGGTAGGTCTCTGGTAGTCCTCTGGTAGGTCTCTGGTAGGTCTCTGGTAGTCCTCTGGTAGGTCTCTGGTAGGTCTCAGGTAGGTCTCTGGTAGGTCTCTGGTAGACCTCTGGTAGACCTCTGGTAGGTCTCTGGTAGGTCTCTGGTAGGTCTCTGGTAGTCGTCTGGTAGTCGTCTGGTAAGTCTCTGGTAGACCTCTGGTAGACCTCTGGTAGGTCTCTGGTAGGTCTCTGGTAGGTCTCTGGTAGTCGTCTGGTAGTCGTCTGGTAGGTCTCTGGTAGGTCTCTGGTAGACCTCTGGTAGACCTCTGGTAGGTCTCTGGTAGGTCTCTGGTAGACCTCTGGTAGACCTTTGGTAGACCTCTAGTAGGTCTCTGGTAGGTCTCTGGTAGTCCTCTGGTAGTCCTCGGGTAGTCCTCTGGTAGGTCTCTGGTAGGTTTCTGGAAGGTCTCTGGTAGTCCTCTGGCAGTCCTCTGGTAGTCCTCTGGTAGTCCTCTGGTAGTCCTTTGGTAGGTCTCTGGTAGTCCTCTGGTAGGTCTCTGGTAGTCGTCTGGTAGGTCTCTGGTAGGTCTCTGGTAGACCTCTGGTAGACCTCTGGTAGGTCTCTGGTAGACCTCTGGTAGACCTCTGGTAGACCTCTGGTAGTCCTCTGGTAGGTCTCTGGTAGGTCTCTGGTAGTCCTCTGGTAGTCCTCTGGTAGTCCTCTGGTAGTCCTCTGGTAGACCTCTGGTAGGTCTCTGGTAGGTCTCTGGTAGGTCTCTGGTAGTCCTCTGGTAGTCCTCTGGTAGTCCTCTGGTAGTCCTCTGGTAGGTCTCTGGTAGGTCTCTGGTAGACCTCTGGTAGACCTCTGGTAGACCTCTGGTAGGTCTCTGGTAGGTCTCTGGTAGGTCTCTGGTAGGTCTCTGGTAGTCGTCTGGTAGGTCTCTGGTAGGTCTCTGGTAGACCTCTGGTAGACCTCTGGTAGGTCTCTGGTAGACCTCTGGTAGACCTCTGGTAGGTCTCTGGTAGTCCTCTGGTAGGTCTCTGGTAGGTCTCTGGTAGTTCTCTGGTAGTCCTCTGGTAGGTCTCTGGTAGGTCTCTGGTAGTCCTCTGGTAGGTCTCTGGTAGGTCTCAGGTAGGTCTCTGGTAGGTCTCTGGTAGACCTCTGGTAGACCTCTGGTAGGTCTCTGGTAGGTCTCTGGTAGGTCTCTGGTAGTCGTCTGGTAGTCGTCTGGTAGGTCTCTGGTAGGTCTCTGGTAGACCTCTGGTAGACCTCTGGTAGGTCTCTGGTAGGTCTCTGGTAGTCGTCTGGTAGTCGTCTGGTAGGTCTCTGGTAGGTCTCTGGTAGACCTCTGGTAGACCTCTGGTAGGTCTCTGGTAGGTCTCTGGTAGACCTCTGGTAGACCTCTGGTAGACCTCTAGTAGGTCTCTGGTAGGTCTCTGGTAGTCCTCTGGTAGTCCTCTGGTAGTCCTCTGGTAGGTCTCTGGTAGGTTTCTGGAAGGTCTCTGGTAGTCGTCTGGTAGGTCTCTGGTAGTCCTCTGGCAGTCCTCTGGTAGTCCTCTGGTAGTCCTCTGGTAGTCCTCTGGTAGTCCTCTGGTAGGTCTCTGGTAGTCGTCTGGTAGGTCTCTGGTAGGTCTCTGGTAGACCTCTGGTAGACCTCTGGTAGGTCTCTGGTAGGTCTCTGGTAGACCTCTGGTAGTCCTCTGGTAGGTCTCTGGTAGACCTCTGGTAGGTCTCTGGTAGACCTCTGGTAGACCTCTGGTAGACCTCTGGTAGGTCTCTGGAAGGTCTCTGGTAGGTCTCTGGTAGTCGTCTGGTAGTCGTCTGGTAGGTCTCTGGTAGGTCTCTGGTAGACCTCTGGTAGACCTCTGGTAGGTCTCTGGTAGACCTCTGGTAGACCTCTGGTAGGTCTCAGGTAGGTCTCTGGTAGTCCTCTGGTAGTCCTCTGGTAGTCCTCTGGTAGGTCTCTGGTAGGTCTCTGGTAGACCTCTGGTAGACCTCTGGTAGGTCTCTGGTAGGTCTCTGGTAGTCCTCTGGTAGTCCTCTGGTAGGTCTCTGGTAGGTTTCTGGTAGTCCTCTGGTAGGTCTCTGGTAGTCCTCTGGTAGTCCTCTGGTAGTCCTCTGGTAGTCCTCTGGTAGGTCTCTGGTAGTCCTCTGGTAGTCCTCTGGTAGACCTCTGGTAGGTCTCTGGTAGGTCTCTGGTAGACCTCTGGTAGTCCTCTGGTAGACCTCTGGTAGTCCTCTGGTAGTCCTCTGGTAGTCCTCTGGTAGGTCTCTCGTAGGTCTCTGGTAGTCCTCTGGTAGGTCTCTGGTAGTCCTCTGGTAGACCTCTGGTAGTCCTCTGGTAGTCCTCTGGTAGGTCTCTGGTAGTCCTCTGGTAGGTCTCTGGTAGACCTCTGGTAGACCTCTGGTAGTCCTCTGGTAGTCCTCTGGTAGTCCTCTGGTAGTCCTCTGGTAGGTTTCTGGTAGTCCTCTGGTAGTCCTCTGGTAGACCTCTGGTAGTCCTCTGGTAGTCCTCTGGTAGGTCTCTGGTAGGTCTCTGGTAGTCCTCTGGTAGGTCTCTGGTAGTCTTCTGGTAGTCCTCTGGTAGTCCTCTGGTAGACCTCTGGTAGGTCTCTGGTAGTCCTCTGGTAGTCCTCTGGTAGGTCTCTGGTAGACCTCTGGTAGTCCTCTGGTAGGTCTCTGGTAGTCCTCTGGTAGACCTCTGGTAGTCCTCTGGTAGTCCTTTGGTAGTCCTCTGGTAGACCTCTGGTAGGTCTCTGGTAGTCCTCTGGTAGTCCTCTGGTAGACCTCTGGTAGTCCTCTGGTAGGTCTCTGGTAGACCTCTGGTAGTCCTCTGGTAGTCCTCTGGTAGGTCTCTGGTAGACCTCTGGTAGGTCTCTGGTAGTCCTCTGGTAGGTCTCTGGTAGTCCTCTGGTAGGTCTCTGGTAGTCCTCTGGTAGTCCTCTGGTAGTCCTCTGGTAGACCTCTGGTAGTCCTCTGGTAGGTCTCTGGTAGTCCTCTGGTAGACCTCTGGTAGTCCTCTGGCAGACCTCTGGTAGTCCTCTGGTAGGTCTCTGGTAGACCTCTGGTAGTCCTCTGGTAGGTCTCTGGTAGTCCTTAGGTAGTCCTCTGGTAGACCTCTGGTAGTCTTCTGGTAGGTCTCTGGTAGTCCTCTGGTAGTCCTCTGGTAGGTCTCTGGTAGTCCTCTGGTAGACCTCTGGTAGACCTCTGGTAGGTCTCTGGTAGGTCTCTGGTAGGTCTCAGGTAGTCCTCTGGTAGGTCTCTGGTAGGTCTCTGGTAGTCCTCTGGTAGGTCTCTGGTAGGTCTCTAGTAGGTCTCTGGTAGTCCTCTGGTAGGTCTCTGGTAGTCCTCTGGTAGGTCTCTGGTAGTCCTCTGGTAGGTCTCTGGTAGTCCTCTGGTAGGTCTCTGGTAGGTCTCTGGTAGTCCTCTGGTAGGTCTCTGGTAGGTCTCAGGTAGGTCTCTGGTAGGTCTCTGGTAGACCTCTGGTAGACCTCTGGTAGGTCTCTGGTAGGTCTCTGGTAGGTCTCTGGTAGTCGTCTGGTAGTCGTCTGGTAAGTCTCTGGTAGACCTCTGGTAGACCTCTGGTAGACCTCTGGTAGGTCTCTGGTAGGTCTCTGGTAGGTCTCTGGTAGTCGTCTGGTAGTCGTCTGGTAGGTCTCTGGTAGGTCTCTGGTAGACCTCTGGTAGACCTCTGGTAGGTCTCTGGTAGGTCTCTGGTAGACCTCTGGTAGACCTTTGGTAGACCTCTAGTAGGTCTCTGGTAGGTCTCTGGTAGTCCTCTGGTAGTCCTCTGGTAGTCCTCTGGTAGGTCTCTGGTAGGTTTCTGGAAGGTCTCTGGTAGTCCTCTGGCAGTCCTCTGGTAGTCCTCTGGTAGTCCTCTGGTAGTCCTTTGGTAGGTCTCTGGTAGTCCTCTGGTAGGTCTCTGGTAGTCGTCTGGTAGGTCTCTGGTAGGTCTCTGGTAGACCTCTGGTAGACCTCTGGTAGGTCTCTGGTAGACCTCTGGTAGACCTCTGGTAGACCTCTGGTAGTCCTCTGGTAGGTCTCTGGTAGGTCTCTGGTAGTCCTCTGGTAGTCCTCTGGTAGTCCTCTGGTAGTCCTCTGGTAGACCTCTGGTAGGTCTCTGGTAGGTCTCTGGTAGGTCTCTGGTAGTCCTCTGGTAGTCCTCTGGTAGTCCTCTGGTAGTCCTCTGGTAGACCTCTGGTAGGTCTCTGGTAGGTCTCTGGTAGACCTCTGGTAGACCTCTGGTAGGTCTCTGGTAGGTCTCTGGTAGGTCTCAGGTAGGTCTCTGGTAGTCGTCTGGTAGGTCTCTGGTAGGTCTCTGGTAGACCTCTGGTAGACCTCTGGTAGGTCTCTGGTAGACCTCTGGTAGACCTCTGGTAGGTCTCTGGTAGTCCTCTGGTAGTCCTCTGGTAGGTCTCTGGTAGGTCTCTGGTAGACCTCTGGTAGACCTCTGGTAGGTCTCTGGTAGTCCTCTGGTAGTCCTCTGGTAGTCCTCTGGTAGGTCTCTGGTAGGTTTCTGGTAGGTTTCTGGTAGTCCTCTGGTAGGTCTCTGGTAGTCCTCTGGTAGTCCTCTGGTAGTCCTCTGGTAGTCCTCTGGTAGGTCTCTGGTAGTCCTCTGGTAGTCCTCTGGTAGACCTCTGGTAGGTCTCTGGTAGGTCTCTGGTAGACCTCTGGTAGTCCTCTGGTAGACCTCTGGTAGTCCTCTGGTAGTCCTCTGGTAGGTCTCTCGTAGGTCTCTGGTAGTCCTCTGGTAGGTCTCTGGTAGTCCTCTGGTAGACCTCTGGTAGTCCTCTGGTAGTCCTCTGGTAGTCCTCTGGTAGGTCTCTGGTAGTCCTCTGGTAGACCTCTGGTAGACCTCTGGTAGACCTCTGGTAGTCCTCTGGTAGTCCTCTGGTAGTCCTCTGGTAGTCCTCTGGTAGGTCTCTGGTAATCCTCTGGTAGTCCTCTGGTAGACCTCTGGTAGTCCTCTGGTAGTCCTCTGGTAGTCCTCTGGTAGTCCTCTGGTAGGTCTCTGGTAGGTCTCTGGTAGTCCTCTGGTAGGTCTCTGCAAGTCCTCTGGTAGTCCTCTGGTAGTCCTCTGGTAGGTCTCTGGTAGTCCTCTGGTAGGTCTCTGGTAGACCTCTGGTAGTCCTCTGGTAGGTCTCTGGTAGTCCTCTGGTAGACCTCTGGTAGTCCTCTGGTAGTCCTCTGGTAGTCCTCTGGTAGACCTCTGGTAGGTCTCTGGTAGTCCTCTGGTAGTCCTCTGGTAGACCTCTGGTAGTCCTCTGGTAGGTCTCTGGTAGACCTCTGGTAGTCCTCTGGTAGTCCTCTGGTAGGTCTCTGGTAGACCTCTGGTAGGTCTCTGGTAGTCCTCTGGTAGGTCTCTGGTAGTCCTCTGGTAGGTCTCTGGTAGTCCTCTGGTAGTCCTCTGGTAGGTCTCTGGTAGTCCTCTGGTAGTCCTCTGGTAGACCTCTGGTAGACCTCTGGTAGTCCTCTGGTAGGTCTCTGGTAGTCCTCTGGTAGTCCTCTGGTAGTCCTCTGGTAGACCTCTGGTAGTCCTCTGGTAGTCCTCTGGTAGGTCTCTGGTAGTCCTCTGGTAGTCCTCTGGTAGGTCTCTGGTAGACCTCTGGTAGTCCTCTGGTAGTCCTCTGGTAGACCTCTGGTAGTCCTCTGGTAGACCTCTGGTAGACCTCTGGTAGACCTCTGGTAGTCCTCTGGTAGACCTCTGGTAGTCCTCTGGTAGGTCTCTGGTAGACCTCTGGTAGTCCTCTGGTAGTCCTCTGGTAGGTCTCTGGTAGACCTCTGGTAGGTCTCTGGTTGTCCTCTGGTAGGTCTCTGGTAGTCCTCTGGTAGGTCTCTGGTAGTCCTCTGGTAGTCCTCTGGTAGGTCTCTGCATGGTAGTCCTCTGGTAGTCCTCTGGTAGACCTCTGGTAGACCTCTGGTAGTCCTCTGGTAGGTCTCTGGTAGTCCTCTGGTAGTCCTCTGGTAGTCCTCTGGTAGTCCTCTGGTAGACCTCTGGTAGTCCTCTGGTAGTCCTCTGGTAGGTCTCTGGTAGTCCTCTGGTAGTCCTCTGGTAGTCCTCTGGAAGTCCTCTGGTAGTCCTCTGGTAGTCCTCTGGTAGACCTCTGGTAGTCCTCTGGTAGTCCTCTGGTAGTCCTCTGGTAGTCCTCTGGTAGTCTTCTGGTAGTCCTCTGGATCACTGGTAGTCCTCTGGTAGTCCTCTGGTAGGTCTCTGGTAGTCTTCTGGTAGGCCTCTGGTAGACCTCTGGTAGTCCTCTGGTAGTCCTCTGGTAGTCCTCTGGTAGTCGTCTGGTAGTCGTCTGGTAGGTCTCTGGTCGGCTTCTGGTAGACCTCTGGTAGACCTCTGGTAGACCTCTGGTAGACCTCTGGTAGTCCTCTGGTAGTCCTCTGGTAGTCCTCTGGTAGTCCTCTGGTAGTCCTCTGGTAGACCTCTGGTAGTCCTCTGGTAGTCCTCTGGTAGACCTCTGGTAGTCCTCTGGTAGTCCTCTGGTAGGTCTCTGGTAGACCTCTGGTAGTCCTCTGGTAGTCCTCTGGTAGACCTCTGGTAGTCCTCTGGTAGGTCTCTTGTAGACCTCTGGTAGTCCTCTGGTAGACCTCTGGTAGTCCTCTGGTAGTCCTCTGGTAGTCATCTGGTAGACCTCTGGTAGACCTCTGGTAGGTCTCTGGAACACTGGTAGTGTGTACACTGTTTTCTAATTGTGTGTTTTTGTATTCCCTTGAAGATTGCAATAGTTCTCTGAAGAGTACTCTCAGTGGGATCTATATCCCCTATTATATCACTTTCCTGCCTCTTATCTCTGCTATATTATGTTATCTAAACGCTAAGTCGCCAGATATTACTAACGTGTTTAATTAAGTCATTATATCCATGATGAGGACATTAATTCTCGGTTGCTTTTTTGTTTTTAGTCTCTAGGCAATAGAAGGATTAGGGATTAATTGCTTTGATTCATTTATTGCTTTCTGGCGTCTATTGCAAGACTTTGTTGATGGCTGACTGTGGCTAGACACAGACTTCAGTTTACAGACATCAACAAGGTACGAGGTACAAGGTACCTTGTGGATACTGCCCAAGGTACTAGGTATTTTGTGGATAGTTTCCAAGGTTCAAGGTACCTTGTGGATACTTCCCAAGGTACAAGGTACCTTGTGGATACTTCCCAAGGTACTAGGTACCTTATAGATACTTCCCAAGGTACAAGGTACCTTATGGATACTTACCAAGGTGCTAGGTACCTTGTAGATAGTTTCCAAGGTACTAGGTACCTTGTGGATACTTCCCAAGGTACAAGGTACCTTGTGGATACTTCCCAAGGTGCAAAGTACCTTATGGATACTTCCCAAGGTGCTAGGTACCTTGTGGATACTTCCCAAGGTACAAGGTACCTTGTGGATACTTCCCAAGGTACAAGGTACCTTGTAGATAGTTTCCAAGGTACAAGGTACCTTGTAGATAGTTTCCAAGGTACAAGGTACCTTGTGGATACTTCCCAAGGTATAAGGTACCTTGTAGATAGTTTCCAAGGTACTAGGTACCTTGTGGATAGTTTCCAAGGTTCTAGGTACCTTGTGGATAGTTTCCAAGGTACTAGGTACCTTGTGGATAGTTTCCAAGGTTCTAGGTACCTTGTGGATAGTTTTCAAGGTTCTAGGTACCTTGTGGATAGTTTCCAAGGTACTAGGTACCTTGTGGATAGTTTCCAAGGTACAAAGTACCTTGTAGATACTTCCCAAGGTACTAGGTACCTTCTGGATACTTCTCAAGGTACTAGGTACCTTGTGGATACTTCCCAAGGTACAAGGTACCTTGTAGATACTTCCCAAGGTACTAGGTACCTTGTGGATACTTCTCAAGGTACTAGGTACCTTGTGGATACTTCCCAAGGTGCTAGGTACCTTGTAGATACTTCCCAAGGTGCTAGGTACCTTGTGGATACTTCCCAAGGTGCTAGGTACCTTGTAGATACTTCCCAAGGTGCTAGGTACCTTATGGATACTTCTCAAGGTCCCTGTCTCCGAGTCTGTGTCCCTCCTAGCCTCCCTCACAGACCTAGACGACTCTTACACTGGATTATGTGTCATAATTACATAGAGGCTTTTTAATTTGCTTTTATCCCTTGTGTCTTTATCCTTGAGGTAAAGGCCTGGGTTAATGTGACAGGTTACGGGCCTCGTGGGACTCCGGCTAATTAGAAACCTTCTGAAAAGGTTTCAAAATTTTGTGAAGAATTGTTTTGGTGAAGAGGGAGTTCTGTAGCGAGGCGGTCTGGTGTGTGGACTCTGTCTATTTCCTCACTGGTGGGTACTGGGGTAGACAGCTTCTGTCTCCCGTCAACTGGTTGGGAACCTTCCCTGTCCCCATGGCTCTTGGTACAACCTTGTACCATGCTGAAGCTTCCTGGAACACAAGACGCTAATCAGATTTACTCCAAGGTCCATAATGAGTGGTTCCCAGTCAATCCTTCCCTGGTTTTGTCATGTGTGTGTGTGTGTACTCACATATTTGTACTCACCTATTTGTGCTTGCGGGGGGTTGAGCTTTGGCTCTTTGGTACCACCTCTCAACTGTCAATCAACTGGTGTACAGGCTCCTGTGCCTATTGGGCTCTATCATATCTGTGTGTGTGTGTGTGTGTGTGTGTGTGTGTGTGTGTGTGTGTGTGTGTGTGTGTGTGTGTGTGTGTGTGTGTGTGTGTGTGTGTGTGTGTGTGTGTGTGTGTGTGTGTGTGGTGTGTGTGTGTGTGTGTGGTGACACACGAGGGGAGCTGTAGTGGGAGAGAGTAAAGCTCTAGGAGTATGATGCCCAACCACAAGACAATCGGGGATTGAACGCCGACCTGCATGAAGCGAGACCGTCTTTCTCCCGTCCAGCCCAAGTGGTTGGGCCGAGCTGAAGTATGATTGGAGACCCCAATATCAGAGAAGAAACCAAGGCACACTGGAGTCACTATTCCTCAAAGAATTAGATCTTCACCGTCAAGAATCTTCTAGCAAGAAAGATTGTGACGAAAGAAAGATCTGTAGTGACACCATGTCCCTACAGATGCTGTCTCGCAAGAGAAAGGGAATCCTTACCCTTTGAGCCTGGCTAGTTGAATGTATCCCCTGAAGACCCGTTTCCCAAAGGGGCACTTTGATGGACTTTTTCTATTGGGGAAACAGGAGTAGCTTTCATAAGGCCTGTGACTGGAGACTCCTTCGCTACCCACAGTGTTCACACTACATAGCAATTAGAAACGTTCGATTTTCTTGACAGTTTATTTACTGTCAAGGTCTCTAAACTGTTTCTACATATAGTGTCAAGGTCTCTAAACTGTTTCTACATATACTGTCAAGGTCTCTAAACTGTTTCTACATATAGTGTTAAGGTCTCTAAACTGTTTCTACATATAGTGTCAAGGTCTCTAAACTGTTTCTACATATAGTGTCAAGGTCTCTAAACTGTTTCTACATATAGTGTCAAGGTCTCTAAACTGTTTCTACATATAGTGTTAAGGTCTCTAAACTGTTTCTACATATAGTGTCAAGGTCTCTAAACTGTTTCTACATATAGTGTCAAGGTCTCTAAACTGTTTCTACATGTAGTGTCAACGTCTCTAAACTGTTTCTACATATACTGTCAACGTCTCTAAACTGTTTCTACATATACTGTCAACGTCTCTAAACTGTTTCTACATATACTGTCAACGTCTCTAAACTGTTTCTACATATACTGTCAAGGTCTATAAACTGTTTCTTGACAGTACATAACATTCTCTGTTAAAGACCGTCCGCTGTATTCTTAGTCGACTTTATGTATTCTTATGGGATTATTTTCTCCCCATTTTCCTGATAGGTTTGTTGAGTTCTAAATTCCACGATTCCTTGATTGTTAGAAATGCTTTAACAGTGTCTTTGTGTGTGGTTATGGTGCCTTACGAGAAAGTCATTATACAATTAGAGGAACAATATTTTTATGGTGGGGAGGGGGGGGGGAGGTGAGTTATCCTGAGTTAATTCATTGTTGGGTTGTTTCAAGTGATGTTGAGGTCTGAATGGAAAACTGTTGTAACCAGACTGCTTCAGGGCTCTGTTCTGGGACTTCTCTCGTTTCCCTTATTCCAAACAGGTTCAAATTCAAATTCAAATTCAAATTCAAATTCAAGTGAGTACAAAGAACATGAGACTAGTATACAAATATGAAGACAGGAAGGATAGAGGACCATCAGGAAAAAAAAGTCAAAATCAGAATTGCAAATGACGAACAATATTTGCAATTTTGCAGATAATTTAAACATTAAAGCTGGAAATAAATTCGAATGAGATTCGTGATCGTTACAAGGTGATGTAGATAGGTGATTTAAGTAAGACGAGTGATTAGGAGATGTAGTTTAATGCTAATTAAGGTGAGATTTAGAGCAATTAAAACAATAACGGCGTTGGCAGACATTATCTTAACAAGATTGAAATTAGTTTGAACACGAAACGATTCTTAAGGCCTTGGCTAGTCCAAAGGTTTAGGCAAAAACTCAAAGGAAAAATGTACAGAATAAAGAAAACAAGATACAGGGATTGGTAACCCTGTATATTCCCTGTATCCCTGTATCCAGTTGACTCACAATGGACTTGAGAATGGTCCAGGACGGACCGAAACGTCGCCGTCCCTTTACCTTGTAGTGTGTGGTCTGGTCAATAAGATACAGGGATTTATTACGTGAACTAATAAAGCATCTAATAAAAATATTCTATCCCAAGAGTTATCATTCATATCTCAGTATATAAACATTAACAGTTAACTTTGGTCTCTATTAAAGGCTAAATTATACATACTAGTTTCACCATCAAACTATTCCCACGGCCTTTAACAAGCATTAGGCAATATAAGGGCTTCTTGAGGTTATCTTGAGACGATCCGGCCCGGTCCTCGACCAGGCCTCCACCCCACAGGAAGCAGCCCGTGACAGCTGACTAACACCCAGGTACCTATTGTACTGCTAGGCTTCATTTCATTTCTACTGCTAGGCTTAATGCCAACTCCTAAATTACTAATTTAATATCATCCTTAAGCTGTCCCCAAGCCTGTGTGTTGGCACTATTTTGATTCAGCAGTTCAGGTTTGGCCTGGTTACGACAGACACAAAGTGCCTTGAACTCTTACAGAAAGTAGCGAGAATATTAATCCTTAAGAACCACAATTACGAAATTAAATAGATTATTTAATTGTAAATAAGATATTTATATCATTAAATTGGATATATATTTTAATAGGATATTATTAAATAGGATAAGGGATATTAACACAAATTTTAAACAGTTTAATTATTTTACAGAGACGATAAATAGCATTAATGTTATTGAAACATGTATCATGCGCCATGTTGCCATACGGCATGCGTCGCCACGAATGTTGCCATAATGCGTCGCCACCAATGTTGCCATAATGCGTCGCCACCAATGTTGCCATAATGCGTCGCCACGAATGTTGCCATAATGCGTCGCCACCAATGTTGCCATAATGCGTCGCCACCAATGTTTCCATAATGCGTCGCCACGAATGTTGCCATAATGCGTCGCCACGAATGTTGCCATAATGCGTCGCCACCAATGTTGCCATAATGCGTCGCCACGAATGTTGCCATAATGCGTCGCCACCAATGTTGCCATAATGCGTCGCCACGAATGTTGCCATAATGCGTCGCCACGAATGTTGCCATAATGCGTCGCCATGAATGTTGCCATAATGCGTCGCCACCAATGTTGCCATAATGCGTCGCCATGAATGTTGCCATAATGCGTCGCACCAATGTTGCCATAATGCGTCGCCATGAATGTTGCCATAATGCGTCGCCACGAATATTGCCATAATGCGTCGCCATGAATGTTGCCATAATGGGTCGCCACCAATGTTGCCATAATGCGTCGCCATGAATGTTGCCATAATGCGTCGCCACGAATATTGCCATAATGCGTCGCCATGAATGTTGCCATAATGGGTCGCCACCAATGTTGCCATAATGCGTCGCCATGAATGTTGCCATAATGCGTCGCCACGAATGTTGCCATAATGCGTCGCCATGAATGTTGCCATAAAGCGTCGCCATGAATGTTGCCATAATGCGTCGCCACGAATGTTGCCATAATGCGTCGCCACGAATGTTGCCATAAGGCGTCGCCATGAATGTTGCCATAATGCGTCGCCACGAATGTTGCCATAATGCGTCGCCACGAATGTTGCCATAAGGCGTCGCCATGAATATTGCCATAATGCGTTGCCACGAATGTTGCCATAATGCGTCGCGACGAATGTTGCCATATGGCATGCGTCGCCACCAATGTTGCCATATGGCATGCGTCGCCACGAATGTTGCCATAAGGCATGCGTCGCCACCAATATTGCCATAAGGCAAGCGTCGCCACGAATATTGCCATAAGGCAAGCGTCGCCACGAATATTGCCATAAGGCATGCGTCGCCACGAATGTTGACATAAGGCATGCGTCGCCACGAATATTGCCATAAGGCATGCGTCGCCACCAATATTGCCATAAGGCATGCGTCGCCATGAATGTTGACATAAGGCATGCGTTGCCACCAATGTTGCCATAAGGCATGCGTCGGCACCAATGTTGACATAAGGCATGCGTCGCCACCAATGTTGCCATAAGGCACGCGTCGCCACCAATATTGCCATAAGGCGTCGCCACCAATATTGCCATAAGGCATGCGTCAATAAAGCCGGATAATGGAGGTCCGGTAATAAGAACGTCTCGATGATATATAATCCGTTATACCGCACGCCGTCCGTTACTTATACCGAATATAGCGCGCTATATCTCGCTTAACCGAATAGTGTCCGTTACAGGCATACAGATTGGTAATTATTTTGGTAGCTGGTTATACGGACCAGTGAGAGTGTTTATGCGGACTTGAGTAGCGTTTGTGCGAGTTTACGGCTCAGATGAAGCCATTACGGACATGTCCGAACACGGCACCACAAAGAAATCCCTGTTCAAATTTCAAAATTTTTAATTTTCGTATTTTTAAATTTTGAATCCGAATATCGACCGTAGTGTCCGTTTAACTGATACACGGATGTTACCACAGGGAAGTTAACGGATATCCGGCTCTGGAGCCGGATAGCGGGCCATAGGTACACTACTGAACCGGTTCGGTCCACAGGTAAGCATCTAGGAGGAGGAAATGTGTAGTTAAGGACTGGAGTTCCGGGTATGGCTTGGATGGGGGCCCACTGGAGGCTGTGGCGGGCCCCAGCCAGACGTCCCCTTGGGGGGGCCACACCACCAGGCTCATGGGCCACACCACCAGGCCCATGGGCCACACCAGCAGGCCCATGGGCCACACCAGCAGGCCCATGGGCCACGCCACAAGGGCACTCGGGCCACACCACAACCAACCACCACTGGACCTTCGCCCAAACCTCTCCATATCTCTTTGAATCATCATCATCAGAGAAGGACGTTAAGAACGGATATTTCTCTTGTGTTTGGAGCTGCGTGTGCGTGCGTGCGTGTGTGTGCGTGTGTGTGTGTGTGTGTGTGTGGAGGGGGTCGCTGGAGGAGAGGGGGGGTATTGCAACACTTGCTCTGCGCACCCCCGTTCGAGGCATTGCCTCAGGGCGCAGACAGTTGCCACACGCCAAGGAGAATTGCCAGTTTCCTCTTGAGCCTTGGCGGGCGCATCTGTGCATGTCTCCAGTCATTTATAACCCAGTTGGTGAATGGTTTTATGTCGTCCGGGTTGGACGAATGAGGGAATAGAGGCTAGGGGGAGGTGTGTGTGTGCGTGCGTGTGTGTGTGCGTGTGTGTGTGTGTGTGTGTGTGTGTGTGTGTGTGTGTGTGTGTGTGTGTGTGTGTGTGTGTGTGTGTGTGTGTGTGTGTGTGTGTGTGTGTGTGTGTGTGTGTGTGTGTGTGTGTGTGTGTGTGTGTGTGTGTTAGGCTAGCATGGCCTCAGGGTCTCAGTCCCTCTCACAAACACTCTTGCATAGCATATGAGGCACCTCCGTTGCTGGTGCTGGTGCTGTGGTTGGTGGTGTGGTTGGTGGTGTGGTTGGTGGTGTGGTTGGTGGTGTGGTTGGTGGTGTGGTTGGTGATGTGGTTGGTGCTGTGGTTGGTGCTGTGGTTGGTGCTGTGGTTGGTGCTGTGGTTGGTGGTGTGGTTGGTGGTGTGGTTGGTGGTGTGGTTGGTGCTGTGGTTGGTGGTGTGGTTGGTGGTGGTGTGGTTGGTGGTGTGGTTGGTGGTGTGGCTGGTGGTGTGGTTGGTGGTGTGGTTGGTGGTGTGGTTGGTGGTATGGTTGGTGCTGTGGTTGGTGGTATGGTTGGTGGTGTGGCTGGTGCTGTGGTTGGTGGTGTGGTTGATGGTGTGGTTTGTGGTGTGGTTTGTGGTGTGGTTGGTGGTGTGGCTGGTGCTGTGGTTGGTGGTGTGGTTGATGGTGTGGTTTGTGGTGTGGTTTGTGGTGTGGTTGGTGGTGTGGTTTGTGGTGTGGTTGGTGGTGTGGTTGGTGGTGTGGCTGGTGGTGTGGTTGGTGGTGTGGTTGGTGGTGTGGCTGGTGGTGTGGTTGGTGGTGTGGTTGGTGGTGTGGTTGGTGGTGTGGTTGGTGGTGGTGTGGTTGGTGGTGGTGTGGTTGGTGGTGGTGTGGTTGGTGGTGGTGTGGTTGGTGGTGGTGTGGTTGGTGGTGTGGCTGGTGGTGTGGCTGGTGGTGTGGTTGGTGGTGTGGTTGGTGGTGTGGCTGGTGCTGTACTGTACTGTGCCTGGAGGCACCATTGATCGAATCAATGGTGAGGGGGTCACGGTACTGTGCAAGTTTGGGGGTGATCCTGGTCGTCATGGGTTCGAATCCTGGTGCGATCACTTAGAGTTCTTAGTGATTTATGGCTTGCGTGCTCCTGCAGCCTCTCAATATGTAGTTTCTTTCTACACTAAGAAAACAAACATAGGAATGTGCCTCAATGCCAACAGTGACTGCCCAGACAGGTACAACAGGAGTGTTGTCAACGCTTACATCAACCGTGCTCTCAGCCACAGCTCAGGATGGAAGCAAGTCGATGAAGAACTCTGTAGGGTAAGGCAGGTCCTAGTCAACAACGGCTTCTCTTAACGGTTATGTTGAAGGGCGATAGCGAGGTGGTAACTCTCCTGAACACCTGTGTCTCATTAACAAGACTATGAGTCGACCGTGCTCTCAGCCACAGCTCAGGATGGAAGCAAGTTGACGAAGAACTCTGTAGGGTATGGCAGGTCCTAGTCAACAACGGCTTCTCCAATGGTTTCGTCGAAGACATCATAAGAAGGAAAGTGAAACGCCATGCAACCTCTGAAGAGTCAACTAACACAACACCTATACCCCCTATTAGACTATTTTACAGGAACTTCTCTTCGACGGCTCATAAAACAGAGGAAATGGTCCTGAAAGATATTGTTGATAGGAACGTTATCCCTAAAGACAAAAATCAGAAGATACAATAGATAATTTATTTAGTTTCAGAGTCGGGGTTTCCACTGTCTTGCCCTCTAATGGCATGCCTTTTCACAAGGGTGTTAAACACCATTGGTGACATGACACCACTGGTTGACATCTTAGCTCTAACTACCTCGGCTCTATACACACCTCTGGCACGCCTAGAGCCTTGGGTCCTCTAGAGATCTAGCTCTACTAGGTCCTCTATCTTCAGCATTACGCATTCGTAAGATTCCTTGGACAAATGGTACAAGTGATAGCATTACTATGGTAGTGTCACTCATCCTGTGAGTGGACACACCGCCATAGTGACAGTATTGGGCAGCGTCACTCATCCTGTGAGTGGACACACCGTCATAGTGACGGTATTAGGCAGCGTCACTCATCCTGTGAGTGGACACACCGCCATAGTGACAGTATTGGGCAGCGCCACTCATCCTGTGAGTGGACACACCGCCATAGTGACAGTATTGGGCAGCGCCACTCATCCTGTGAGTGGACACACCGCCATAGTGACAGTATTGGGCAGCGTCACTCATCCTGTGAGTGGACACACCGCCATAGTGACAGTATTGGGCAGCGCCACTCATCCTGTGAGTGGACACACCGCCATAGTGACAGTACTGGGCAGCGCCACTCATCCTGTGAGTGGACATACCGTCATAGTGACAGTATTGGGCAGCGTCACTCATCCTGTGAGTGGACACACCGCCATAGTGACAGTATTGGGCAGCGCCACTCATCCTGTGAGTGGACACACCGCCATAGTGACAGTATTGGGCAGCGCCACTCATCCTGTGAGTGGACACACCGCCATAGTGACAGTATTGGGCAGCGCCACTCATCCTGTGAGTGGACACATCGCCATAGTGACAGTGTTGGGCAGCGCCACTCATCCTGTGAGTGGACACACCGCCATAGTGACAGTGTTGGGCAGCGTCACTCATCCTGTGAGTGGACACACCGCCATAGTGACAGTATTGGGCAGCGTCACTCATCCTGTGAGTGGACACACCGCCATAGTGACAGTATTGGGCAGCGTCACTCATCCTGTGAGTGGACACACCGCCATAGTGACAGTATTGGGCAGCGGCACTCATCCTGTGAGTGGACACACCGCCATAGTGACAGTATTGGGCAGCGCCACTCATCTTGTGAGTGGACACACCGCCATAGTGACAGTATTGGGAAGCGTCACTCATCCTGTGAGTGGACACACCGCCATAGTGACAGTATTGGGCAGCGCCACTCATCCTGTGAGTGGACACACCGCCATAGTGACAGTATTGGGCAGCACCACTCATCTTGTGAGTGGACACACCGCCATAGTGACAGTATTGGGCAGCACCACTCATCCTGTGAGTGGACACACCGCCATAGTGACAGTATTGGGTAGCGCCACTCATCCTGTGAGTGGACACACCGCCATAGCGACAGTATTGGGCAGCGTCACTCATCCTGTGAGTGGACACACCGCTATAGTGAGAGTATTGGGCAGCGCCACTCATCCTGTGAGTGGACACACCGCGATAGTGACAGTATTGGGCAGCGCCACTCATCCTGTGAGTGGACACACCGCCATAGTGACAGTATTGGGCAGCGCCACTCATCCTGTGAGTGGACACACCGCCATAGTGACAGTATTGGGCAGCGCCACTCATCCTGTGAGTGAACACACCGCGATAGTGACAGTATTGGGCAGCGCCACTCATCCTGTGAGTGGACACACCGCCATAGTGACAGTATTGGGCAGCGCCACTCATCTTGTGAGTGGACACACCGCCATAGTGACAGTATTGGGCAGCGTCACTCATCCTGTGAGTGGACACACCGCCATAGTGACAGTATTGGCAGCGTCACTCATCCTGTGAGTGGACACACCGCTATAGTGAGAGTATTGGGCAGCGCCACTCATCCTGTGAGTGGACACACCGCGATAGTGACAGTATTGGGCAGCGCCACTCATCCTGTGAGTGGACACACCGCCATAGTGACAGTATTGGGCAGCGCCACTCATCCTGTGAGTGGACACACCGCCATAGTGACAGTATTGGGCAGCGCCACTCATCCTGTGAGTGGACACACCGCCATAGTGACAGTATAGGGTAGCGCCACTCATCCTGTGAGTGGACACACCGCCATAGTGACAGTATTGGGCAGCGCCACTCATCCTGAGGGGCTGACTGAAGGGAAGGCTGAAGGCTGACTGATATAAGACTGAAGGCTGACTGAGATAAGACTGAGGGCTGACTGAGATAAGACTGAGATAAGACTGAGATAAGACTGAGGGGTGACTGAGGGAAGACTAAAGGCTGACTGAGGGCAAGACTGAAGGGGGGGAAGCTTGCGGCTGTTCCCCTCAGCCCTCACAAAGGCTTGTCTCATCTCCTTTAAGTCTGACGGCTGTAATATGCTCCCTTCACTAATATTTCATGATGGTAAACTCCTATGCCCTCAAGCGCTCTTCTTCAAAATAAAGAATTAAGCTGGAAATTCAGCACATTACAGTGATTATTTCGGCTCGGTGTCGAAATTTTTGTACAACATTCCTTTCGGGTATTGCGAAATGCATTTGCAAAATGAACGTAAAAAAACTCATTCATATTGTAAATGGTATATATATGTATATATGTATATATGTATATATGTATATGATGGAAAAATTTATTATTTAATTGGATAGAAAGGATTGGATATTTTTTTTTGTGATTTTTTTAATTGTTGTTAGTTATGAGTTGTGGTAGTTAGGTGTGGTGATAGCTACCTAGCAGCTAGGTGTGGTGGTAGCTACCTAGCAGCTAGGTGTGGTGGTAGCTAGGTGTGGTGGTAGCCACCTAGCAGCTAGGTGTGGTGGTAGCTACCTAGCAGCTAGGTGTGGTGGTAGCTAGGTGTGGTGGTAGCTACCTAGCAGCTAGGTGTGGTGATAGCTACCTAGCAGCTAGGTGTGGTGGTAGCTAGGTGTGGTGGTAGCTACCTAGCAGCTAGGTGTGGTGATAGCTACCTAGCAGCTAGGTGTGGTGGTAGCTAGGTGTGGTGGTAGCTACCTAGCAGCTAGGTGTGGTGGTAGCTAGGTGTGGTGGTAGCTACCTAGCAGCTAGGTGTGGTGGTAGCTAGGTGTGGTGGTAGCTACCTAGCAGCTAGGTGTGGTGGTAGCTAGGTGTGGTGGTAGCCACCTAGCAGCTAGGTGTGGTGGTAGCTAGGTGTGGTGGTAGCCACCTAGCAGCTAGGTGTGGTGGTAGCTAGGTGTGGTGGTAGCTACCTAGCAGCTAGGTGTGGTGGTAGCCACCTAGCAGCTAGGTGTGGTGGTAGCTAGGTGTGGTGGTAGCCACCTAGCAGCTAGGTGTGGTGGTAGCTACCTAGCAGCTAGGTGTGGTGGTAGCTAGGTGTGGTGGTAGCTACCTAGCAGCTAGGTGTGGTGATAGCTACCTAGCAGCTAGGTGTGGTGGTAGCTAGGTGTGGTGGTAGCTACCTAGCAGCTAGGTGTGGTGATAGCTACCTAGCAGCTAGGTGTGGTGGTAGCTAGGTGTGGTGGTAGCTACCTAGCAGCTAGGTGTGGTGGTAGCTAGGTGTGGTGGTAGCTACCTAGCAGCTAGGTGTGGTGGTAGCCACCTAGCAGCTAGGTGTGGTGGTAGCCACCTAGCAGCTAGGTGTGGTGGTAGCCACCTAGCAGCTAGGTGTGGTGGTAGCCACCTAGCAGCTAGGTGTGGTGGTAGCTACCTAGCAGCTAGGTGTGGTGGTAGCTACCTAGCAGCTAGGTGTGGTGGTAGCCACCTAGCAGCTAGGTGTGGTGGTAGCTAGGTGTGATTATTACTTAACCTATACCGTTGATAGGTATAGGTTAAGTTATAATTGTAATTACGAAGCAATAAGATGCTTATCTTAACATACTAAGAAGGTTAGGTAAGGTCGGTGTTTTCTATGAAGCTTTTCAAGGTAAACTAAAATATTCACAATCAATTAGTATGTCACATATGCACTTATTAAATAAGCCAATATTGACTATACGGAACGGGTTGCATCTTGATTCTACAACAACAAAATACTCAATATGTGTCTAGTTGCTATAGAAAAAAAATTCATGTGCCAGCCAGTGATTATGCCTCAACATTTCAAAATTTAAACATTTCTGATATTTCTGCGTTAATTTAATTTCAATTTATACAAATTGTAGAGCTATTAAAATTGCACTTAATCGACATGATTGATGAGAATTGATTTGGAAACTGGGGCCAGATTCACGAAAGCACTTACGAACCTGTCCATCTTTTCTCAATCTGTGCCGGCTTTGTTTACAATTATTAAACAGTTAATGAGCTCGGAAGCACCAGGAGGCTGTTTATAACAATAACAACAGTTGATTGGCAAGTTTTCATGCTTGTAAACTGTTTAATAAATGTAACCAAAGCCGTCAAAGATTGAGGAAAGATGTACACGTTCGTAAGTGCTTTCGTGAATCTGGCCCCTGGGCCATCAAACAGTCTGAAGTTGTAGAAAATGACGTAGAAAATATGAGCTTCAATGGTTTATTTCTTATTTTATTTATATATACAAGAGTTGTTACATTCTTGTACAGGGACCAGCACGCGTAGTGTTCCGGGCAAGTCCTTAATCCTATGTTCCCTGGAATACGACCCGCCAAATCGTTTAACAACCAGGTACCCATTTTACTGTTGGGTAAACAGAGGCTATAGTTAAGGATTGGCACCCGGGTAATCCTTCCCCAACCCGTCCTTGACTTAAGTCCATTCCATCCAGTAGTCGACCCCACAGACGTATTCATCAATTTTAACATGCTGTTCATTGAAAATGGGAATTTTCTCAAAATATAAATTAATATTATAATATATTAGCATATTGTGCATATATAGGCATAGGTTAGGTTAGGTGTTTAGGTTCTGTTGGCGATTATTTGTATTTGTAGTACGTGGGTGAAGCATTTATAGCGTTGTGGTTCGAACACCAGTCGTCAGTGAAGCACTTGTTCCGGAAGTGTTCGGACGTCATCAGTTGTGAGTCGTGTGTAAACCGTTTTCATTCATAAACAGCTGGGGGGGGGGGGGGGGTTGGCGGGTGGATGGAATCACTTTTGGGTCTTTGTTTGAAGGCCGGGCTGTTGATTCTGGCACTGGTTCGAGGCGCTGCCAACTTACTAATGATGGCTTGTTACCAATATTATTTATCTGCTAACATCATGTTAAGCTTACTTTCTATGCTACGTATATGCAATATACATTCAACATAATATAAAATAAATAAATATAAAAATTTTGTAAGACTAAACAATGGTGCATGAAATGAAGCAATGTGCTGCGTAGAGACATGCTTCCTCCTCAAGTTCCTAAGGAACACTGAGGCAGCCACCACACTCCAAGCGCTCACTGGGTAGTGATGCCAACAACTACCAGAAAAAATAATTTAAAAACACAAATCTAACTTATTTATATAAAAATGCGAAGTTTAAAAAAAATGACTCATTACTCTTGATAGGATGATGCTCCTGCGGACGGAGGGGGATGATATTACCCATCATTACATCATTATTTATCATGCAGATACGAGAGTTGCATCATACTGTTGCCATTTGGAGGAGCTCATGATCCAAATATTTAAAAAAATTTAAATTTTGTAATTTTTCAGAAACATGTCCCTTTGTACAAGGTGTTGCAAGCCCCGCTGTCAGCAAGGCCTGAGATACACCACAGGTCTGCACTTTTCCTGGCTTGCAAAAGCAATGATTCTTTACGGTGTTGAAGAATCAAACTTCCTTTCCAATGTGTCAGTTTCACCTCTCACACTTTCTATCTCTGTCTCTGTCTATCTCTTTGTCATTCTCTCTCTCTCACTCTCTCAGTCTATATGTATAGAATATAATGTCTGTTTTCCTGTTTGTCTGGAGTTGGAGGCCAAGCAGTCAAGGTCAGAACTGTCACACGAGAAACTTTGGAGGTATGTGAGTGTCAAAGAGCAGTCCTGGTCTGCCCAAGTGCCAGGCTCTAAGAAAAACCAGCTTTATGTGTTCCCCCCCTCCAGCGATTTTCATGACGATAGAAATAAAATCGTGAGTTGTGAAGACCGTAGAGTTTTGACGCTTATTCCAGTCGTTTACGCTTACTGAAGTGAAATGGAGGGGGGGGGGGGTAGGAAGAAAGAGGAGGGGGGGGTAACTGGGGAGTGGGATGGATAGAGGATAGGAAACGGGGAGAAAGTAGTTAGAGTGTAGCAGTAGCACATGAGACCAGAAGGCATGGCAGGATGTGCAGAATACCCCCGTTGAAGAGCAGAGGTGCAACAGGTACTCTGAGAGAGAACTCTATCAACATCAGAGGCCCGAGACTGTTCAACACGCTTCCACTACACATAAGGGGCATAACTGGCCGACCCCTCACAGTGTTCAAGAGAGAACTATCAACATCAGAGGCCCGAGACTGTTCAACACGCTTCCACTACACATAAGGGACATAACTGGCCGACCCCTCACAGTGTTCAAGAGAGAACTATCAACATCAGAGGCCCGAGACTGTACAACACGCTTCCACTACACATAAGGGGCATAACTGGCCGACCCCTCACAGTGTTCAAGAGAGAACTATCAACATCAGAGGCCCGAGACTGTTCAACACGCTTCCACTACACATAAGGGACATAACTGGCCGACCCCTCACAGTGTTCAAGAGAGAACTATCAACATCAGAGGCCCGAGACTGTACAACACGCTTCCACTACACATAAGGGGCATAACTGGCCGACCCCTCACAGTGTTCAAGAGAGAACTATCAACATCAGAGGCCCGAGACTGTTCAACACGCTTCCACTACACATAAGGGACATAACTGGCCGACCCCTCACAGTGTTCAAGAGAGAACTATCAACATCAGAGGCCCGAGACTCTTCAACACGCTTCCACTACACATAAGGGGCATAACTGGCCGACCCCTCACAGTGTTCAAGAGAGAACTGGATAAGCACCTCCAAAGGATACCTGATCAACCGGGCTGTGACTCATACGTCAGGCTGCGAGCAGCCGCGTCTAACAGCCTGGTTGATCAGTCCAGCAACCAGGAGGCCTGGTCGACGACCGGGTGATGCCGGGTCACCATCTGTTACCTGGGTAAAGAATTACAATATATTATTATTTGCCTCATTTTGTGAGACATCATTTATCCTTTCGTGAGCACTGTGTCTGTCAAGTTAATGTGTCATGACAGTGACATGACAGTGACATGACAGTGACATGACAGTGACATGACAGTGACATGACAGTGACATGACAGTGACATGACAGTGACATGACAGTGACATGACAAGGTCACTATTCTACTCACGTGACGTCATCATTATTATGAGGGGGCAAGGTAATGACGTCATTACTTCCACCAGCTGTTAACTGGTCAGTTTCAACTCCGGTGAGTCAAGGTAGTCGCCCAACAGCGCGGGGTGAAACTTACAAGTTTCACTCCCGTAAGAAACTTGTTTCTCGTCAGAAACTTACAAGAAACTTGGCCCCCTTGGTGTAGGCGAGTCACTGCTGGGCCCCACCCACACCCCCCACCCACACCCCCACCCACCTCACCTTTCACCCCCACACACCGCCACCCCCCATTCCAGCGCCATCCACCCCCCCTCCCCCCGTCGTGAGGGTGAACTCTACCCCACCCCTCCCCTATACCTCTCCTGCGACGCCATCTGTCGGCCAGCTGGCCAACTACGCGTTGATCACAAGGGGCCAGATTCACGAAGCAGTTACGCAAGTACTTACGAAAGTGGGGCCAGATTCACGAAGTACTTACGAACCTGGGGTCAGATTCATGAAGTAGTTACGAACCTGGGGACAGATTCACGAAGTACTTACGAACCTGGGGTCAGATTCATGAAGTAGTTACGCAAGTACTTACGAACCTGGGGACAGATTCACGAAGTACTTACGAACCTGGGGTCAGATTCATGAAGTAGTTACGCAAGTACTTACGAACCTGGGGACAGATTCATGAAGTAGTTACGAATCTGGGGCCAGATTGACGAAGTAGTTGCGCCAGTACTTACGAACCTGGGGCCAGATTCACGAAGTAGTTATGCAAGTACTTACGAACCTGGGGTCAGATTCACGAAGTAGTTACGCAAGTACTTACGAACCTGCGGCCAGATTCACGAAGCAGTTACGCAAGTACTTACGAACCTGGGGCCAGATTCACGAAGTACTTGCGAACCTGGGGCTAGATTCACGAAGTAGTTACACAAGTACTTACGAACCTGGGGACAGATTCACGAAGTAGTTACGCAAGTATTTACGAACCTGGGGCCAGATTCACGAAGCAGTTACACAAGCACTTACGAACGTGTCCATCTTTCCTCAATCTTTGACGGCTTTGGTTACATTTATTAAACAGTTTACAAGCATGAAAACTTGCCAATCAACTGTTGTTATTGTTATAAACAGCCTCCTGGTGCTTCCGAGCTCATTAACTGTTTAATAATTGTAAACAAAGCCGCCAAAGATTGAGGAAAAGATGTACAGGCTCGTAAGTGCTTGCCTAACTTCTTCGTGAATCTGGCCCCTGGTTCGTAAGTACTGGCGTAACTACTTCGTGAATCTGGCCCCAGGTTTGTAAATACTTGCGTAACTACTTCGTGAACAACCCGTTCTCGCAAATTCGTAAAGTCAATATTGACTTATTAACTACGTGCATAGGTGATATATAACATAATAGATACCCTTAAAAAGATTCATAGAAAACACCGACCTTACCTAACCTAGTTAGTATCTTAAGATAAGCAACTTATTGCTTCGTAATTACAATTATTACTTAACCTATACCTATTATAGGTTAGGTAATAATTGTAATTACGAAGCAATAAGATGCTTATCTTAACATACTAAGTAGGTTAGGTAAGGTCGGTGTTTTCTATGAATCTTTTTAAGGGTATCTATTATGTTAAGTATGTCACCTATGCACATATTTAATAAGTCAATATTGACTTATTAAATTTGCGAGAACGGGTTGTCGTGAAACTGTCCCCAGGTTTGTAAATACTTGCGTAACTGCTTCGTGAATCTAGCCCAACAGAAGGCAGATTGCAATCCGGATTCGGATTCGACGTTCAATCCGTTGTACAGACACCATCACTCCCTCCCCTGTTGACATCAACTCTGCCACTGATGAGTTCTATCCAGAAAAGTGGCTAGACTGTCTTAAGTTTACTTAAACTTTACTTACTTTACTTAAATATCTGACTTTAGTAGTGAAATTTTGCTCAGGTCTATAGGCCTAACTTGGAAGGTTAGGCAGTGTTATAGAACTTATTTTGTTGGTGAATCGTCAGTATAACAGAAGACCAAGTTATTATTTATGATAACTTGGTAAGTTATAATCAGTTATCTCAGGTTATTAGTGTATCAGACGAGAGATCATGTTCACTTCCTGATCAGATCAGATTATGAACAAATCCACAAGGGCCGTGACGAGGATTCGAACCTGCGTCCGAGAGCATCCCAGATCAGATCATCTTTACATACGATTTATTAATGGCTTTAGAACAATCCCACATTGACGATTGTGAACATTGAGGATTGTAAACATTGAGGATTGTAAACATTGAGGATTGTAAACATTGAGGATTGTAAACATTGAGGATTGTAAACATTGAGGATTGTAAACATTGAGGATTGTAAACATTGATGATTGTAAACATTGAGGATTGTAAACATTGAGGATTGTAAACATTGAGGATTATAAACACTGAGGATTGTAAATATTGAGGATTGTAAACATTGAGGATTTTTAAACATTGTGGATTGCAAACATTGAGGATTGTAAAGATTGATGATTGTGGTTGTTGAAGAGAGATACTGACCGTAGTTCACTTCAAGGACTTTATTGAGTAGGATAACTAACACAGAAGTGCAGCACCGAGGTCCTCCCTTGCTGGAGGTCTGAGAGGCACTGGCGACCTACCAATGAGCAGCCACCCACCGCTCTCTGCTGGGTGACGTCATGGGCCTACTGGTCCACGATTGGCTCTGGTGGGTGACGTCAAGGGCCTACTGGTCCACGATTGGCTATAGACCAACAATTTGAAAGCTAAAGCCACGCCTCCTGCACCACAATATCGTATCGTATGCCAAGAAGTTCCAATTACCAGTTTAAGTAAACAAAACAATTCCACGCCGCCACCTACGTCAATTTCAGAGCGCACTCAACTACACACACGCGCGTGTGGCGCAGGAAAAGTTTACGATGTACATAGAGGGTTTGAGGTAATCACCTCTTGGGTGATTACACGTGTATATTCCGTTAATAGATTAGTCCCTTAATCGGGGAGGATTGGTTAAGGGCGGTGGTGGACCCCCATACCCATCCCGTGGGTGGTGGTGGACCCCATACCCATCCCGTGGGTGGTGGTGGACCCCCATACCCATCCCGTGGGTGGTGGTGGACCCCATACCCATCCCGTGGGTGGTGGTGGACCCCCATACCCATCCCGTGGGTGGTGGTGGACCCCCATATCCATCCCGTGGGTGGTAGTGGACCCCCATACCCATCCTGTGGGTGGTGGTGGACCCCATACCCATCCCGTGGGTGGTGGTGGGCCCCATACCCACCCTGTGGGTGGTGGTGGACCCCATATCCATCCCGTGGGTGGTGGTGGACCCCATACCCATCCCATGGGTGGTAGGGGACCCCATACCCATCCTGTGGGTGGTAGTGGACCCCATACCCATCCCATGGGTGGTAGTGGACCCCATACCCATCCTGTGGGTGGTAGTGGACCCCATTTTGGGGGATGACACAACCCATACGAGATTTGCTGGTCCAACCTATCCAAACCTAACCTATCCTATCCTAGGATGAGACGAAGAGACATTGAGAATAGTTCTCACCTTCTCAAAAGGTGTTCTATGGGTGCATTAATTAACATGTATCACTCACACAGAGACGCAGGTAGGAGTCGCGCATCTGGCAACAAGGATTCAGATTCACGAAGCAGTTACGCAAGCACTTACGAATCTGTACATCTTTCCTCAATCTTTGACGGCTTTGTTTACATTTATTAAACAGTTTACAAGCATGAAAACTTCCCAATCAACTGTTGTTATAGTTATAAACAGCCTAGTTCTTCACCCGTCAAGTTCCTCACCCATCAAGTTCTTCACCCGTCAAGTTCTTCACCCGTCAAGTTCCTCACCCGTCAAGTTCTTCACCCGTCAAGTTCCTCACCCGTCAAGTTCCTCACCCGTCAAGTTCCTCACCCGTCAAGTTCTTCACCCGTCAAGTTCTTCACCCGTCAAGTTCTTCACCCGTCAAGTTCCTCACCCGTCAAGTTCCTCACCCGTCAAGTTCCTCACCCGTCAAGTTCTTCACCCGTCAAGTTCCTCACCCATCAAGTTCTTCACCCGTCAATTTCCTCACCCGTCAAGTTCCTCACCCGTCAAGTTCTTCACCCGTCAAGTTCCTCACCCATCAAGTTCTTCACCCGTCAAGTTCTTCACCCGTCAAGTTCCTCACCCATCAAGTTCTTCACCCGTCAAGTTCCTCACCCGTCAAGTTCCTCACCCATCAAGTTCTTCACCCATCAAGTTCTTCACCCGTCAATTTCCTCACCCGTCAAGTTCCTCACCCGTCAAGTTCTTTACCCGTCAAGTTCCTCACCCGTCAAGTTCTTTACCCGTCAAGTTCCTCACCCGTCAAGTTCCTCACCCGTCAAGTCCCTCACCCGTCAAGTTCCTCACCCGTCAAGTTCTTTACCCGTCAAGTTCCTCACCCGTCAAGTCCCTCACCCGTCAAGTTCCTCACCCGTCAAGTTCTTTACCCGTCAAGTTCCTGACCCAAGTTCTTCACCCATAAAGTTCCTGACCCGTCAAGTTCCTCACCCGTCAAGTTCTTTACCCGTCAAGTTCCTCACCCGTCAAGTTCTTTACCCGTCAAGTTCCTCACTCGTCAAGTCCCTCACCCGTCAAGTCCCCCTTTTTAGTTCCCGACCGTCAAATCTTCTCAGTCAATCCCCCTCTGTCAATCCCCCCTCCTGTCTATAGGCCTATCTAATAAGCCTTTTTAAGCTTGACAGAATATGATCTGTTATAGAGATCATACGAGTATATACTTCGTATGTAATATACTTCCTTCGTTATATACTTCGTTATAAACTTCTCTTATAACCCGTCCTCAACAAACAACTTCACTATTCGCTCATATGCCTCACTAAAGCTAAAAAAAAAATGTCGTACTAGAAACTGGAAGCGGTTGGCGAAAGTGACCAACTGTCCCGTTTTCTGTTGTGGGTCCTCTGGCTTAGTTAACTTAGGAGAGCAAACTTCCAATTTGACAGTTTCCCTGACGTGTTGAAACTTTAGGAGAACTTCCTGCCCTCCTAACCTGCCAGGGGATCCTTAACTTGCTATCTGGGGGCCCATTTCATTTGGAAAATAAATTTCTATTTTGGATTACGGCAATTTTTGACCGCATGCTATCATCCGTAGATAGGATGATAGCATGCGAGGCTGGGGTGCCACGGGTGTCAAGAGGCCAGGAGAGGGGTGTCAAGAAGCTCAGTTTTGTGTTGCTCTGACTACATCTAACCAATCAGGTGTCCCACCAACAGAAAACGGGACATTATGTCAATCAGACGTAAATGAACTGATTGTATGGAAGTTCCAAAAAATCGTGGTGGGGTTGAGAATGAGACGACGGCATGCTGTCCCCTACTTGAATCCTTAAACGACCTTCAGGAGCCTATGTCCGTCCCGCACCACAGACGGTTCCCCCTGCAAGGTTGTGTGAAGCTAACCCCCCAACCTTCGACAGACAGACACTTCCACACTATTGAAATACATGATTTAAAAATGTGTAGCATTTATTTAACATATTTTGAAAATCTGTTCAAACAGCAGTGTGACATTTCAGGATATGTTGAAGATATGTGCAGCGCTGTAATGGCTGGACACATCCCCCCATCCTCATCCTGTATCTCCTGTATTTCCAATCCCTATCCCCCCCCTCCCAACTATCCATACCAATCCCTTTGGATATGAAACGAAATGACAATTATTTATTGTTATTTTAGAAATGCTCAATGTGTGTATGATATTTTAATTAAATTGAAGCTCTCGTACATCACTTGAAAGGTTTTCGAACATTATTTGTGTAGTTCGAACGGCCTTGAACCAGTGACTCGATGTGTGGGTGTCCTGACCTGGCCCTGCTGTACCCTACAGGTCCCTGTGTGTGTGTACCTGACCCCTGCTGTACCCTACAGGTCCCTGTGTGTGTGTAGCTCACCCCTGTTGTACCCTACAGGTCCGTGTGTGTGTGTACCTGACCCCTGCTGTACCCTACAGGTCCCTGTGTGTGTGTACCTGACCCTGCTGTACCCTACAGGTCCCTGTGTGTGTGTACCTGACCCTGCTGTACCCTACAGGTCCCTGTGTGTGTGTACCTGACCCTGCTGTACCCTACAGGTCCCTGTGTGTGTGTACCTGACCCCTGCTGTACCCTACAGGTCCCTGTGTGTGTGTACCTGACCCTGCTGTACCCTACAGGTCCCTGTGTGTGTGTACCTGACCCTGCTGTACCCTACAGGTCCCTGTGTGTGTGTACCTGACCCTGCTGTACCCTACAGGTCCCTGTGTGTGTGTACCTGACCCTGCTGTACCCTACAGGTCCCTGTGTGTGTGTACCTGACCCCTGCTGTACCCTACAGGTCCCTGTGTGTGTGTACCTGACCCTGCTGTACCCTACAGGTCCCTGTGTGTGTGTACCTGACCCTGCTGTACCCTACAGGTCCCTGTGTGTGTGTACCTGACCCTGCTGTACCCTACAGGTCCCTGTGTGTGTGTACCTGACCCTGCTGTACCCTACAGGTCCCTGTGTGTGTGTACCTGACCCCTGCTGTACCCTACAGGTCCCTGTGTGTGTGTACCTGACCCTGCTGTACCCTACAGGTCCCTGTGTGTGTGTACCTGACCCTGCTGTACCCTACAGGTCCCTGTGTGTGTGTACCTGACCCTGCTGTACCCTACAGGTCCCTGTGTGTGTGTACCTGACCCTGCTGTACCCTACAGGTCCCTGTGTGTGTGTACCTGACCCTGCTGTACCCTACAGGTCCCTGTGTGTGTGTACCTGACCCTGCTGTACCCTACAGGTCCCTGTGTGTGTACCTGACCCCTGCTGTACCCTACAGGTCCCTGTGTGTGTGTACCTGACCCTGCTGTACCCTACAGGTCCCTGTGTGTGTGTACCTGGCCCTGCTGTACCCTACAGGTCCCTGTGTGTGTGTACCTGACCCCTGCTGTACCCTACAGGTCCCTGTGTGTGTGTACCTGACCCTGCTGTACCCTACAGGTCCCTGTGTGTGTGTACCTGACCCTGCTGTACCCTACAGGTCCCTGTGTGTGTACCTGACCCTGCTGTACCCTACAGGTCCCTGTGTGTGTGTACCTGACCCTGCTGTACCCTACAGGTCCCTGTGTGTGTGTACCTGACCCTGCTGTACCCTACAGGTCCCTGTGTGTGTGTACCTGACCCTGCTGTATCCTACAGGTCCCTGTGTGTGTGTACCTGACCCTGCTGTACCCTACAGGTCCCTGTGTGTGTGTACCTGACCCTGCTGTACCCTACAGGTCCCTGTGTGTGTGTACCTGACCCTGCTGTACCCTACAGGTCCCTGTGTGTGTGTACCTGACCCTGCTGTACCTTACAGGTCCCTGTGTGTGTGTACCTGACCCTGCTGTACCCTACAGGTCCCTCTGTGTGTGTACCTGACCCTGCTGTACCCTACAGGTCCCTGTGTGTGTGTACCTCACCCTGCTGTATCCTACAGGTCCCTGTGTGTGTGTACCTGACCCTGATGTACCCTACAGGTCCCTGTGTGTGTGTACCTGACCCTGCTGTACCCTACAGGTCCCTGTGTGTGTGTACCTGGACCCTGCTGTACCCTACAGGTCCCTGTGTGTGTGTACCTCACCCTGCTGTATCCTACAGGTCCCTGTGTGTGTGTACCTGACCCTGCTGTACCCTACAGGTCCCTGTGTGTGTGTACCTGGCCCTGCTGTACCCTACAGGTCCCTGTGTGTGTGTACCTGGACCCTGCTGTACCCTACAGGTCCTTGTGTGTGTGTACCTGACCCTGCTGTACCCTACAGGTCCCTGTGTGTGTGTACCTGACCCTGCTGTACCCTACAGGTCCCTGTGTGTGTGTACCTGACCCTGCTGTACCCTACAGGTCCCTGTGTGTGTGTACCTGACCCTGCTGTACCCTACAGGTCCCTGTGTGTGTGTACCTGGACCCTGCTGTACCCTACAGGTCCCTGTGTGTGTGTACCTGGACCCTGCTGTACCCTGCCGGTGGAGTGCTAGGCTGGAAAAGATTACAGACGAGGGAGAGGGATTACATCAGATTATATCATGCAGTGTTTACCAGGGAGGAGGGGCGTGGTGTGGCCCCAGGCCTGGTGTGGCCCCAGGCCTGATGTGGCCCCAGGCCTGGTGTGGCCCCAGGCCTGGTGTGGCCCCCAGGCCTGATGTGGCCCCAGGCCTGGTGTGGCTCCAAGCCTGGTGTGGTCCCAGGCGTGGTGTGGCCCCACTCCTGGTGTGGCCCCAGGCCTGGTGTGGCCCCAGGCCTGGTGTGGCCCCAGGCCTGGTGTGGCCCCAGGCCTGGTGTGGCCCCAGGCCTGATGTGGCCTCACGCGGGGATAGGGCCGAGATGGGGCTAAGTCAAGGGAGATAACAGCTAACAGAAGTTGGGGATTTTATATAAACTTAATACTGAACTTAACCTTGCCTTGCTCACTAGCTAACAGGGTCCCCTGCCACTTCCCTGATAGAATAAGATCAATCACTTCAACCACATTGTTTCTGCCGTCAACCAATCAGTAATGGACACTGGAGAGCGTATGAGAAGATCACCTTGACATCGTCTTATACTCGGAGAAGAGTTAACGTCACCTTTACTTAGGGGAGCAGCTCCAATCTGGCCTATTGATCAGGGATGCACACCCCTGTCGAGCCGCCGTGACTCCCTCACACTCTCTCCTTGTTTTGGGCTGATCTCCTAATTCCCCCTTTATTATATTATCGTCCACTACCAAATGAGCTACAAATGTCTCTCTCTCTCTACCTAGGAATCCTCACTATGACAAGAGCAAAATCAGTTGTCAACAGACAAATATTTATTACAGGAAAATACATAGAATAAAATATATATATATATATATATATATATATATATATATATATATATATATATATATATATATATATATATATATATATATATATAATATACGGTAGAGTACCCTCGGCTACGGTAGAGTACCCTCGGCTACTACGAACCAGCAACACTAATATTATATCAAGTCTATGTCAAATAAACTGCACGCGGCTACTGCTCATTTTTCAGCCTACTGCCTCCTCACGGCTCGGGCTGGAATAACCAGCATATACAAAATATATCAAGCATACCAGCATATACAAAATATATCCAGCATGAAATACGTAACTTTCTTACCTTACATTGCGTTACTCACGCCATATACAACCAAGCACTCCCTCGTGCAGATCATGGTGTCCACACATCATGGTGTCCGCACATCATGGTGACCACACATCATGGTGTCCACACATCATGGTGTCCACACATCATGGTGTCCGCACATCATGGTGACCACACATCATGGTGTCCACACATCACGGTGTCCACACATCATGGTGTCCGCACATCATGGTGTCCACACATCATGGTGTCCACACATCATGGTGTCCGCACATCATGGTGACCACACATCATGGTGTCCACACATCACGGTGTCCACACATCATGGTGTCCGCACATCATGGTGTCCACACATCATGGTGTCCACACATCACGGTGTCCACACATCATGGTGTCCGCACATCATGGTGTCCACACATCATGGTGTCCACACATCACGGTGTCCACACATCATGGTGACCACACATCATGGTGTCCACACATCATGGTGACCACACATCATGGTGTCCACACATCATGGTGTCCACACATCATGGTGTCCACACATCATGGTGACCACACATCATGGTGTCCACACATCATGGTGTCCACACATCATGGTGTCCACACATCATGGTGTCCACACATCATGGTGTCCACACATCATGGTGTCCACACATCATGGTGTCCACACATCATGGTGTCCACACATCATGGTGTCCACACATCATGGTGTCCATAGATGATGGTGTCCACACATCATGGTGTCCACACATCATGGTGTCCACACATCATGGTGTCCACACATCATGGTGTCCACACATCATGGTGTCCACACATCATGGTGGTGTCCACACATCATGGTGTCCACACATCATGGTGACCACACATCATGGTGTCCACACATCATGGTGACCACACATCATGGTGTCCACACATCATGGTGACCACACATCATGGTGACCATTTCATCATGGTGTCCACACATCATGGTGACTACACATCATGGTGTCCACACATCATGGTGACCATACATCATGGTGACCACACATCATGGTGTCCACAGATGATGGTGTCCACAGATGATGGTGTCCACACATCATGGTGTCCACACATCATGGTGTCCACACATCATGGTGTCCACACATCATGGTGACCACACATCATGGTGTCCACACATCATGGTGTCCACACATCATGGTGTCCACACATCATGGTGTCCACACATCATGGTGTCCACACATCATGGTGTCCACACATCATGGTGTCCACACATCATGGTGACCACACATCATGGTGTCCACACATCATGGTGTCCACACATCATGGTGTCCACACATCATGGTGTCCACACATCATGGTGTCCACACATCATGGTGTCCACACAGTTCTCTGTTCTACATCATGAGGTCCACCACTACGAACATCTGTCATTGGGTCCTCTACATCAGGTTAGGTTCTCCTGCTGTCTATGCAATATTGGCTGCTACTTGAGGTCCCACTTAACGCCTGTGTGAAGTTCCACTATGCGATTTCACAAAAAATAAAACTTGTAGCTCCCCCTACCCCTCTAAGTTCTGCTCTACCACTGACGTTCAACTCTACACCTGAAGATTCCACTCTACACCTGAAGATTCCACTCTACACCTGAAGATTCCACTCTACACCTGGAGATTCACCGTATAATCTTCCTCAGACGCAAAGCTCCGCCACGAACTTCTCCTCAGACAAACGTGTAATTCCATTACCAATCCATAACAACATATCTTCCCAATAAAACATAAAAAACTCCTATATACAAATTATATTTCTCCTGCCGACATCCCACACTGCACGTCGGTCCTGTCATGGTGGGTACTCCCCCATTTTTGGACGAGTCTATACTGAATTTCTCCTGTGGTCTCGGGTTCGATCCCAGGCGCCGGCGAGAAACAATGGGCAGAGTTTCTTTCACCCTATGCCCCCTGTTACCTAGCAGTAAAATAGGTACCTGGGTGTTAGTCAGCTGTCACGGGCTGCTTCCTGGGGGTGGAGGCCTGGTCGAGGACCGGGCCGCGGGGACACTAAAAGCCCCGAAATCATCTCAAGATAACCTCAAGAAGATATCTTTCAAGATAACGCCCTTTTGTTCAGTTCCTTTGCTTCCATACATACACACCTGGAGGACACACACCTGAGAGTCAAACAAGTGTAGCAGGTTTGCATCCTGCAGGTGTGTGAGATACATATGTGTAGTTGATATGATAGAAGAAAATAAGTCGGGAGTCAGTACATTAAACAACTGACGGCTAGGAAGGCGGGTCCCAAGAGCTAAGAGATCGATTCTGTGCCATACAGAACCCCCCGGGTGTACTCACCTAGTTATGCATGCGGGGGTTGAGCTCTGGCTCTTTGGTCCCGCCTCTCAACTGTCAATCAACTGGTGTACAGATTCCTGAGCCTATTGGGCTCTATCATATCTACACTTGAAACTGTGTATGGAGTCAGTGTCTGGGTACAAGTGACAGGATGAACCACCCAGCGGGTTTTCTTCCAATTGGGGAGTGTTGTACATGCTGCTATGGCGGTGTGTTCACTCACAGGATGAGTGGCGCTGCCCAATACTGTCACTATGGCGGTGTGTCCACTCACAGGATGAGTGACGCTGCCCAATACTGTCACTATGGCGGTGTGTCCACTCACAGGATGAGTGGCGCTGCCCAATACTGTCACTATGGCGGTGTGTCCACTCACAGGATGAGTGGCGCTGCCCAATACTGCCACTATGGCGGTGTGTCCACTCACAGGATGAGTGGCGCTGCCCAATACTGTCACTATGGCGGTGTGTCCACTCACAGGATGAGTGACGCTGCCCAATACTGTCACTATGGCGGTGTGTCCACTCACAGGATGAGTGGCGCTGCCCAATACTGTCACTATGGCGGTGTGTCCACTCACAGGATGAGTGACGCTGCCCCAATACTGTCACTATGGCGGTGTGTTCACTCACAGGATGAGTGGCGCTGCCCAATACTGTCACTATGGCGGTGTGTCCACTCACAGGATGAGTGACGCTGCCCAATACTGTCACTATGGCGGTGTGTCCACTCACAGAATGAGTGGCGCTGCCCAATACTGTCACTATGGCGGTGTGTCCACTCACAGGATGAGTGGCGCTGCCCAATACTGTCACTATGGCGGTGTGTCCACTCACAGGATGAGTGGCGCTGCCCAATACTGTCACTATGGCGGTGTGTCCACTCACAGAATGAGTGGCGCTGCCCAATACTGTCACTATGGCGGTGTGTCCACTCACAGGATGAGTGGCGCTGCCCAATACTGTCACTATGGCGGTGTGTCCACTCACAGGATGAGTGGCGCTGCCCAATACTGTCACTATGGCGGTGTGTCCACTCACAGGATGAGTGGCGCTGCCCAATACTGTCACTATGGCGGTGTGTCCACTCACAGGATGAGTGGCGCTGCCCAATACTGTCACTATGGCGGTGTGTCCACTCACAGGATGAGTGGCGCTGCCCAATACTGTCACTATGGCGGTGTGTCCACTCACAGGATGAGTGGCGCTGCCCAATACTGTCACTATGGCGGTGTGTCCACTCACAGGATGAGTGGCGCTGCCCAATACTGTCACTATGGCGGTGTGTCCACTCACAGGATGAGTGGCGCTGCCCAATACTGTCACTATGGCGGTGTGTCCACTCACAGGATGAGTGGCGCTGCCCAATACTGTCACTATGGCGGTGTGTCCACTCACAGGATGAGTGGCGCTGCCCAATACTGTCACTATGGCGGTGTGTCCACTCACAGGATGAGTGGCGCTGCCCAATACTGTCACTATGGCGGTGTGTCCACTCACAGGATGAGTGACGCTGCCCAATACTGTCACTATGGCGGTGTGTCCACTCACAGGATAAGTGGCGCTCCCCAATACTGTCACTATGGCGGTGTGTCCACTCACAGGATGAGTGGCGCTGCCCAATACTGTCACTATGGCGGTGTGTCCACTCACAGGATGAGTGGTGCTGCCCAATACTGTCACTATGGCGGTGAGTCCACTCACAGGATGAGTGACGCTGCCCAATACTGTCACTATGGCGGTGTGTCCACTCACAGGATGAGTGACGCTGACCAATACTGTCACTATGACGGTGTGTCCACTCACAGGATGAGTGGCGCTGCCCCAATACGGTCACTATGGCGGTGTGTCCACTCACAGGATGAGTGGCGCTGCCCCAATACTGTCACTATGGCGGTGTGTCCACTCACAGGATGAGTGGCGCTGCCCCAATACTGTCACTATGGCGGTGTGTCCACTCACAGGATGAGTGGCGCTGCCCCAATACTGTCATTATGGCGGTGTGTCCACTCACAGGATGAGTGGCGCTGCCCAATACTGTCACTATGGCGGTGTGTTCACTCACAGGATGAGTGACGCTGCCCAATACTGTCACTATGGCGGTGTGTCCACTCACAGGATGAGTGGCGCTGCCTAATACTGTCACTATGGCGGTGTGTCCACTCACAGGATGAGTGGCGCTGCCCAATACTGTCACTATGGCGGTGTGTCCACTCACAGGATGAGTGACGCTGCCCAATACTGTCACTATGGCGGTGTGTCCACTCACAGGATGAGTGGCGCTGCCCAATACTGTCACTATGGCGGTGTGTCCACTCACAGGATGAGTGGCGCTGCCCAATACTGTCACTATGGCGGTGTGTCCACTCACAGGATGAGTGGCGCTGCCCAATACTGTCACTATGGCGGTGTGTCCACTCACAGGATGAGTGGCGCTGCCCAATACTGTCACTATGGCGGTGTGTCCACTCACAGGATGAGTGGCGCTGCCCAATACTGTCACTATGGCGGTGTGTCCACTCACAGGATGAGTGGCGCTGCCCAATACTGTCACTATGGCGGTGTGTCCACTCACAGGATGAGTGGCGCTGCCCAATACTGTTACCATGACGGTGTGTCCACTCACAGGATGAGTGACGGTGCCCCAATAAAACCCGCCCCTCGGGGCAAAATTGAAAAATATAAGCTAGTTAACCCATTTTCTTTCATAATTTGCCTCGAAGCTCAATTACGTGATCCCGGGTCAACTAGCAGGTGTGTACGAGGGTAAATCGCCTCGCCAGGTGTAGGTATGGCGTCTATGCCGAGCAGTGCGGCATAGCAGGAGTGAGAGGAACGGCGTTAGCAGCGTGCGTTGCCTGGCCCGGGGTCGAGTCCACCCAGCGTGTCTCCCAAGGCGGGATTACCTACATACCATGCTGGTGGGCCGCTCCCTGTCTGTCTGTCCATTTTTCAACCCTCTTTCCCGTCTTTTAATTAGACCTCGGGCGTGCTGTTGGTCTAGGGTGGTAGCCGGGGACAGAGAGCCGGAACTGTGTCACGAGAGGTGAGGGAAGATGGGGTAGGAGTGAGGAAAGAGAGGGAGGGGTAGGGTAGGAGGAGGTAGAGAGCGGTAATACGAGGCCGTGGGCACCGCTGCTCCCCTCCGGGCACTGAACTCTAGTGCCCGCCCTGCCCCAGGCCTCCCCCACCCCCCCCCCCCTGCCCTCTGCCCCAGGGCCCCCCCACACCCCCTGCCCTCTGCCCCATGCCCCAAACCTCCCCCCAATACCCCCCGATGCCCTCTGCACCTCACTATTCCTGCCCACTGCTGCCCTCTCATACTCCATCACACACCCGCGTGGGGGGGGGGGGGGTGTACACACTTGACCAGCAGTGTAGCAATGATGCAGCAGACTGTGGCTGCTGGCAACTGGGCGATCATGTCCCTCACCGGGCATAGAGTCCAACGCTCGCAGCAGCAGCCAATCAGAACCCAGAGTAGGCAAGCCTAGCGAGTTCCAGTTGGTCATATGCTTCCATCTCACATTATGGTCATTCCTGTACCTGGCTCTCGACCAATGACAAGAGAGCATCAGAGCCCCAGCGCGTTCTAACTGGTGGCTTGTGGAGTGCGAATATGAGCCAGAGTGACTTATAGGAATAGCCATTATAGAATATAGCCATTATAGGCTATTATAGAATAGACATTATGAGGCTAGTTTCAGGAGACTATTGTATCACACTTCTATTTCCCGCCTGTGGTAATAGAGCTATAATAGAGCCCGCTCTATTATGAGGAATGAAATAAGCACCGAGTAGATAGAGTAGATAGAGTAGAGTGTGTGTGACCTGTTTGACTTGACACAAGGATTTATTAATGATACAATATACAATTTTTGTATACAATCCAGCTGACTCAGGCACGTGGTCACTACAATAACAGCTGACTGGGTCACGTGGTCACTACAATAACAGGTGACTGGGTCACGTGGTCACTACAATAACAGGTGACTGGGTCACGTGGTCACTACAATAACAGGTGACTGGGTCACGTGGTCACTACAATAACAGGTGACTGGGTCACGTGGTCACTACAATAACAGGTGACTGGGTCACGTGGTCACTACAATAACAGGTGACTGGGTCACGTGGTCACTACAATAACAGGTGACTGGGTCACGTGGTCACTACAATAACAGGTGACTGGGTCACGTGGTCACTACAATAACAGGTGACTGGGTCACGTGGTCACTACAATAACAGCTGACTGGGTCACGTGGTCACTACAATAACAGCTGACTGGGTCACGTGGTCGCAACAATAACAGCTGACTCAAGCACGTGGTCACTACAATAACAGCTGACTGGGTCACGTGGTCGCAACAATAACACCTGACTCAAACACGTGGTCAATACAATAACACCTGACTCAAACACGTGGTCACAACAATAACAGCTGACTCAGGCACGTGGTCAATACAATAACAGCTGACTCAAGCACGTGGTCAATACAATAACAGCTGACTGGGTCACGTGGTCACAACAATAACAAATGATAGTTTGGGGATTGTTTCCATGACTAACTAATTTGACGTCCGGTTGATAATATTGTTCACACCATTAATAACTTCCTGTCCGGAGTTCCGGTCATAATTGGGGTTTTAACTCCACTAATTATGACCGGAGATCATTCATTTAATGATGAATGATTTACTAAATTATTTATGTGTCTCTATTTGAGAGTTATACTCGAGTATAATTAATAAATCACATTCTTTAGGCTAGAGTTCTGGGGCCAGATTCACGAAAGCACTTACGAACCTGTACATCTTTTCTCCATCTTTGGCGGCTTTGTTTACAATTATTAAACAGTTAATGAGCTCCGAAGCACCAGGAGGCTGTTTATAACAATAACAACAGTTGATTGGCAAGTTTTCATGCTTGTAAACTGTTTAATAAATGTAACCAAAGCCGTCAAAGATTGAGGAAAGATGTGTACACGTTCGTAAGTGCTTGCGTAGCTGCTTCGTGAATCAGGCCGCTGGTACTCTATTGTTGCTGATTATTTTGCGGTCGATTTTTGCTTCTGATTTCTGAAAATAATTCTGATTGATCAGACCACACACTAGAAGGTGAAGGGACGACGACGTTTCGGTCCGTCCTGGATCAGACACAATCGACTTGATAATGGTCCAGGACGGACCGAAACGTCGTCGTCGTCCCTTCACCTTCTAGTGTGTGGTCTGGTCAACATACTTCAGCCTCGTTATTGTGACTCCTCGCCTGCGTGATTGTGATTGTTATGGAGTGCAAAGAACCAAACAAGGACACGCGGCCTGTAAACTAAATTTGCATTTATTGTTCTCAGATGAGCGAGTGATCTAGGCGGGCGTGTTCAAGCCGGCCTCCTAATACAACGTCCCATTTTTGACGTACAGGACATCTAAGGTTAAAAAAAATTGCGTTACTAGAAAACGGAAGCAAAGCGTGAGGGTGATACACTGTCCCGTTTTCTGTTTTGGGTCCTCTGGTAGGTTAGGATAAGGGCACGTTAGTACGTTAGTTTCTTGACGATGGTGAGTATTAGGAGGACGGGTTGGTGTGTAAGACCAGCCACTCTTAAGACGAAGCCTATTCTGCCATTCTATTCCTATTCTATTCTACCTATATTTAGGGAGCCGGTCGGCCGAGCGGACAGCACGCTGGACTTGTGATCCTGTGGTCGTGGGTTCAACCCCAGGCGCCGGCGAGAAACAATGGGCAGAGTTTCTTTCACCCTATGCCCCTGTTACCTAGTAGTAAAATAGGTACCTGGGTGTTAGTCAGCTGTCACGGGCTGCTTCCTGGGGGGTGGAGGCCTGGTCGAGGACCGGGCCGCGGGGACACTAAAGCCCCGAAATCATCTCAAGATAACCTGGAGTGTTGAGAAGCAGAACAATTCCCTCAGGATTAGGAGGAGGCCTGGTCGACGACCGGGCCGCGGGGACACTAAGCCCCGGAAGCACCTGAAGGTAGGCTAGGATCATTAGGTTAAGTTTCATTAGCAACATTAAGAGAAAAACATCCGGTTTGTCCAAAGTCAGTAACACTGAGGTGCTGCCATTACTGCTACATACTTTCTACTGCTCGATCATGTCCCTCTTTTTACGGTCCAGCACAGCGTTACTGAAAGTCGTCTCATGTTAGGAGGCTGGGCGTGGGCGGTGGGCGTGAGGTGGGCGGTGGACACCTAGGCCAGGTGCAGGTGGGTGGAGATGGTGAGGGAGGTATCTAGGAGGCTGGAGAACGGAACATGTTTATCACAGAGTCGGCGTATGTTATTCTTGTGTTGCTCACGTGTGCCTCAAAGAATGAGGTGATTTGATAAAATGCTATGCCCAAGATTACCATCCGAGTGCCGGCGGGGAAGTGGTTCAAATAGCTTCGGTTAGTGGTTCAAATAGCTTCACTTCCTTTTGTCCGGTCGTGTTGGTCAAGTGGATTAAGGCGTCCTGTACATACCAGTTGCGTTGCTCCTGGCAGTATGGGTTCGAGTCACTTCTGGGGTGTGAGTTTTCAGTTGCATATAGTCCTGGGGACCATTCAGGCTTGTTCGCATTATATATATATATATATATATATATATATATATATATATATATATATATATATATATATATATATATATATATGACAATGTCAGACCACGGAGGAAAAATGAAACAGGAATTTCCTTAAGTACTTTCGTATATTAATACATCTTCAGAAGTGCCTCCTTCTGAAGATGTATTAATATACGAAAGTACTTAAGGAAATTCCTGTTTCATTTTCCTCCGTGGTCTGACATTGTCATATTTTTAATCACGTGTTTATTTTCGTGATATACACACACTTATATATATATATATACATATATATATATATATATATACATATATATATATATATATATATATATATATATATATATATATATATGTATATATATATATATATATATATATATATATATATATATATAGTCAAGATATAATATGTATGATTTATATATATTGTGCGTCAGGCTCTCAAAAAGCCTCACATATATATTATATACCTGGCTGGCTGTATAGTTTCATCACATTACCGAGGCAGTGGGCGAGGCTGGAGACTCCATCATTGTATATACAAAAAACTGTTATCTACTTTTTATATTGTTATTAATCCAATGTGTCATTGAATTTACCCGAGTAATACTTTATTCTCTCTCTTCCATTCTGGGTTTTATACAACTGTCAAATAAAACACTGAATGCGATGAGGTTTTGAAACAAGATTACAGTATTAAGCTGCCGTCATCACTTTGTTCAACTAATTGACTACAGGATTCCATGTACACAGTCATCTATCATAAGTGTGCGTGTACTCATCTAGTTATGCTTGCGGGGGGGGGGGGGGTTGAGCTTCGGCTCTTTGGTCCCTCCTCTCAACAGGTATACAGGTTCCTGAGCCTATTGGGCTCTATCATGTGTGTGTATGTGTATGTGTGTGTGTTTTCACCTAGTTGTATTCACCTAGTTATGCTTGCGAGGGTTGAGCTCTGGCTCTTTAGTCCCTCCACTCAACTGTCAATCAACAGGTGTACAGGTTCCTGAGCCTATTGGGCTCTATCATGTGTGTGTATGTGTATGTGTGTGTGTTTTCACCTAGTTGTATTCACCTAGTTATGCTTGCGAGGGTTGAGCTCTGGCTCTTTAGTCCCTCCACTCAACTGTCAATCAACAGGTGTACAGGTTCCTGAGCCTATTGGGCTCTATCATGTGTGTGTATGTGTATGTGTGTGTGTTTTCACCTAGTTGTATTCACCTAGTTATGCTTGCGAGGGTTGAGCTTCGGCTCTTTGGTCCCTCCACTCAACTGTCAATCAACAGGTGTACAGGTTCCTGAGCCTATTGGGCTCTATCGTGTGTGTGTATGTGTATGTGTTTGTGTATTCACCTAGTTGTATTCACCTAGTTATGATTGCGGGGGGTTGAGCTTCGGCTCTTTAGTCCCTCCTTTCAACTGTCAATCTACTGGTGTACAGATTCTGCAACCCGTTCTCGCACTTTCTTTAAGTCAATATTGACTTATTAAATAAGTGCATATGTGACATACTAATTTATTGTGAATATTTTAGTTTACCTTGAAAAGCTTCATAGAAAACACCGACTTAACCTAACCTTCTTAGTATGTTAAGATAAGCATCTTATTGCTTCGTAATTACAATTATTACTTAACCTATTATAGGTATAGGTACATTCTTGTGCTTCTCGAGCTCTATCATATCAACATTTGAAACTGTGTATGGAGTCAGCCTCCACCACATCACTGCCAATGCATTCCACCTGTTAACTACTCTGACACTGAAAAAGTTCTTTCTAATGTCTCTGTGGCTCATGTCCACCTGTGTCCCCTTGTTCGTGTCCCACCAGTGTTGAATAATCCATCCTTGTCCACCCTGTCAATTCCCCTGAGAATTTTGTATGTGGTGATCATGTCTGGTAGCTGAGCGGACAGAACACTGGACGAGTGATCCTGTGGTCCCGTCACAGTCAGCTGTCACGGGCTGCTTCCTGGGGGTGGAGGCCTGGTCAAGGACCGGGCCGCGGGGACACTAAAGCCCCGAAATCATCTCAAGATAACCTCAAGATAGAGATAAAAAGCTCTTCTGTCTTCCAGAGACGTGAGGTGCAGTTCACGTAGTCTGTCCTCGTAACTCATGCCTCTTAGTTCTGGGACTAGTCTAGTGGCATACCTCTGAACTTTTTCCAGCTTCTTGTGTGTACTCACCTAGTTGTGTTTGCGTGGGTTGAGCTCTGGCTCTTTGGTCCCGCCTCTCAACTGTCAATCAACAGGTGTACAGGTTCCTGAGCCTATTGGGCTCTATCATGTGTGTATGTGTATGTGTGTGTGTATTCACCTAGTTGTATTCCCCTAGTCGTGTTTGCGGGGGTTGAGCTCTGCTCTTTCGGCCCGCCTCTCAACTATCAATCAACTGTTACTAACTACTATTTTTTCCTCCCCCCCCCCCCCTCCCACACACACACACAGAAAGTAGCCCGTGACAGCTGACTAACTCTCAGGAACCTATTTACTGCTAGGTGACAGGGGTATTAGGGTGAAAGAAACTCTGCTCGTCGTTTCTCGGCGCCGGGAATCGAACCCGGGCTACAGGATTACGTGTCCAGCGTGCTATCCACACAGCCACCGGCGCAAAACTAATTTAGATTACTGTTTTACTTTACTTTTCCTGTGTAGGTCAGCTGGGAACAGGACCACACCAGACTGTCCCACAACAGTGCAGACGCCCCCGCCCCCTGATATGTACGGGCTCACCATAGCCCGTGCTACTTGGAACATTTTGTTCCAAGTAGCGAATCTTAAACAACAACAACCCCTGATTTGGGGCGTGACATAAGCTTGTATATTATATACTAATATATATATATATATATATATATATATATATATATATATATATATATATATATATATATATATATATATATATATATATATATATATATATATATATACACCTGTATGATAGGAGTAAGAGAGTGGTAGAGAGCTGGAGGAAGAGGTAGTGTGGGCCGCAGGGCACCAAGCGGACCTCAGGAGACAGGCTGAATTCACCCAGGGCGAAGATCAGGTCCCCAGAAGGTAATGTGTGTGATCTTTGTACAGGCGAGGAGTCACAATAACGTGGCTGAAGTATGTTGACCAGACCACACACACTAGAAGGTGAAGGGACGACGACGACGTTTCGGTCCGTCCTGGACCATTCTCAAGCCGATTGACGTCCCTTCACCTTCTAATGTGTGTGGTCTGGTCAACGTGCGTTATCTTTGATATTTTCCACGTGCGTAATGTTTATATTGCCAGTGTTAGATCAGGAATTTTGTTTGATCAATATCATATTTTCTTCTCAATAAACCCATGTTAAACTTTCCATCTGTGGCAATTAAATAGAACCTTTCACACTCCTCTGTGTAAAGTTTTGTTAACAACCGGCCCGTGATGAATGACAGTTAAAAAACGACTATGAAAGTCAAGCAATGTTTCTTGCCTCATTGCTTGATATAACTGAGAGTCAAGATGGTGACAGTGGTTAATTTATAATTCTCCGTGTAGCATTTCCTTGTGCAGATACCATGGGTCTTGGATATAACCATCAATGGTCCACTATATTTCGCTTCATATTACCTTGAATATATAATCTAAATTATCAGTGTTCAATAACCGCAGTGTCCAGACCCCCACTCACACTATGTGTAGCAGAGATGCTCAGAGAAATGGCTACTGGAGTTCAACACGAGCAAATGTAAAGTTATGGAAATGGGACTAGGAGATAGGAGACCAAAGGGACAGTACACAATGAAGGGGAACAGCCTACCTGTAACGACGCGTGAGAGAGACCTGGGGGTGGACGTAACACCTAATCTATCTCCTGAGGCACATATAAATAGGATAACGACAGCAGCGTACTCTACACTGGCAAAAGTTAGAACATCATTCAGAAACCTAAGTAAGGAGGCATTTAGGGCGCTTTACACTGCCTACGTAAGGCCAGTCTTAGAGTATGCCGCCTCATCATGGAGTCCCCATCTGAAGAAACATATAATGAAACTGGAAAAGGTTCAGAGGTTTGCAACGAGACTCGTCCCAGAGCTACGAGGGATGGGGTATGAGGAGCGCCTGAGGGAACTGTGCCTTACGACACTAGAAAGAAGAAGGGAGAGGGGGGACATGATAGGAACGTATAAAATACTCAGAGGGATTGACAGAGTGGACATAGACGAAATGTTCACACGTAATAATAACAGAACGAGGGGTCATGGGTGGAAACTGGAAACTCAGATGAGTCACAGAGATGTTAGGAAGTTTTCTTTTAGCGTGAGAGTAGTGGGAAAATGGAATGCACTTCAGGAACAGGTTGTGGAAGCAAATACTATTCATAATTTTAAAACCAGGTATGATAGGGAAATGGGACAGGAGTCATTGCTGTAAACAACCGATGCTCGAAAGGCGGGATCTAAGAGTCAATGCTCGATCCTGCAGACACAAATAGGCGAGTATAAATAGGTGAGTACACACACACACACACCGTCAGTAGTTTCAAAGCGTTATATGACAAAGAGTGCTGGGAAGACGGGACACCACGAGCGTAGCTCTCATCCTGTAACTACACTTAGGTAATTACACTTAGGTAATTACACACACACACACACATGAAGAAGTGGGTAAAAAATGAACCGTAGAGAATAGGAGCGACCTGTGAACACTTCGTGAACCCCGGGGTTCGCATCCCAGGCAGAACAGGTCACGAAAACCTCCAACGAGTTGTGTGCTCTGACCCTTGACCTGATGGGGGGGGGGGGGGTAGGGTTATCACGGCCTGCTGGGGGGTGGAGGGGGAGGGGAAGGTGCTTGCTGGGGGTGAGAGCGTGGTGCTGGGGGGCCAAGACAGTCTCCTGCTGAGACATCCCTTTGTCTGGTTAGAGGTCAGAGGTCACTGGTTGTAACGGGGATCGAGGCTCGTCCTGCACCCCCGTGGACCAGGCACCTAGCGGCCAGTGGTAGTGGGGTACCCCCACAACCTTCACCCATCTCTATACATTCCCTTTTCCTTAATTACTTTATTAAGCCCCCCAAGACCCATCCAATGGGTGTGGGGGGGGGGGAACAGGTCCCGAGTCCCACAATGGGGCTGAGGAACAAGGGGCCGTACAAACGAGGTCATTAGCATTTGTTGTAAACTTGTTGCAGTTTTGAATGTGCCTCAAATTTGTTGATAGTTACAAAGGAAATGATGTAATTGCAGTATTGTAGTTAACCCGGTGATACATGGTTACGATATCAGCAATTAGCAGACTTGCAGGCCGTGCAAGCTTGCAGTGTGTGCACTATCAACAATCATTTCAGATTTTTGCCATAGTTACAAAGTGGATTGAGGTATATGCACAGTTCTGCTGACCCAGAACACATATTGACTTCAGCAGACGGTACAAACTTCAGCAGTCACTTGCAGCAGAGCCCGGGCCAGCAGCAGTGACGTCGACATGTCTGCTGACTTAACTGGATGACCCTTAGACATGCGGCTCTTCCCGATAGATGGGAAAAGCTAATGTAAATTTGACTTTGTCTCATGTATGATAAATGTTGTTGGAGTTCTCAGTATATTATGTGTCTCTCGGAGCTCGCAAACTAAAGGGCTCCCTTCATAAGAGGACCAGCCCTTAAAGTTAGCCAGCCCTTGCTAACTTAGGAGTTATCTTGTGCCCTTAAAGTTAGCCAGCCCTCGCAAACTTAGGAGCCCTCTTGTACCCTTAAAGTTAGCCAGCCCTCGCTAACTTAGGAGCCCTCTTGTACCCTTAAAGTTAGCCAGCCCTCGCTAACTTAGGAGCCCTCTTGTACCCTTAAAGTTAGCCAGCCCTCGCTAACTTAGGAGCCCTCTTGTACCCTTAAAGTTAGCCAGCCCTTGCTAACTTAGGAGTTATCTTGTGCCCTTAAAGTTAGCCAGCCCTTGCTAACTTAGGAGTTATCTTGTGCCCTTAAAGTTAGCCAGCCCTCGCTAACTTAGGAGATCTCTTGTACCCTTAAAGTTAGCCAGCCCTCGCTAACTTAGGAGTTATCTTGTACCCTTAAAGTTAGCCAGCCCTCGCTAACTTAGGAGCCCTCTTGTACCCTTAAAGTTAGCCAGCCCTCGCTAACTTAGGAGCCCTCTTGTACCCTTAAAGTTAGCCAGCCCTCGCTAACTTAGGAGCCCTCTTGTACCCTTAAAGTTAGCCAGCCCTCGCTAACTTAGGAGCCCTCTTGTACCCTTAAAGTTAGCCAGCCCTTGCTAACTTAGGAGTTATCTTGTGCCCTTAAAGTTAGCCAGCCCTTGCTAACTTAGGAGTTATCTTGTGCCCTTAAAGTTAGCCAGCCTTCGCTAACTTAGGAGATCTCTTGTACCCTTAAAGTTAGCCAGCCCTCGCTAACTTAGGAGTTATCTTGTACCCTTAAAGTTAGCCAGCCCTCGCTAACTTAGGAGCCCTCTTGTACCCTTAAAGTTAGCCAGCCCTCGCTAACTTAGGAGCCCTCTTGTACCCTTAAAGTTAGCCAGCCCTTGCTAACTTAGGAGCCCTCTTGTACCCTTAAAGTTAGCCAGCCCTTGCTAACTTAGGAGTTATCTTGTGCCCTTAAAGTTAGCCAGCCCTTGCTAACTTAGGAGTTATCTTGTGCCCTTAAAGTTAGCCAGCCCTCGCTAACTTAGGAGATCTCTTGTACCCTTAAAGTTAGCCAGCCCTCGCTAACTTAGGAGTTATCTTGTACCCTTAAAGTTAGCCAGCCCTCGCTAACTTAGGAGCCCTCTTGTACCCTTAAAGTTAGCCAGCCCTCGCTAACTTAGGAGCCCTCTTGTGCCCTTAAAGTTAGCCAGCCCTTGCTAACTTAGGAGTTATCTTGTGCCCTTAAAGTTAGCCAGCCCTTGCTAACTTAGGAGTTATCTTGTGCCCTTAAAGTTAGCCAGCCCTCGCTAACTTAGGAGATCTCTTGTGCCCTTAAAGTTAGCCAGCCCTCGCTAACTTAGGAGCCCTCTTGTGCCCTTAAAGTTAGCCAGCCCTCGCTAACTTAGGAGCCCTCTTGTGCCCTTAAAGTTAGCCAGCCCTCGCTAACTTAGGAGTTCTCTTGTGCCCTTAAAGTTAGCCAGCCCTCGCTAACTTAGGAGCCCTCTTGTGCCCTTAAAGTTAGCCAGCCCTCGCTAACTTAGGAGCCCTCTTGTGCCCTTAAAGTTAGCCAGCCCTTGCTAACTTAGGAGTTCTCTTGTGCCCTTAAAGTTAGCCAGCCCTCTTGTGCCCTTAAAGTTAGCCAGCCCTTGCTAACTTAGGAGTTATCTTGTGCCCTTAAAGTTAGCCAGCCCTTGCTAACTTAGGAGTTATCTTGTGCCCTTAAAGTTAGCCAGCCCTTGCTAACTTAGGAGTTATCTTGTGCCCTTAAAGTTAGCCAGCCCTTGCTAACTTAGGAGTTATCTTGTGCCCTTAAAGTTAGCCAGCCCTTGCTAACTTAGGAGTTATCTTGTGCCCTTAAAGTTAGCCAGCCCTCGCTAACTTAGGAGTTATCTTGTACCCTTCAAGTTGGCCAGCCCTCGCTAACTTAGGAGTTATCTTGTACCCTTCAAGTTGGCCAGCCCTCGCTAACTTAGGAGTTATCTTGTACCCTTCAAGTTGGCCAGCCCTCGCTAACTTAGGAGTTATCTTGTACCCTTCAAGTTGGCCAGCCCTCGCTAACTTAGGAGTTATCTTGTACCCTTCAAGTTGGCCAGCCCTCGCTAACTTAGGAGTTATCTTGTACCCTTCAAGTTGGCCAGCCCTCGCTAACTTAGGAGTTATCTTGTACCCTTCAAGTTGGCCAGCCCTCGCTAACTTAGGAGTTACCTTGTGCCCTTAAAGTTAGCCAGCCCTCGCTAACTAAGGAGTTATCTTGTACCCTTCAAGTTGGCCAGCCCTCGCTAACTTAGGAGTTACCTTGTGCCCTTAAAGTTAGCCAGCCCTCGCTAACTAAGGAGTTATCTTGTG
>NC_091152.1:20211743-20244243 GCF_040958095.1 Procambarus clarkii
AGTTCCTCACCCGTCAAGTTCTTCACCCGTCAAGTTCCTCACCCGTCAAGTTCCTCACCCGTCAAGTTCCTCACCCGTCAAGTTCTTCACCCGTCAAGTTCCTCACCCGTCAAGTTCTTCACCCGTCAAGTTCCTCACCCGTCAAGTTCCACCCCCCCCTCACCCGTCAAGTTCCTCACCCGTCAAGTTCTTCACCCGTCAAGTTCCTCACCCATCAAGTTCTTCACCCGTCAATTTCCTCACCCGTCAAGTTCCTCACCCGTCAAGTTCTTCACCCGTCAAGTTCCTCACCCATCAAGTTCTTCACCCGTCAAGTTCTTCACCCGTCAAGTTCCTCACCCGTCAAGTTCTTCACCCGTCAAGTTCCTCACCCATCAAGTTCTTCACCCATCAAGTTCTTCACCCGTCAATTTCCTCACCCGTCAAGTTCCTCACCCGTCAAGTTCTTTACCCGTCAAGTTCCTCACCCGTCAAGTTCTTTACCCGTCAAGTTCCTCACCCGTCAAGTTCCTCACCCGTCAAGTCCCTCACCCGTCAAGTTCCTCACCCGTCAAGTTCTTTACCCGTCAAGTTCCTCACCCGTCAAGTCCCTCACCCGTCAAGTTCCTCACCCGTCAAGTTCTTTACCCGTCAAGTTCCTGACCCAAGTTCTTCACCCATAAAGTTCCTGACCCGTCAAGTTCCTCACCCGTCAAGTTCTTTACCCGTCAAGTTCCTCACCCGTCAAGTTCTTTACCCGTCAAGTTCCTCACTCGTCAAGTCCCTCACCCGTCAAGTCCCCCTTTTTAGTTCCCGACCGTCAAATCTTCTCAGTCAATCCCCCTCTGTCAATCCCCCCTCCTGTCTATAGGCCTATCTAATAAGCCTTTTTAAGCTTGACAGAATATGATCTGTTATAGAGATCATACGAGTATATACTTCGTATGTAATATACTTCCTTCGTTATATACTTCGTTATAAACTTCTCTTATAACCCGTCCTCAACAAACAACTTCACTATTCGCTCATATGCCTCACTAAAGCTAAAAAAAAAATGTCGTACTAGAAACTGGAAGCGGTTGGCGAAAGTGACCAACTGTCCCGTTTTCTGTTGTGGGTCCTCTGGCTTAGTTAACTTAGGAGAGCAAACTTCCAATTTGACAGTTTCCCTGACGTGTTGAAACTTTAGGAGAACTTCCTGCCCTCCTAACCTGCCAGGGGATCCTTAACTTGCTATCTGGGGGCCCATTTCATTTGGAAAATAAATTTCTATTTTGGATTACGGCAATTTTTGACCGCATGCTATCATCCGTAGATAGGATGATAGCATGCGAGGCTGGGGTGCCACGGGTGTCAAGAGGCCAGGAGAGGGGTGTCAAGAAGCTCAGTTTTGTGTTGCTCTGACTACATCTAACCAATCAGGTGTCCCACCAACAGAAAACGGGACATTATGTCAATCAGACGTAAATGAACTGATTGTATGGAAGTTCCAAAAAATCGTGGTGGGGTTGAGAATGAGACGACGGCATGCTGTCCCCTACTTGAATCCTTAAACGACCTTCAGGAGCCTATGTCCGTCCCGCACCACAGACGGTTCCCCCTGCAAGGTTGTGTGAAGCTAACCCCCCAACCTTCGACAGACAGACACTTCCACACTATTGAAATACATGATTTAAAAATGTGTAGCATTTATTTAACATATTTTGAAAATCTGTTCAAACAGCAGTGTGACATTTCAGGATATGTTGAAGATATGTGCAGCGCTGTAATGGCTGGACACATCCCCCCATCCTCATCCTGTATCTCCTGTATTTCCAATCCCTATCCCCCCCCTCCCAACTATCCATACCAATCCCTTTGGATATGAAACGAAATGACAATTATTTATTGTTATTTTAGAAATGCTCAATGTGTGTATGATATTTTAATTAAATTGAAGCTCTCGTACATCACTTGAAAGGTTTTCGAACATTATTTGTGTAGTTCGAACGGCCTTGAACCAGTGACTCGATGTGTGGGTGTCCTGACCTGGCCCTGCTGTACCCTACAGGTCCCTGTGTGTGTGTACCTGACCCCTGCTGTACCCTACAGGTCCCTGTGTGTGTGTAGCTCACCCCTGTTGTACCCTACAGGTCCGTCGTGTGTGTGTACCTGACCCCTGCTGTACCCTACAGGTCCCTGTGTGTGTGTACCTGACCCTGCTGTACCCTACAGGTCCCTGTGTGTGTGTACCTGACCCTGCTGTACCCTACAGGTCCCTGTGTGTGTGTACCTGACCCTGCTGTACCCTACAGGTCCCTGTGTGTGTGTACCTGACCCCTGCTGTACCCTACAGGTCCCTGTGTGTGTGTACCTGACCCTGCTGTACCCTACAGGTCCCTGTGTGTGTGTACCTGACCCTGCTGTACCCTACAGGTCCCTGTGTGTGTGTACCTGACCCTGCTGTACCCTACAGGTCCCTGTGTGTGTGTACCTGACCCTGCTGTACCCTACAGGTCCCTGTGTGTGTGTACCTGACCCCTGCTGTACCCTACAGGTCCCTGTGTGTGTGTACCTGACCCTGCTGTACCCTACAGGTCCCTGTGTGTGTGTACCTGACCCTGCTGTACCCTACAGGTCCCTGTGTGTGTGTACCTGACCCTGCTGTACCCTACAGGTCCCTGTGTGTGTGTACCTGACCCTGCTGTACCCTACAGGTCCCTGTGTGTGTGTACCTGACCCCTGCTGTACCCTACAGGTCCCTGTGTGTGTGTACCTGACCCTGCTGTACCCTACAGGTCCCTGTGTGTGTGTACCTGACCCTGCTGTACCCTACAGGTCCCTGTGTGTGTGTACCTGACCCTGCTGTACCCTACAGGTCCCTGTGTGTGTGTACCTGACCCTGCTGTACCCTACAGGTCCCTGTGTGTGTGTACCTGACCCTGCTGTACCCTACAGGTCCCTGTGTGTGTGTACCTGACCCTGCTGTACCCTACAGGTCCCTGTGTGTGTACCTGACCCCTGCTGTACCCTACAGGTCCCTGTGTGTGTGTACCTGACCCTGCTGTACCCTACAGGTCCCTGTGTGTGTGTACCTGGCCCTGCTGTACCCTACAGGTCCCTGTGTGTGTGTACCTGACCCCTGCTGTACCCTACAGGTCCCTGTGTGTGTGTACCTGACCCTGCTGTACCCTACAGGTCCCTGTGTGTGTGTACCTGACCCTGCTGTACCCTACAGGTCCCTGTGTGTGTACCTGACCCTGCTGTACCCTACAGGTCCCTGTGTGTGTGTACCTGACCCTGCTGTACCCTACAGGTCCCTGTGTGTGTGTACCTGACCCTGCTGTACCCTACAGGTCCCTGTGTGTGTGTACCTGACCCTGCTGTATCCTACAGGTCCCTGTGTGTGTGTACCTGACCCTGCTGTACCCTACAGGTCCCTGTGTGTGTGTACCTGACCCTGCTGTACCCTACAGGTCCCTGTGTGTGTGTACCTGACCCTGCTGTACCCTACAGGTCCCTGTGTGTGTGTACCTGACCCTGCTGTACCTTACAGGTCCCTGTGTGTGTGTACCTGACCCTGCTGTACCCTACAGGTCCCTCTGTGTGTGTACCTGACCCTGCTGTACCCTACAGGTCCCTGTGTGTGTGTACCTCACCCTGCTGTATCCTACAGGTCCCTGTGTGTGTGTACCTGACCCTGATGTACCCTACAGGTCCCTGTGTGTGTGTACCTGACCCTGCTGTACCCTACAGGTCCCTGTGTGTGTGTACCTGGACCCTGCTGTACCCTACAGGTCCCTGTGTGTGTGTACCTCACCCTGCTGTATCCTACAGGTCCCTGTGTGTGTGTACCTGACCCTGCTGTACCCTACAGGTCCCTGTGTGTGTGTACCTGGCCCTGCTGTACCCTACAGGTCCCTGTGTGTGTGTACCTGGACCCTGCTGTACCCTACAGGTCCTTGTGGTGTGTACCTGACCCTGCTGTACCCTACAGGTCCCTGTGTGTGTGTACCTGACCCTGCTGTACCCTACAGGTCCCTGTGTGTGTGTACCTGACCCTGCTGTACCCTACAGGTCCCTGTGTGTGTGTACCTGACCCTGCTGTACCCTACAGGTCCCTGTGTGTGTGTACCTGGACCCTGCTGTACCCTACAGGTCCCTGTGTGTGTGTACCTGGACCCTGCTGTACCCTGCCGGTGGAGTGCTAGGCTGGAAAAGATTACAGACGAGGGAGAGGGATTACATCAGATTATATCATGCAGTGTTTACCAGGGAGGAGGGGCGTGGTGTGGCCCCAGGCCTGGTGTGGCCCCAGGCCTGATGTGGCCCCAGGCCTGGTGTGGCCCCAGGCCTGGTGTGGCCCCCAGGCCTGATGTGGCCCCAGGCCTGGTGTGGCTCCAAGCCTGGTGTGGTCCCAGGCGTGGTGTGGCCCCACTCCTGGTGTGGCCCCAGGCCTGGTGTGGCCCCAGGCCTGGTGTGGCCCCAGGCCTGGTGTGGCCCCAGGCCTGGTGTGGCCCCAGGCCTGATGTGGCCTCACGCGGGGATAGGGCCGAGATGGGGCTAAGTCAAGGGAGATAACAGCTAACAGAAGTTGGGGATTTTATATAAACTTAATACTGAACTTAACCTTGCCTTGCTCACTAGCTAACAGGGTCCCCTGCCACTTCCCTGATAGAATAAGATCAATCACTTCAACCACATTGTTTCTGCCGTCAACCAATCAGTAATGGACACTGGAGAGCGTATGAGAAGATCACCTTGACATCGTCTTATACTCGGAGAAGAGTTAACGTCACCTTTACTTAGGGGAGCAGCTCCAATCTGGCCTATTGATCAGGGATGCACACCCCTGTCGAGCCGCCGTGACTCCCTCACACTCTCTCCTTGTTTTGGGCTGATCTCCTAATTCCCCCTTTATTATATTATCGTCCACTACCAAATGAGCTACAAATGTCTCTCTCTCTCTACCTAGGAATCCTCACTATGACAAGAGCAAAATCAGTTGTCAACAGACAAATATTTATTACAGGAAAATACATAGAATAAAATATATATATATATATATATATATATATATATATATATATATATATATATATATATATATATATATATATATATATAATATACGGTAGAGTACCCTCGGCTACGGTAGAGTACCCTCGGCTACTACGAACCAGCAACACTAATATTATATCAAGTCTATGTCAAATAAACTGCACGCGGCTACTGCTCATTTTTCAGCCTACTGCCTCCTCACGGCTCGGGCTGGAATAACCAGCATATACAAAATATATCAAGCATACCAGCATATACAAAATATATCCAGCATGAAATACGTAACTTTCTTACCTTACATTGCGTTACTCACGCCATATACAACCAAGCACTCCCTCGTGCAGATCATGGTGTCCACACATCATGGTGTCCGCACATCATGGTGACCACACATCATGGTGTCCACACATCATGGTGTCCACACATCATGGTGTCCGCACATCATGGTGACCACACATCATGGTGTCCACACATCACGGTGTCCACACATCATGGTGTCCGCACATCATGGTGTCCACACATCATGGTGTCCACACATCATGGTGTCCGCACATCATGGTGACCACACATCATGGTGTCCACACATCACGGTGTCCACACATCATGGTGTCCGCACATCATGGTGTCCACACATCATGGTGTCCACACATCACGGTGTCCACACATCATGGTGTCCGCACATCATGGTGTCCACACATCATGGTGTCCACACATCACGGTGTCCACACATCATGGTGACCACACATCATGGTGTCCACACATCATGGTGACCACACATCATGGTGTCCACACATCATGGTGTCCACACATCATGGTGTCCACACATCATGGTGACCACACATCATGGTGTCCACACATCATGGTGTCCACACATCATGGTGTCCACACATCATGGTGTCCACACATCATGGTGTCCACACATCATGGTGTCCACACATCATGGTGTCCACACATCATGGTGTCCACACATCATGGTGTCCACACATCATGGTGTCCATAGATGATGGTGTCCACACATCATGGTGTCCACACATCATGGTGTCCACACATCATGGTGTCCACACATCATGGTGTCCACACATCATGGTGTCCACACATCATGGTGGTGTCCACACATCATGGTGTCCACACATCATGGTGACCACACATCATGGTGTCCACACATCATGGTGACCACACATCATGGTGTCCACACATCATGGTGACCACACATCATGGTGACCATTTCATCATGGTGTCCACACATCATGGTGACTACACATCATGGTGTCCACACATCATGGTGACCATACATCATGGTGACCACACATCATGGTGTCCACAGATGATGGTGTCCACAGATGATGGTGTCCACACATCATGGTGTCCACACATCATGGTGTCCACACATCATGGTGTCCACACATCATGGTGACCACACATCATGGTGTCCACACATCATGGTGTCCACACATCATGGTGTCCACACATCATGGTGTCCACACATCATGGTGTCCACACATCATGGTGTCCACACATCATGGTGTCCACACATCATGGTGACCACACATCATGGTGTCCACACATCATGGTGTCCACACATCATGGTGTCCACACATCATGGTGTCCACACATCATGGTGTCCACACATCATGGTGTCCACACAGTTCTCTGTTCTACATCATGAGGTCCACCACTACGAACATCTGTCATTGGGTCCTCTACATCAGGTTAGGTTCTCCTGCTGTCTATGCAATATTGGCTGCTACTTGAGGTCCCACTTAACGCCTGTGTGAAGTTCCACTATGCGATTTCACAAAAAATAAAACTTGTAGCTCCCCCTACCCCTCTAAGTTCTGCTCTACCACTGACGTTCAACTCTACACCTGAAGATTCCACTCTACACCTGAAGATTCCACTCTACACCTGAAGATTCCACTCTACACCTGGAGATTCACCGTATAATCTTCCTCAGACGCAAAGCTCCGCCACGAACTTCTCCTCAGACAAACGTGTAATTCCATTACCAATCCATAACAACATATCTTCCCAATAAAACATAAAAAACTCCTATATACAAATTATATTTCTCCTGCCGACATCCCACACTGCACGTCGGTCCTGTCATGGTGGGTACTCCCCCATTTTTGGACGAGTCTATACTGAATTTCTCCTGTGGTCTCGGGTTCGATCCCAGGCGCCGGCGAGAAACAATGGGCAGAGTTTCTTTCACCCTATGCCCCCTGTTACCTAGCAGTAAAATAGGTACCTGGGTGTTAGTCAGCTGTCACGGGCTGCTTCCTGGGGGTGGAGGCCTGGTCGAGGACCGGGCCGCGGGGACACTAAAAGCCCCGAAATCATCTCAAGATAACCTCAAGAAGATATCTTTCAAGATAACGCCCTTTTGTTCAGTTCCTTTGCTTCCATACATACACACCTGGAGGACACACACCTGAGAGTCAAACAAGTGTAGCAGGTTTGCATCCTGCAGGTGTGTGAGATACATATGTGTAGTTGATATGATAGAAGAAAATAAGTCGGGAGTCAGTACATTAAACAACTGACGGCTAGGAAGGCGGGTCCCAAGAGCTAAGAGATCGATTCTGTGCCATACAGAACCCCCCGGGTGTACTCACCTAGTTATGCATGCGGGGGTTGAGCTCTGGCTCTTTGGTCCCGCCTCTCAACTGTCAATCAACTGGTGTACAGATTCCTGAGCCTATTGGGCTCTATCATATCTACACTTGAAACTGTGTATGGAGTCAGTGTCTGGGTACAAGTGACAGGATGAACCACCCAGCGGGTTTTCTTCCAATTGGGGAGTGTTGTACATGCTGCTATGGCGGTGTGTTCACTCACAGGATGAGTGGCGCTGCCCAATACTGTCACTATGGCGGTGTGTCCACTCACAGGATGAGTGACGCTGCCCAATACTGTCACTATGGCGGTGTGTCCACTCACAGGATGAGTGGCGCTGCCCAATACTGTCACTATGGCGGTGTGTCCACTCACAGGATGAGTGGCGCTGCCCAATACTGCCACTATGGCGGTGTGTCCACTCACAGGATGAGTGGCGCTGCCCAATACTGTCACTATGGCGGTGTGTCCACTCACAGGATGAGTGACGCTGCCCAATACTGTCACTATGGCGGTGTGTCCACTCACAGGATGAGTGGCGCTGCCCAATACTGTCACTATGGCGGTGTGTCCACTCACAGGATGAGTGACGCTGCCCCAATACTGTCACTATGGCGGTGTGTTCACTCACAGGATGAGTGGCGCTGCCCAATACTGTCACTATGGCGGTGTGTCCACTCACAGGATGAGTGACGCTGCCCAATACTGTCACTATGGCGGTGTGTCCACTCACAGAATGAGTGGCGCTGCCCAATACTGTCACTATGGCGGTGTGTCCACTCACAGGATGAGTGGCGCTGCCCAATACTGTCACTATGGCGGTGTGTCCACTCACAGGATGAGTGGCGCTGCCCAATACTGTCACTATGGCGGTGTGTCCACTCACAGAATGAGTGGCGCTGCCCAATACTGTCACTATGGCGGTGTGTCCACTCACAGGATGAGTGGCGCTGCCCAATACTGTCACTATGGCGGTGTGTCCACTCACAGGATGAGTGGCGCTGCCCAATACTGTCACTATGGCGGTGTGTCCACTCACAGGATGAGTGGCGCTGCCCAATACTGTCACTATGGCGGTGTGTCCACTCACAGGATGAGTGGCGCTGCCCAATACTGTCACTATGGCGGTGTGTCCACTCACAGGATGAGTGGCGCTGCCCAATACTGTCACTATGGCGGTGTGTCCACTCACAGGATGAGTGGCGCTGCCCAATACTGTCACTATGGCGGTGTGTCCACTCACAGGATGAGTGGCGCTGCCCAATACTGTCACTATGGCGGTGTGTCCACTCACAGGATGAGTGGCGCTGCCCAATACTGTCACTATGGCGGTGTGTCCACTCACAGGATGAGTGGCGCTGCCCAATACTGTCACTATGGCGGTGTGTCCACTCACAGGATGAGTGGCGCTGCCCAATACTGTCACTATGGCGGTGTGTCCACTCACAGGATGAGTGGCGCTGCCCAATACTGTCACTATGGCGGTGTGTCCACTCACAGGATGAGTGACGCTGCCCAATACTGTCACTATGGCGGTGTGTCCACTCACAGGATAAGTGGCGCTCCCCAATACTGTCACTATGGCGGTGTGTCCACTCACAGGATGAGTGGCGCTGCCCAATACTGTCACTATGGCGGTGTGTCCACTCACAGGATGAGTGGTGCTGCCCAATACTGTCACTATGGCGGTGAGTCCACTCACAGGATGAGTGACGCTGCCCAATACTGTCACTATGGCGGTGTGTCCACTCACAGGATGAGTGACGCTGACCAATACTGTCACTATGACGGTGTGTCCACTCACAGGATGAGTGGCGCTGCCCCAATACGGTCACTATGGCGGTGTGTCCACTCACAGGATGAGTGGCGCTGCCCCAATACTGTCACTATGGCGGTGTGTCCACTCACAGGATGAGTGGCGCTGCCCCAATACTGTCACTATGGCGGTGTGTCCACTCACAGGATGAGTGGCGCTGCCCCAATACTGTCATTATGGCGGTGTGTCCACTCACAGGATGAGTGGCGCTGCCCAATACTGTCACTATGGCGGTGTGTTCACTCACAGGATGAGTGACGCTGCCCAATACTGTCACTATGGCGGTGTGTCCACTCACAGGATGAGTGGCGCTGCCTAATACTGTCACTATGGCGGTGTGTCCACTCACAGGATGAGTGGCGCTGCCCAATACTGTCACTATGGCGGTGTGTCCACTCACAGGATGAGTGACGCTGCCCAATACTGTCACTATGGCGGTGTGTCCACTCACAGGATGAGTGGCGCTGCCCAATACTGTCACTATGGCGGTGTGTCCACTCACAGGATGAGTGGCGCTGCCCAATACTGTCACTATGGCGGTGTGTCCACTCACAGGATGAGTGGCGCTGCCCAATACTGTCACTATGGCGGTGTGTCCACTCACAGGATGAGTGGCGCTGCCCAATACTGTCACTATGGCGGTGTGTCCACTCACAGGATGAGTGGCGCTGCCCAATACTGTCACTATGGCGGTGTGTCCACTCACAGGATGAGTGGCGCTGCCCAATACTGTCACTATGGCGGTGTGTCCACTCACAGGATGAGTGGCGCTGCCCAATACTGTTACCATGACGGTGTGTCCACTCACAGGATGAGTGACGGTGCCCCAATAAAACCCGCCCCTCGGGGCAAAATTGAAAAATATAAGCTAGTTAACCCATTTTCTTTCATAATTTGCCTCGAAGCTCAATTACGTGATCCCGGGTCAACTAGCAGGTGTGTACGAGGGTAAATCGCCTCGCCAGGTGTAGGTATGGCGTCTATGCCGAGCAGTGCGGCATAGCAGGAGTGAGAGGAACGGCGTTAGCAGCGTGCGTTGCCTGGCCCGGGGTCGAGTCCACCCAGCGTGTCTCCCAAGGCGGGATTACCTACATACCATGCTGGTGGGCCGCTCCCTGTCTGTCTGTCCATTTTTCAACCCTCTTTCCCGTCTTTTAATTAGACCTCGGGCGTGCTGTTGGTCTAGGGTGGTAGCCGGGGACAGAGAGCCGGAACTGTGTCACGAGAGGTGAGGGAAGATGGGGTAGGAGTGAGGAAAGAGAGGGAGGGGTAGGGTAGGAGGAGGTAGAGAGCGGTAATACGAGGCCGTGGGCACCGCTGCTCCCCTCCGGGCACTGAACTCTAGTGCCCGCCCTGCCCCAGGCCTCCCCCACCCCCCCCCCCCTGCCCTCTGCCCCAGGGCCCCCCCACACCCCCTGCCCTCTGCCCCATGCCCCAAACCTCCCCCCAATACCCCCCGATGCCCTCTGCACCTCACTATTCCTGCCCACTGCTGCCCTCTCATACTCCATCACACACCCGCGTGGGGGGGGGGGGGTGTACACACTTGACCAGCAGTGTAGCAATGATGCAGCAGACTGTGGCTGCTGGCAACTGGGCGATCATGTCCCTCACCGGGCATAGAGTCCAACGCTCGCAGCAGCAGCCAATCAGAACCCAGAGTAGGCAAGCCTAGCGAGTTCCAGTTGGTCATATGCTTCCATCTCACATTATGGTCATTCCTGTACCTGGCTCTCGACCAATGACAAGAGAGCATCAGAGCCCCAGCGCGTTCTAACTGGTGGCTTGTGGAGTGCGAATATGAGCCAGAGTGACTTATAGGAATAGCCATTATAGAATATAGCCATTATAGGCTATTATAGAATAGACATTATGAGGCTAGTTTCAGGAGACTATTGTATCACACTTCTATTTCCCGCCTGTGGTAATAGAGCTATAATAGAGCCCGCTCTATTATGAGGAATGAAATAAGCACCGAGTAGATAGAGTAGATAGAGTAGAGTGTGTGTGACCTGTTTGACTTGACACAAGGATTTATTAATGATACAATATACAATTTTTGTATACAATCCAGCTGACTCAGGCACGTGGTCACTACAATAACAGCTGACTGGGTCACGTGGTCACTACAATAACAGGTGACTGGGTCACGTGGTCACTACAATAACAGGTGACTGGGTCACGTGGTCACTACAATAACAGGTGACTGGGTCACGTGGTCACTACAATAACAGGTGACTGGGTCACGTGGTCACTACAATAACAGGTGACTGGGTCACGTGGTCACTACAATAACAGGTGACTGGGTCACGTGGTCACTACAATAACAGGTGACTGGGTCACGTGGTCACTACAATAACAGGTGACTGGGTCACGTGGTCACTACAATAACAGGTGACTGGGTCACGTGGTCACTACAATAACAGCTGACTGGGTCACGTGGTCACTACAATAACAGCTGACTGGGTCACGTGGTCGCAACAATAACAGCTGACTCAAGCACGTGGTCACTACAATAACAGCTGACTGGGTCACGTGGTCGCAACAATAACACCTGACTCAAACACGTGGTCAATACAATAACACCTGACTCAAACACGTGGTCACAACAATAACAGCTGACTCAGGCACGTGGTCAATACAATAACAGCTGACTCAAGCACGTGGTCAATACAATAACAGCTGACTGGGTCACGTGGTCACAACAATAACAAATGATAGTTTGGGGATTGTTTCCATGACTAACTAATTTGACGTCCGGTTGATAATATTGTTCACACCATTAATAACTTCCTGTCCGGAGTTCCGGTCATAATTGGGGTTTTAACTCCACTAATTATGACCGGAGATCATTCATTTAATGATGAATGATTTACTAAATTATTTATGTGTCTCTATTTGAGAGTTATACTCGAGTATAATTAATAAATCACATTCTTTAGGCTAGAGTTCTGGGGCCAGATTCACGAAAGCACTTACGAACCTGTACATCTTTTCTCCATCTTTGGCGGCTTTGTTTACAATTATTAAACAGTTAATGAGCTCCGAAGCACCAGGAGGCTGTTTATAACAATAACAACAGTTGATTGGCAAGTTTTCATGCTTGTAAACTGTTTAATAAATGTAACCAAAGCCGTCAAAGATTGAGGAAAGATGTGTACACGTTCGTAAGTGCTTGCGTAGCTGCTTCGTGAATCAGGCCGCTGGTACTCTATTGTTGCTGATTATTTTGCGGTCGATTTTTGCTTCTGATTTCTGAAAATAATTCTGATTGATCAGACCACACACTAGAAGGTGAAGGGACGACGACGTTTCGGTCCGTCCTGGATCAGACACAATCGACTTGATAATGGTCCAGGACGGACCGAAACGTCGTCGTCGTCCCTTCACCTTCTAGTGTGTGGTCTGGTCAACATACTTCAGCCTCGTTATTGTGACTCCTCGCCTGCGTGATTGTGATTGTTATGGAGTGCAAAGAACCAAACAAGGACACGCGGCCTGTAAACTAAATTTGCATTTATTGTTCTCAGATGAGCGAGTGATCTAGGCGGGCGTGTTCAAGCCGGCCTCCTAATACAACGTCCCATTTTTGACGTACAGGACATCTAAGGTTAAAAAAAATTGCGTTACTAGAAAACGGAAGCAAAGCGTGAGGGTGATACACTGTCCCGTTTTCTGTTTTGGGTCCTCTGGTAGGTTAGGATAAGGGCACGTTAGTACGTTAGTTTCTTGACGATGGTGAGTATTAGGAGGACGGGTTGGTGTGTAAGACCAGCCACTCTTAAGACGAAGCCTATTCTGCCATTCTATTCCTATTCTATTCTACCTATATTTAGGGAGCCGGTCGGCCGAGCGGACAGCACGCTGGACTTGTGATCCTGTGGTCGTGGGTTCAACCCCAGGCGCCGGCGAGAAACAATGGGCAGAGTTTCTTTCACCCTATGCCCCTGTTACCTAGTAGTAAAATAGGTACCTGGGTGTTAGTCAGCTGTCACGGGCTGCTTCCTGGGGGGTGGAGGCCTGGTCGAGGACCGGGCCGCGGGGACACTAAAGCCCCGAAATCATCTCAAGATAACCTGGAGTGTTGAGAAGCAGAACAATTCCCTCAGGATTAGGAGGAGGCCTGGTCGACGACCGGGCCGCGGGGACACTAAGCCCCGGAAGCACCTGAAGGTAGGCTAGGATCATTAGGTTAAGTTTCATTAGCAACATTAAGAGAAAAACATCCGGTTTGTCCAAAGTCAGTAACACTGAGGTGCTGCCATTACTGCTACATACTTTCTACTGCTCGATCATGTCCCTCTTTTTACGGTCCAGCACAGCGTTACTGAAAGTCGTCTCATGTTAGGAGGCTGGGCGTGGGCGGTGGGCGTGAGGTGGGCGGTGGACACCTAGGCCAGGTGCAGGTGGGTGGAGATGGTGAGGGAGGTATCTAGGAGGCTGGAGAACGGAACATGTTTATCACAGAGTCGGCGTATGTTATTCTTGTGTTGCTCACGTGTGCCTCAAAGAATGAGGTGATTTGATAAAATGCTATGCCCAAGATTACCATCCGAGTGCCGGCGGGGAAGTGGTTCAAATAGCTTCGGTTAGTGGTTCAAATAGCTTCACTTCCTTTTGTCCGGTCGTGTTGGTCAAGTGGATTAAGGCGTCCTGTACATACCAGTTGCGTTGCTCCTGGCAGTATGGGTTCGAGTCACTTCTGGGGTGTGAGTTTTCAGTTGCATATAGTCCTGGGGACCATTCAGGCTTGTTCGCATTATATATATATATATATATATATATATATATATATATATATATATATATATATATATATATATATATATATGACAATGTCAGACCACGGAGGAAAAATGAAACAGGAATTTCCTTAAGTACTTTCGTATATTAATACATCTTCAGAAGTGCCTCCTTCTGAAGATGTATTAATATACGAAAGTACTTAAGGAAATTCCTGTTTCATTTTTCCTCCGTGGTCTGACATTGTCATATTTTTAATCACGTGTTTATTTTCGTGATATACACACACTTATATATATATATATACATATATATATATATATATATATACATATATATATATATATATATATATATATATATATATATATATATATGTATATATATATATATATATATATATATATATATATATATATATAGTCAAGATATAATATGTATGATTTATATATATTGTGCGTCAGGCTCTCAAAAAGCCTCACATATATATTATATACCTGGCTGGCTGTATAGTTTCATCACATTACCGAGGCAGTGGGCGAGGCTGGAGACTCCATCATTGTATATACAAAAAACTGTTATCTACTTTTTATATTGTTATTAATCCAATGTGTCATTGAATTTACCCGAGTAATACTTTATTCTCTCTCTTCCATTCTGGGTTTTATACAACTGTCAAATAAAACACTGAATGCGATGAGGTTTTGAAACAAGATTACAGTATTAAGCTGCCGTCATCACTTTGTTCAACTAATTGACTACAGGATTCCATGTACACAGTCATCTATCATAAGTGTGCGTGTACTCATCTAGTTATGCTTGCGGGGGGGGGGGGGGTTGAGCTTCGGCTCTTTGGTCCCTCCTCTCAACAGGTATACAGGTTCCTGAGCCTATTGGGCTCTATCATGTGTGTGTATGTGTATGTGTGTGTGTTTTCACCTAGTTGTATTCACCTAGTTATGCTTGCGAGGGTTGAGCTCTGGCTCTTTAGTCCCTCCACTCAACTGTCAATCAACAGGTGTACAGGTTCCTGAGCCTATTGGGCTCTATCATGTGTGTGTATGTGTATGTGTGTGTGTTTTCACCTAGTTGTATTCACCTAGTTATGCTTGCGAGGGTTGAGCTCTGGCTCTTTAGTCCCTCCACTCAACTGTCAATCAACAGGTGTACAGGTTCCTGAGCCTATTGGGCTCTATCATGTGTGTGTATGTGTATGTGTGTGTGTTTTCACCTAGTTGTATTCACCTAGTTATGCTTGCGAGGGTTGAGCTTCGGCTCTTTGGTCCCTCCACTCAACTGTCAATCAACAGGTGTACAGGTTCCTGAGCCTATTGGGCTCTATCGTGTGTGTGTATGTGTATGTGTTTGTGTATTCACCTAGTTGTATTCACCTAGTTATGATTGCGGGGGGTTGAGCTTCGGCTCTTTAGTCCCTCCTTTCAACTGTCAATCTACTGGTGTACAGATTCTGCAACCCGTTCTCGCACTTTCTTTAAGTCAATATTGACTTATTAAATAAGTGCATATGTGACATACTAATTTATTGTGAATATTTTAGTTTACCTTGAAAAGCTTCATAGAAAACACCGACTTAACCTAACCTTCTTAGTATGTTAAGATAAGCATCTTATTGCTTCGTAATTACAATTATTACTTAACCTATTATAGGTATAGGTACATTCTTGTGCTTCTCGAGCTCTATCATATCAACATTTGAAACTGTGTATGGAGTCAGCCTCCACCACATCACTGCCAATGCATTCCACCTGTTAACTACTCTGACACTGAAAAAGTTCTTTCTAATGTCTCTGTGGCTCATGTCCACCTGTGTCCCCTTGTTCGTGTCCCACCAGTGTTGAATAATCCATCCTTGTCCACCCTGTCAATTCCCCTGAGAATTTTGTATGTGGTGATCATGTCTGGTAGCTGAGCGGACAGAACACTGGACGAGTGATCCTGTGGTCCCGTCACAGTCAGCTGTCACGGGCTGCTTCCTGGGGGTGGAGGCCTGGTCAAGGACCGGGCCGCGGGGACACTAAAGCCCCGAAATCATCTCAAGATAACCTCAAGATAGAGATAAAAAGCTCTTCTGTCTTCCAGAGACGTGAGGTGCAGTTCACGTAGTCTGTCCTCGTAACTCATGCCTCTTAGTTCTGGGACTAGTCTAGTGGCATACCTCTGAACTTTTTCCAGCTTCTTGTGTGTACTCACCTAGTTGTGTTTGCGTGGGTTGAGCTCTGGCTCTTTGGTCCCGCCTCTCAACTGTCAATCAACAGGTGTACAGGTTCCTGAGCCTATTGGGCTCTATCATGTGTGTATGTGTATGTGTGTGTGTATTCACCTAGTTGTATTCCCCTAGTCGTGTTTGCGGGGGTTGAGCTCTGCTCTTTCGGCCCGCCTCTCAACTATCAATCAACTGTTACTAACTACTATTTTTTCCTCCCCCCCCCCCCCTCCCACACACACACACAGAAAGTAGCCCGTGACAGCTGACTAACTCTCAGGAACCTATTTACTGCTAGGTGACAGGGGTATTAGGGTGAAAGAAACTCTGCTCGTCGTTTCTCGGCGCCGGGAATCGAACCCGGGCTACAGGATTACGTGTCCAGCGTGCTATCCACACAGCCACCGGCGCAAAACTAATTTAGATTACTGTTTTACTTTACTTTTCCTGTGTAGGTCAGCTGGGAACAGGACCACACCAGACTGTCCCACAACAGTGCAGACGCCCCCGCCCCCTGATATGTACGGGCTCACCATAGCCCGTGCTACTTGGAACATTTTGTTCCAAGTAGCGAATCTTAAACAACAACAACCCCTGATTTGGGGCGTGACATAAGCTTGTATATTATATACTAATATATATATATATATATATATATATATATATATATATATATATATATATATATATATATATATATATATATATATATATATATATATATATATATATACACCTGTATGATAGGAGTAAGAGAGTGGTAGAGAGCTGGAGGAAGAGGTAGTGTGGGCCGCAGGGCACCAAGCGGACCTCAGGAGACAGGCTGAATTCACCCAGGGCGAAGATCAGGTCCCCAGAAGGTAATGTGTGTGATCTTTGTACAGGCGAGGAGTCACAATAACGTGGCTGAAGTATGTTGACCAGACCACACACACTAGAAGGTGAAGGGACGACGACGACGTTTCGGTCCGTCCTGGACCATTCTCAAGCCGATTGACGTCCCTTCACCTTCTAATGTGTGTGGTCTGGTCAACGTGCGTTATCTTTGATATTTTCCACGTGCGTAATGTTTATATTGCCAGTGTTAGATCAGGAATTTTGTTTGATCAATATCATATTTTCTTCTCAATAAACCCATGTTAAACTTTCCATCTGTGGCAATTAAATAGAACCTTTCACACTCCTCTGTGTAAAGTTTTGTTAACAACCGGCCCGTGATGAATGACAGTTAAAAAACGACTATGAAAGTCAAGCAATGTTTCTTGCCTCATTGCTTGATATAACTGAGAGTCAAGATGGTGACAGTGGTTAATTTATAATTCTCCGTGTAGCATTTCCTTGTGCAGATACCATGGGTCTTGGATATAACCATCAATGGTCCACTATATTTCGCTTCATATTACCTTGAATATATAATCTAAATTATCAGTGTTCAATAACCGCAGTGTCCAGACCCCCACTCACACTATGTGTAGCAGAGATGCTCAGAGAAATGGCTACTGGAGTTCAACACGAGCAAATGTAAAGTTATGGAAATGGGACTAGGAGATAGGAGACCAAAGGGACAGTACACAATGAAGGGGAACAGCCTACCTGTAACGACGCGTGAGAGAGACCTGGGGGTGGACGTAACACCTAATCTATCTCCTGAGGCACATATAAATAGGATAACGACAGCAGCGTACTCTACACTGGCAAAAGTTAGAACATCATTCAGAAACCTAAGTAAGGAGGCATTTAGGGCGCTTTACACTGCCTACGTAAGGCCAGTCTTAGAGTATGCCGCCTCATCATGGAGTCCCCATCTGAAGAAACATATAATGAAACTGGAAAAGGTTCAGAGGTTTGCAACGAGACTCGTCCCAGAGCTACGAGGGATGGGGTATGAGGAGCGCCTGAGGGAACTGTGCCTTACGACACTAGAAAGAAGAAGGGAGAGGGGGGACATGATAGGAACGTATAAAATACTCAGAGGGATTGACAGAGTGGACATAGACGAAATGTTCACACGTAATAATAACAGAACGAGGGGTCATGGGTGGAAACTGGAAACTCAGATGAGTCACAGAGATGTTAGGAAGTTTTCTTTTAGCGTGAGAGTAGTGGGAAAATGGAATGCACTTCAGGAACAGGTTGTGGAAGCAAATACTATTCATAATTTTAAAACCAGGTATGATAGGGAAATGGGACAGGAGTCATTGCTGTAAACAACCGATGCTCGAAAGGCGGGATCTAAGAGTCAATGCTCGATCCTGCAGACACAAATAGGCGAGTATAAATAGGTGAGTACACACACACACACACCGTCAGTAGTTTCAAAGCGTTATATGACAAAGAGTGCTGGGAAGACGGGACACCACGAGCGTAGCTCTCATCCTGTAACTACACTTAGGTAATTACACTTAGGTAATTACACACACACACACACATGAAGAAGTGGGTAAAAAATGAACCGTAGAGAATAGGAGCGACCTGTGAACACTTCGTGAACCCCGGGGTTCGCATCCCAGGCAGAACAGGTCACGAAAACCTCCAACGAGTTGTGTGCTCTGACCCTTGACCTGATGGGGGGGGGGGGGGTAGGGTTATCACGGCCTGCTGGGGGGTGGAGGGGGAGGGGAAGGTGCTTGCTGGGGGTGAGAGCGTGGTGCTGGGGGGCCAAGACAGTCTCCTGCTGAGACATCCCTTTGTCTGGTTAGAGGTCAGAGGTCACTGGTTGTAACGGGGATCGAGGCTCGTCCTGCACCCCCGTGGACCAGGCACCTAGCGGCCAGTGGTAGTGGGGTACCCCCACAACCTTCACCCATCTCTATACATTCCCTTTTCCTTAATTACTTTATTAAGCCCCCCAAGACCCATCCAATGGGTGTGGGGGGGGGGGAACAGGTCCCGAGTCCCACAATGGGGCTGAGGAACAAGGGGCCGTACAAACGAGGTCATTAGCATTTGTTGTAAACTTGTTGCAGTTTTGAATGTGCCTCAAATTTGTTGATAGTTACAAAGGAAATGATGTAATTGCAGTATTGTAGTTAACCCGGTGATACATGGTTACGATATCAGCAATTAGCAGACTTGCAGGCCGTGCAAGCTTGCAGTGTGTGCACTATCAACAATCATTTCAGATTTTTGCCATAGTTACAAAGTGGATTGAGGTATATGCACAGTTCTGCTGACCCAGAACACATATTGACTTCAGCAGACGGTACAAACTTCAGCAGTCACTTGCAGCAGAGCCCGGGCCAGCAGCAGTGACGTCGACATGTCTGCTGACTTAACTGGATGACCCTTAGACATGCGGCTCTTCCCGATAGATGGGAAAAGCTAATGTAAATTTGACTTTGTCTCATGTATGATAAATGTTGTTGGAGTTCTCAGTATATTATGTGTCTCTCGGAGCTCGCAAACTAAAGGGCTCCCTTCATAAGAGGACCAGCCCTTAAAGTTAGCCAGCCCTTGCTAACTTAGGAGTTATCTTGTGCCCTTAAAGTTAGCCAGCCCTCGCAAACTTAGGAGCCCTCTTGTACCCTTAAAGTTAGCCAGCCCTCGCTAACTTAGGAGCCCTCTTGTACCCTTAAAGTTAGCCAGCCCTCGCTAACTTAGGAGCCCTCTTGTACCCTTAAAGTTAGCCAGCCCTCGCTAACTTAGGAGCCCTCTTGTACCCTTAAAGTTAGCCAGCCCTTGCTAACTTAGGAGTTATCTTGTGCCCTTAAAGTTAGCCAGCCCTTGCTAACTTAGGAGTTATCTTGTGCCCTTAAAGTTAGCCAGCCCTCGCTAACTTAGGAGATCTCTTGTACCCTTAAAGTTAGCCAGCCCTCGCTAACTTAGGAGTTATCTTGTACCCTTAAAGTTAGCCAGCCCTCGCTAACTTAGGAGCCCTCTTGTACCCTTAAAGTTAGCCAGCCCTCGCTAACTTAGGAGCCCTCTTGTACCCTTAAAGTTAGCCAGCCCTCGCTAACTTAGGAGCCCTCTTGTACCCTTAAAGTTAGCCAGCCCTCGCTAACTTAGGAGCCCTCTTGTACCCTTAAAGTTAGCCAGCCCTTGCTAACTTAGGAGTTATCTTGTGCCCTTAAAGTTAGCCAGCCCTTGCTAACTTAGGAGTTATCTTGTGCCCTTAAAGTTAGCCAGCCTTCGCTAACTTAGGAGATCTCTTGTACCCTTAAAGTTAGCCAGCCCTCGCTAACTTAGGAGTTATCTTGTACCCTTAAAGTTAGCCAGCCCTCGCTAACTTAGGAGCCCTCTTGTACCCTTAAAGTTAGCCAGCCCTCGCTAACTTAGGAGCCCTCTTGTACCCTTAAAGTTAGCCAGCCCTTGCTAACTTAGGAGCCCTCTTGTACCCTTAAAGTTAGCCAGCCCTTGCTAACTTAGGAGTTATCTTGTGCCCTTAAAGTTAGCCAGCCCTTGCTAACTTAGGAGTTATCTTGTGCCCTTAAAGTTAGCCAGCCCTCGCTAACTTAGGAGATCTCTTGTACCCTTAAAGTTAGCCAGCCCTCGCTAACTTAGGAGTTATCTTGTACCCTTAAAGTTAGCCAGCCCTCGCTAACTTAGGAGCCCTCTTGTACCCTTAAAGTTAGCCAGCCCTCGCTAACTTAGGAGCCCTCTTGTGCCCTTAAAGTTAGCCAGCCCTTGCTAACTTAGGAGTTATCTTGTGCCCTTAAAGTTAGCCAGCCCTTGCTAACTTAGGAGTTATCTTGTGCCCTTAAAGTTAGCCAGCCCTCGCTAACTTAGGAGATCTCTTGTGCCCTTAAAGTTAGCCAGCCCTCGCTAACTTAGGAGCCCTCTTGTGCCCTTAAAGTTAGCCAGCCCTCGCTAACTTAGGAGCCCTCTTGTGCCCTTAAAGTTAGCCAGCCCTCGCTAACTTAGGAGTTCTCTTGTGCCCTTAAAGTTAGCCAGCCCTCGCTAACTTAGGAGCCCTCTTGTGCCCTTAAAGTTAGCCAGCCCTCGCTAACTTAGGAGCCCTCTTGTGCCCTTAAAGTTAGCCAGCCCTTGCTAACTTAGGAGTTCTCTTGTGCCCTTAAAGTTAGCCAGCCCTCTTGTGCCCTTAAAGTTAGCCAGCCCTTGCTAACTTAGGAGTTATCTTGTGCCCTTAAAGTTAGCCAGCCCTTGCTAACTTAGGAGTTATCTTGTGCCCTTAAAGTTAGCCAGCCCTTGCTAACTTAGGAGTTATCTTGTGCCCTTAAAGTTAGCCAGCCCTTGCTAACTTAGGAGTTATCTTGTGCCCTTAAAGTTAGCCAGCCCTTGCTAACTTAGGAGTTATCTTGTGCCCTTAAAGTTAGCCAGCCCTCGCTAACTTAGGAGTTATCTTGTACCCTTCAAGTTGGCCAGCCCTCGCTAACTTAGGAGTTATCTTGTACCCTTCAAGTTGGCCAGCCCTCGCTAACTTAGGAGTTATCTTGTACCCTTCAAGTTGGCCAGCCCTCGCTAACTTAGGAGTTATCTTGTACCCTTCAAGTTGGCCAGCCCTCGCTAACTTAGGAGTTATCTTGTACCCTTCAAGTTGGCCAGCCCTCGCTAACTTAGGAGTTATCTTGTACCCTTCAAGTTGGCCAGCCCTCGCTAACTTAGGAGTTATCTTGTACCCTTCAAGTTGGCCAGCCCTCGCTAACTTAGGAGTTACCTTGTGCCCTTAAAGTTAGCCAGCCCTCGCTAACTAAGGAGTTATCTTGTACCCTTCAAGTTGGCCAGCCCTCGCTAACTTAGGAGTTACCTTGTGCCCTTAAAGTTAGCCAGCCCTCGCTAACTAAGGAGTTATCTTGTGCCCTTAAAGTTAGCCAGCCCTCGCTAACTTAGGAGATCTCTTGTGCCCTTAAAGTTAGCCAGCCCTCGCTAACTTAGGAGTTATCTTGTGCCCTTAAAGTTAGCCAGCCCTCGCTAACTTAGGAGTTCTATTGTGCCCTTAAAGTTAGCCAGCCCTCGCTAACTTAGGAGTTCTCTTGTGCCCTTAAAGTTAGCCAGCCCTCGCTAACTTAGGAGTTCTCTTGTGCTCTTAAAGTTAGCCAGCCCTCGCTAACTTAGGAATTCTCTTGTGCTCTTAAAGTTAGCCAGCCCTCGCTAACTAAGGAGTTATCTTGTGCCCTTAAAGTTAGCCAACCCTTGCTAACTTAGAAGTTATCTTGTGCCCTTAAAGTTAGCCAGCCCTCGCTAACTTAGGAGTTCTCTTGTGCCCTTAAAGTTAGCCAGCCCTCGCTAACTAAGAAGTTCTCTTGTGCCCTTAAAGTTAGCCAGCCCTCGCTAACTTAGGAGTTATCTTGTGCCCTTAAAGTTAGCCAGCCCTCGCTAACTTAGGAGTTATCTTGTACCCTTAAAGTTAGCCAGCCCTCGCTAACTTAGGAGTTATCTTGTACCCTTAAAGTTGGCCAGCCCTCGCTAACTTAGGAGTTCTCTTGTACCCTTAAAGTTAGCCAGCCCTCGCTAACTTAGGAGTTATCTTGTACCCTTAAAGTTAGCCAGCCCTCGCTAACTTAGGAGTTATCTTGTACCCTTAAAGTTGGCCAGCCCTCGCTAACTTAGGAGTTCTCTTGTACCCTTAAAGTTAGCCAGCCCTCGCTAACTTAGGAGTTATCTTGTACCCTTAAAGTTAGCCAGCCCTCGCTAACTTAGGAGTTATCTTGTACCCTTAAAGTTGGCCAGCCCTCGCTAACTTAGGAGTTCTCTTGTACCCTTAAAGTTAGCCAGCCCTCGCTAACTTAGGAGTTATCTTGTACCCTTAAAGTTAGCCAGCCCTCGCTAACTTAGGAGTTCTCTTGTGCCCTTAAAGTTAGCCAGCCCTCGCTAACTTAGGAGTTATCTTGTGCCCTTAAAGTTAGCCAGCCCTCGCTAACTTAGGAGTTCTCTTGTGCCCTTAAAGTTAGCCAGCCCTCGCTAACTTAGGAGTTATCTTGTGCCCTTAAAGTTAGCCAGCCCTCGCTAACTTAGGAGTTCTCTTGTGCCCTTAAAGTTAGCCAGCCCTCGCTAACTTAGGAGTTATCTTGTGCCCTTAAAGTTAGCCAGCCCTCGCTAACTTAGGAGTTATCTTGTGCCCTTAAAGTTAGCCAGCCCTCGCTAACTTAGGAGTTCTCTTGTGCCCTTAAAGTTAGCCAGCCCTCGCTAACTTAGGAGTTATCTTGTGCCCTTAAAGTTAGCCAGCCCTCGCTAACTTAGGAGTTCTCTTGTGCCCTTAAAGTTAGCCAGCCCTCGCTAACTTAGGAGTTCTCTTGTGCCCTTAAAGTTAGCCAGCCCTCGCTAACTTAGGAGTTCTCTTGTGCCCTTAAAGTTAGCCAGCCCTCGCTAACTTAGGAGTTCTCTTGTACCCTTAAAGTTAGCCAGCCCTCGCTAACTTAGGAGTTATCTTGTGCCCTTAAAGTTAGCCAGCCCTCGCTAACTTAGGAGTTCTCTTGTGCCCTTAAAGTTAGCCAGCCCTCGCTAACTTAGGAGTTATCTTGTGCCCTTAAAGTTAGCCAGCCCTCGCTAACTTAGGAGTTATCTTGTGCCCTTAAAGTTAGCCAGCCCTCGCTAACTTAGGAGTTCTCTTGTGCCCTTAAAGTTAGCCAGCCCTCGCTAACTTAGGAGTTCTCTTGTACCCTTAAAGTTAGCCAGCCCTCGCTAACTTAGGAGTTCTCTTGTGCCCTTAAAGTTAGCCAGCCCTCGCTAACTTAGGAGTTCTCTTGTGCCCTTAAAGTTAGCCAGCCCTCGCTAACTTAGGAGTTATCTTGTGCATTTGAAGGCCAAAACCACTTCGCCATTTATAAAACGAATCATATTGGAACACTGATTTAACCCAATGCTTGTGACTAAGATGAATACTGATCTCTAGGGCGATGCTTTGGATAAAACACAGACCCATGGATCTCTGAACTATTTCAGTCTATATGATATAATGTCTGTATGTTTTTCTCTGTCCACGGATAGAGGATAGAATTTTTCAGTTAGGGTCATGCAATATTCTATGGCTAGTGACATACGGCGGTGTGGGTCGATGCCCCTATGCTCCCCTTTAAGTAGGATTGACTCCTATTGCAAAAAAACAATGATTAGAGTAAAGTCAGAAATGTGGGTTCGATTATCCAGTTTATTCAACAAGGAAATCATCAACATGTCTTCTGGTCAATCAGTTGAAACAGATAACGTGATCATGTGATTAAATTGCAAATTGATGCAACATGTATAAGTTAGTTATAATTGCTGGCTGTAACCCCCCCCCCCCCCTCACACAGTTCTGTTGAACAGAACAGAAGCTCGGAACTCTCCGTAGGACCTCCGGAAAATATAAAATCTCAGAGTTCACCTCGGACCTTTGAACATAATGTCAGGGACCCTCTCCAGAGGCCCTCCCAGTCCTGACCATACTGACTCTCTGAACTTAAGCTTGCCTAATACTAAACTTCAAGTTCCTCTACACTACTTATTTCACCGTTCTTAAGATGTTTTCACTTGCACTAGATTTTGAGCTCCTACATGTCTATGCTTAGAGACGTCTCTTGTAGTGAAGTTGTGTTCTTATGCAAGTTAGGAATACATTATCTAAGTGTTGTCAGCAACTATGCAACAACATTAGTATTGGATATTGTATCGGAAGCAACCTAAGATCAAAGTAGACACATTATGATTTTAGAATTGTGAGTAAAGTATATTGAAAATGTATTTAATGATAACTATACGTCAGGCAAAGTTAACAGTCTTGACTGTCCTATTTACTTAATGCTTAAAGATCGTTGGAAGTGTCCTCCCAGGCCTCTAAGTTCTCTGAGATGTATACAATATACATGTATATAAAACATACATCCCAGTATACATGTATATACTGTACACATCCCAGTGTAAATATTACATGTATATTTGACCGCATCCCAAGAAGCCTTAACTCCGTTCCAATGAATACTTTTGCATATATTATACATACTAATACTATGGTATTCATGTTCAACCCATCCTTCATATTGACAGTATTGTTTAATAGTAAATGTAATAAGTACATTCCAATACTGTTATACAAAGTACATAATTGAACTTATGGGGCTATTACACCTACCTCTACTCTCCTCGTTTTCTGTTAAAATACTTAGAAATTTAAAATGAAGTTTTCAAGTGCAACTAGCTAAAGACAAGTTTTAAATATCAGAAATTTTTTCAGTTTTATTAAATAATAGAGATTTTATATAAAATTCGAAAATATCCTAAGTTACTTTACAATTTATTGATATATTTTAGTTTTGTTTTATTAATTTTATAAAACTGTAATATCATTATAGCTATAGGTTAAGTACTAATTGTAATTAAGAAGCAATAAAATGCTTATCTTCAAACACTAAGAAGGTTAGATCAGGTCGTGGTTTTCTATTCAGCTTTTTAGGTAAACTCAAATATTCACAATATATTTAACAGTACGGTTTAATAGTTAGTGAAAATAAGTACAATTCCTGACTGCTATGGTAAGTACATAATTGAACGCTGGTCTTGTGATCCTGTGGTCCCGGGTTCGATCCCGGGCGCCGTCGAGAAACAATGGGCATAGTTTCTTTCACCCTATGCCCCTGTTACCTAGCAGTAAAATAGGTAAATGGGTGTTAGTCAGCTGTCACGGGCTGCTTCCTGGGGGTGGAGGCCTGGTCGAGGACCGGGCCGCGGGGACAATAAAGCCCCGAAATCATCTCAAGACAACCTCAAGAAAGTAGCTCAAGCTATTCTCACCCCGTTCAGTACATGGTGTTAATACATACATAGACACACATCACAAACAATAAACATATTACCAAACATTCTAAGAGATAAACATCTACATTTCCTAATGTGAACATTGTAATATGAAGCCCTCGGTAATAATTTTTATAAAGAATTTTTAATATTAATATTTTTATTATTATTATTAGTATGCAGACGAGGAGTCACAATAACGTGGCTGAAGTATGTTGACCAGACCACACACTAGAAGGTGAAGGGACGACGACGTTTCGGTCCGTCCTGGACCATTCTCAATCGACTTGAGAATGGTCCAGGACGGACCGAAACGTCGTCGTCCCTTCACCTTCTAGTGTGTGATCTGGTCAACATTATTATTAGTATTTAATAAGTAAAAAGTTTTCAATGATACCAATTGTTAACAGTATGTATTTTAAGGTCTATTGACCACTGGTTCATAACAAGGCACTTGTGAACAAGTCTTGTTAAGACTATAACCCCCAGCCTGTACTCCTAAGGTTCACGAACGTCAAGAAACAGCCGTGCTAAAGTTGCCTTATCCTAACCTACCAGAGGACCCAAAACAGAAAACGGGACAGTGTGTTTATTTCGCCAGCCGCTTCCATTTTCTCGTACGACAATTTTTGGCCTTAGGTCACGCATACGTCAAATATGCGACGTTCTATTATGAGGACGGGTTATAGCCGGTCGGGAGCCGGTCGGCCGAGCGGACAGCACACTGGATTTGTGATCCTATGGTCCTGGGTTCGATCCCAGGCGCCGGCGAGAAACAATGGGCAGAGTTTCTTTCACCCTATGCCCCTGTTACCTAGCAGTAAAATAGGTACCTGGGTGTTAGTCAGCTGTCACGGGATGCTTCCTGGGGGTGAAGGCCTGGTCGAGGACCGGGCCGCGGGGACACTAAAGCCCCGAAATCATCTCAAGATAACCTCAAGAAGATAACCCAGAGGAGCAGCGACAGTAAGCCAGGGGCTCCTTCTATGGTCCCTGGCAGGGGTATATTGGAGGGGCTCTTGCACCCCTGGGACCAGGGGCCAGATTCACGAAGCAGTTACGCAAGCACTTACGAACCTGTCCATCTATTCTTAATCTTTGGCGGCTTTGTTTACAATTATTAAACAGTTAATGAGCTGCGAAGCACCAGGAGGCTGTTTATAACAATAACAACAGTTGATTGGCAAGTTTTCATGCTTGTAAACTGTTTAAAAAATGTAACCAAAGCCGTCAAAGATTGAGGAAAGGTGTACACGTTCGTAAGTGCTTGCGTAACTGCTTCGTGAATCTGGTCTCCTGGTTACCTTGGCAACAAGACCCGTCATATATACCTGGACGTATTGTGAATATTAAACACTATGTTTGTAGTGTTAATTAAAACTACAGTGTTTTAAAATCATCGATTTTTTAAATAATTTGCTAAATCTCCTTAACAATTAAACTATGTCAACTTCTCGTTTAGCATTAAGTCCAACCACTTGGGCTGGACGGTAGAGCGACGGTCTCGCTTCATGCAGGTCGGCGTTCAATCCCCGCGACCGTCCACAAGTGGTTGGGCACCATTCCTTTCCCTCCGTCCCATCCCAAATCCTTATCCTGACCCCTTCCCAGTGCTATATAGTCGTGATGGCTTGGCGCTTTACCCCTGATAATTCCATTCCATTCCATTCGTTTAGCATTAATTATTACCCCTATTAAACTTATAAATTAATTACGTAATTATCTTCACATGTCCGAAATGATCTATGCATAATGTATATAATAATGTATATAATGCATAACGTATAACAATGATTTCTCCTCTGCATCATATATCAAAGCCATTCCTTTTCAGTATATATAATTCTTTATAATATTGAATGATTAAATACTTTATTAATAATGAATTAGGTAAATATTTAGTAATTATTTAATAATTTAATAATTATTTAATAATCAAGTTCACATTCAGAATTCTTGTGCCATCTCATATGGTGTATTTGTCGACATATTCATATATATTTTTGATCTTGAAGGTCAATTAGTTAATTCAATTGACAAGTCAATTCCTGAAAGTCAAGAAAGTTTGCTGAGAAGGGTACACGGACCAGTCTCAGTACCCCGGGGGTCAGTGCCCCGGGGGTCAGTGCCCCGGGGGTCAGTGCCCCGGGGGTCAGTGCCCCGGGGGTCAGTGCCCCGGGGGTCAGTGCCCCGGGGGTCAGTGCCCGGGGGTCAGTGCCCCGGGGGTCAATGCCCCGGGGGTCAGTGCCCCGGGGTCAATGCCCCGGGGGTCAGTGCCCCGGGGTCAGTGCCCCGGGGGTCAGTGCCCCGGGGGTCAGTGTCCCGGGGGTCAGTGCCCCGGGGGTCAGTGCCCCGGGGGTCAGTGCCCCGGGTTCAATGCCCCGGGGGTCAGTGCCCCGGGGGTCAGTGCCCCGGGGGTCAGTGCCCCGGGTTCAATGCCCCGGGGGTCAGTGCCCCGGGGGTCAGTGCCCCGGGGGTCAGTGTCCCGGGGGTCAGTGCCCCGGGGGTCAGTGCCCGGGGGTCAGTGCCCCGGGGGTCAGTGCCCCGGGGGTCAGTGCCCGGGGGTCAGTGCCCCGGGGGTCAGTGCCCCGGGGGTCAGTGCCCCGGGGGTCAGTGCCCTCAGCTGGGAGACTGACCCCAGTTTTCCAGAGAGGAATTTCCAGGGCATATGGCTATGTGGGAGCCAGCTTCTCGTATCTACATAGCCATTTTCACACCACATGTAGCGGTGCTACATATTCTCCCCTGGCTTGGCGCCTTCTTTTAGTAATCGCTTTCACCCACAGGTATACACACACACTCACACACTCACGCACACACACGCACTCACGTACATTAGAGTGTGTGTGTACACACACACACACTAATGTTTATGCACACACTCGCACGGACACTATATATTCACGCACGCATACTCACGTGCACACACACACACACACACACACACACACACACACACACACACACACACACACACACACACACACACACACACACACACTCGCGTGCACATTCAGTTACCTGCTATCAGTGCCCGAGAGACAAAGGCAGGTGAGAGGGGGAGGGGGGGGAGATTGAAGGAGGGGGGAGGGGAGTGGTGGGGGGTGGTTGAAGGGGGAAGGGGGGGTGGTAGTGGAGCAGCCAGACCCCCTTTCTCTACCATCTGAGGGATCAGCAATTGGGTCACGTGTTTTTATAAGGCGACTAGCACGGGTGCTTCAGCAGCCGCTTGTGTGGAGGGGCCTTTCCCCCTCCCCTTCCATCCCCCCATTCCACCTCTCCCCTCTGCCTCTCCTCCCTTCCCATGCGGGAGAGAGTCATGGAAGAGGAAAGGGCAGTGCGTTTCGCGGGTTGAGGAGCACAGAGAAAAGAGCACCAGGATTCTGGCCATGGCAATCCAGAGAGGACATGACAGGGTGATAGAAGATAGACCAAGTCGATCCTCTTCCCTGCTCTCACACAGGGAGAGCAGCAGGGAGGAGAGGAAACGTTTGTGCAGAGCAGGGAAAGCTTTCTGAAGCTGGAATACATTAATTGGTGTTTATTAACCATTGGACCCATCAACTGAAGGTCTTCTCTTGATTCTCATGTCAATTCCTTCTCTCCTAATCTGATGCCTTGAACACACAGCTTTTGCCTCTTACATTAATATATTCTCTTATCAGTTAACAGCTGAACCTCCACAAATTTTATGTTGATCCTCAAACCACTTTTGATTTGAGTTGTTGTTGTTGTTGTTAAAGATTCGCTACCAGGAACAAAAAGTTCCAAGTAGCACGGGCTATGGTGAGCCCGGTGTGGATTTGTTTTGGAAATCCTTACAGGGAAGTAACAGAGTGCAGAACTACATGTCAGTGGTCGCCCTCCAGTGGTCCCTCTCTAGTGGTCCCTCTCCAGTGGTCCCTCTCCAGTGGTCCCTCTCCAGTGGTCCCTCTCCAGTGGTCCCTCTCCAGTGGTCCCTCTCCAGTGGTCCCTCTCTAGTGGTCCCTCTCTAGTGGTCCCTCTCCAGTGGTCCCTCTCCAGTGGTCTCTCTCCAGTGGTCCCTCTCTAGTGGTCCCTCTCCAGTGGTCTCTCTCCAGTGGTCCCTCTCCAGTGGTCCCTCTCCAGTGGTCCCTCTCCAGTGGTCCCTCTCTAGTGGTCCCTCTCTAGTGGTCCCTCTCCAGTGGTCCCTCTCCAGTCGTCCCTCTCCAGTGGTCCCTCTCCAGTGGTCCCTCTCTAGTGGTCCCTCTCCAGTGGTCCCTCTCCAGTGGTCCCTCTCCAGTGGTCCCTCTCCAGTGGTCCCTCTCCAGTGGTCCCTCTCTAGTGGTCCCTCTCCAGTGGTCCCTCTCCAGTGGTCGCCCTCCAGTGGTCCCTCTCCAGTGGTCGCCCTCCAGTGGTCCCTCTCCAGTGGTCCCTCTCCAGTGGTCCCTCTCCAGTGGTCCCTCTCCAGTGGTCCCTCTCCAGTGGTCCCTCTCCAGTGGTCGCCCTCCAGTGGTCCCTCTCCAGTGGTCGCCCTCCAGTGGTCCCTCTCCAGTGGTCCCTCTCCAGTGGTCCCTCTCCAGTGGTCCCTCTCTAGTGGTCCCTCTCTAGTGGTCCCTCTCTAGTGGTCCCTCTCTAGTGGTCCCTGTCTAGTGGTCCCTCTCCAGTGGTCCCTCTCCAGTGGTCCCTCTCTAGTGGTCCCTCTCTAGTGGTCCCTCTCTAGTGGTCCCTCTCTAGTGGTCCCTGTCTAGTGGTCCCTCTCCAGTGGTCCCTCTCCAGTGGTCCCTCTCTAGTGGTCCCTCTCCAGTGGTCCCTCTCCAGTGGTCCCTCTCCAGTGGTCCCTCTCCAGTGGTCCCTCTCCAGTGGTCCCTCTCTAGTGGTCCCTGTCTAGTGGTCCCTCTCCAGTGGTCCCTCTCCAGTGGTCCCTCTTCAGTGGTCCCTCTCTAGTGGTCCCTCTCCAATGGTCCATAGAGGAACTACAAGTGGTCCTTGGGACTAATAAGACTTATTGTACAGCAAAATACGAACCACTGTCTCCTGGTAGCATTTACACGTCAGTTCTAACTGAGAATAAGAAGGCAGCGCACGAGCCAAGGGAGTGTATCTGTGGCAGCGAGACCTAACTCACAATTTTGCCAGCTCGGAGAATTTTCTTGTAGGTGAGACCGAGTGAAGACGCTGTTGAAGGGCGTATCTCCCACCGACCTCTTGAAGGTTGTGTTGAGTGGAGACTTCTCCATGTCCCTCACCAGCGTCCACCAGCGTCACCATGTCCCAACGAGCGGCCAGCAACAACAGTCAAGTGCCTCACAGGATCATTAGCACCTAAACATTGTGTCTTCCCGCCGGGCTGTTCGCCGATGGCCGATATTGCTCGAACTAATGTATTTTTCAAGTGATAGCTGCTCGCAATGTCTTGAAAGATTTGATTGTAAGGAATTTATCCCCTTGGTCCAAAACAATCAATTAAGGGCCCCCTCAAACCTGGCTGACAGGGGCGTCTGACAGCTGGGTGGACAGCGCTTCGGATTCGTAGTCCTGAGGTTCCGGGTACGATCCCCGGTGGAGGCGGAGACAAATGGGCAATATGTTTCTTTCACCCCTGATGTCCCTGTTCACCTAGCAGTAAATAGGTACCTGGGAGTTAGACAGCTGCTACGGGCTGCTGCTTCCTGGGGGTGGAGGTCTGGTCGAGGACCGGGCCGCGGGGACACTAAGCCCCGAAATCATCTCAAGATAACCTCAAGAAGATAGAACACCACCTGTACCTCCACTATCATCACCAGGAGGTCTGGTCGACGACCGGGCCGCGGGGACGCTAAGCCCCGGAAGCACCTCAAGGCCACTCCTAATATATATAAACTTAACCTTCCAGCAAACTCTTACCAAAATAATAAGACGAATTAAAAAAAAAACGCATTCCACATACATAAAAATATACAATAATGGTGTTTACAACTATGAGATAACCGATATAATGGATTATACAATGAATTACATCATTACAATGAAATATATTTACTAGTTATCACAATATCTCCAGAATAATGTTATGTGAAAGGAGATAACTTCTGAATGTTAAAATCATATACCACGTACGTGTGTGTGTGTGTGTGTGTGTGTGTGTGTGTGTGTGTGTGTGTGTGTGTGTGTGTGTGTGTGTGTGTGTGTGTACTCACCTATACTCACCTATATGTGCTTGCAGGATCGAGCATTGATTCTTGGATCCCGCCTTTCTAGCTATCGGTTGTTTACAGCAATGACTCCTGTCCCATTTCCCTATCATACCTAGTTTTAAAAGTATGAATAGTATTTGCTTCCACAACCTGTTCCCCAAGTGCATTCCATTTTTCTACTACTCTCACGCTAAAAGAAAACTTCCTAACATCTCTGTGACTCATCTGAGTTTCCAGTTTCCACCCATGTCCCCTCGTTCTGTTATTATTACGTGTGAACAT
>NC_091152.1:20246743-20346743 GCF_040958095.1 Procambarus clarkii
ATGTTGGGCTGCTCTACATAGAGCTCCCGCTGACCATGTTGGGCTACTCTACATAGAGCTCCCACTGACCATGACTATGTTGGGCTGCTCTACATAGAGCTCCCACTGACCATGTCTATGTTGGGCTACTCTACATAGAGCTCCCACTGACCATGTCTATGTTGGGCTACTCTACATAGAGCTCCCACTGACCACGTCTATGTTGGGCTACTCTACATAGAGCTCCCACTGACCATGTCTATGTTGGGCTACTCTACATAGAGCTCCCACTGACCATGTCTATGTTGGGCTGCTCTACATAGAGCTCCCACTGACCATGTCCATGTTGGGCTACTCTACATAGAGCTTCCACTGACCATGTCTATGTTGGGCTGCTCTACATAGAGCTCCCACTGACCATGACTATGTTGGGCTGCTCTACATAGAGCTCCCACTGACCATGTCTATGTTGAGGCGCTCTACATAGAGCTCCCACTGACCATGTCCATGTTGGGCTACTCTACATAAAGCTCCCACTGACCATGTCTATGTTGGGCTGCTCTACATAGAGCTCCCACTGACCACGTCTATGTTGGGCTACTCTACATAGAGCTCCCACTGACCACGTCTATGTTGGGCTACTCTACATAGAGCTCCCACTGACCACGTCTTTGTTGGGATACTCTACATAGAGCTCCCACTGACCACGTCTATGTTGGGCTACTCTACCTAGAGCTCCCACTGACCACGTCTATGTTGGGCTGCTCTACATAGAGCTCCCACTGACCACGTCTATGTTGGGCTACTCTACATAGAGCTCCCACTGACCATGTCTATGTTGGGCTGCTCTACATAGAGCTCCCACTGACCACGTCTATGTTGGGCTACTCTACATAGAGCTCCCACTGACCACGTCTATGTTGGGCTGCTCTACATAGAGCTCCCACTCCATGTAGAGATCATTAACACAACACTGGTTGTGGACTCACTATAAAACAAATATATCATCATACCGTAAAGAGTACCTATCATCATATCGTAAGGAGTACCTATCATCATATCGTAAGGAGTACCTATCATCATATCGTAAGGAGTACCTATCATCATATCGTAAGGAGTACCTATCATCATATCGTAAGGAGTACCTATCATCATATCGTAAGGAGTACCTATCATCATATCGTAAGGAGTACCTATCATCATATCGTAAGGAGTACCTATCATCATATCGTAAGGAGTACCTATCATCATACCGTAAAGAGTACCTCTCATACTGAACAATTGTGAGTGAATATTGTAGTTATAACTCCTTAAATTAATCATATTGCAACGTATGTTAGACCAATACATGAATATGCAGCACCTTGTGAAGCGCCAAAGAAAATGTTAAATAGATTAAAGGTTTAAAACAAGATTTGTGGCAGAATTAGAGTTAACATAATAGAACAAGCTTAAAAGAACAATATTTCACAACCCAAGAGGAGAGACGAAACTGAGGGGGACATGATCACCACATGAAAAATACTAAGACGGAATAGAAAAGATGAGTAAGGCCTTCGTCTTTAAACTGAGGGAAGAAAATAAGACTTGGATGGGACCTAGACACGTAATTGAATCGAATAAATGTAAAGAAATACATAACCTCAAGATAACCTCCGTTCACGTTATCTTGAGATGATTTCGGGGCTTTAGTGTCCCCGCGGCCCGGTCCTCGACCAGGCCTCCACTCCCAGGAAGCAGCCCGTGACAGCTGACTAACACCCAGGTACCTATTTTACTGCTAGGTAACAGGGGCATAGGGTGAAAGAAACTCTGCCCATTGTTTCTCGCCGGCGCCCGGGATCGACCCCGGGACCACAGGATCACAAGTCCAGCGTGCTGTCCGCTCGGCCGACCGGCTCCCTGTGAAGGACGGTGAACAAGTAGAATGTACTGAAAGATGTCCTGGAAGCCACCTCCATCCACTGCTCTAAGGTCATATTCGACATTATTTCGCACGTCAGTAAAGTTGAACTGCCCTCTGTACCGGCCTAGTACCTGTACACTGCAGGTACAGCCGGGGCCAGTAGGCGGGTTACATACAGCTGTAGCCCTTACTTCCCTGAAGTCACTAATAGGTAATTACTGATAGGTAAGTTCCACCATCACCACTATCTCCCCCCAATCACCATCACCATAGCAACCATCATCACCACAACCACCACTATTCGCTAATACCATCATTATCGCTACCATTATTACTAATACCACCACCACCACCACACGGACCACCACACCAACCACCATCACCACCACCACATGGACCACCAACACCACTACCACCAGCACACCAACCACCACCACCACACCAACCACCACCACCACATGGACCACCACCACCACTACCACCACCACACCAACCACCACCACCACTGTAAAAGGGGGGAGGGAGGGGGGGGGAGGTGCCAACTACCAGTTTCATTACACTTAAATAAAGCAACAAAGAAACTAGAGAACCACCACAGCCACTGCTAAAGCAAACAGTACACTCTTGACTAACTTCTGTCGACTTAACACAAGTCATGTCACCTGTGCCATGAGTCATGAGTCATGACACCTGTGTCACAATGACACACTTGTCACGACTCACAATGACACACTTCACTGTCACACCTCGTCAATCTCAATCTTACACTGAATCAAATGAATGAACACTGAACAAATCCATTTAGAGTAATTACTCACAGCTAATTCATTATTCACAACATTATTTAGTGTGTGTGGGGTTGGGGTTTTTATAACCCTCTGGATGAAAAAAACATTTATTTTCAGTCCTACTTTGTGAGGACATACTCTCCAGCACTATATCTGTGATTGTCCTGCTATCAGTGACTTCAGACCAAATGGTATGAGGTACTTTGAGATCTGTAATTGCTTCATACACTCAGAAATATTGGAAGATATTCTTGTCCTGTTCCCAGATTTTGCTAGTGGGGGGCTAATAGATCAGCCTTACATAGTTTGTTCTCTCCTGATCCTGGTCCCATGTATGACTGGCCGTCCTGTGAGGTGGGGATGTTGGATGAGCTTGTAGCTAGTTTATGATCTACACTGTAATCTTCCATATAGAATAGGGTAGCAGCACATTGTTGTGTATACCTAAGCTTGTCAATAAAAAAGAAATCATTAATAAAGGTTTTAAATTATAGCTTGTATTATTATTATTATTACCAGTATTATCCTTATTAAATCATAAATGTTAACCATGGATCATTAAGATCTCGTATTGATATGTAATGTTAGTACTGTAGTTCATACAGTCATCATTATAGGTTTAAGTATTCAATGAGAGAAGTTTTTGACATTTTAATCCTTCTTACCTAACAATTTATGCAACACATTTTTCTTTTATGTCTCACCCAGATTTAATTTCAAAATAAAACCAAACAAAATAAATTAAAAATGGGTATGTAGCGCTAAGGTACACCCCTAGCTATACTTATTGTGAGGTGAACAGGGGCATTTGGTGATAGTAAATGCTCCCATCAGCCACCTTCTCTCATATTTCATATTCACCGGTGTTTATTTACTTAACAACTACTGGTATAATATCTTGCTATTATAAAACTAATTCTAATATCATAAAAGACATATTTACTACAAGCTTCGAGCAGAGAATGCATATATAGTTAACACAAACGACGCCTCTCTATGAAACTCTCCTGCTAAAATGTTTTATTTATTGTAAAATCCATCCTCCGTGTTGTGTAAAAGAGAAAAATTTAGTTATATCCAGTTTACGTAAAGCTACGAGTAGTGAACAGCAACCTTAGCGCGACAGATCATACTTACAAAGATTTTCCTTCTTAAATGCGTACCTGAATACCGACGTAGACACTACGAAGGTGCTAAGAAGAAAAACATTCGTAAGTACATACGTAACTGCTTTGTGAATCTGGCCCCAGGAGGCTTGCAGAGACAAGCCGCCCGTAGAGAGCCAGGAGGCTTACAGAGACAAGCCGCCCGTAGAGAGCCAGCAGGATTACAGAGACAAGCCGCCCGTAGAGAGCCAGCAGGATTACAGAGAAAAGCTGCCTGTAGAGTAAAAAGGGCGGGAAAGGAAGCCGTGTGACAGTATAGGCGAGAATCGCCCCTTGTCCTCAAAGCAGGAATTACAGGCTATCCGCTCTCTAAGAAGTACGGAACAGAACCTTAAGGAGGGTAAGGGCCTTAGAGCATTCAACTCGGAGGTAAGAGATATGGGGCGACCAAGACAAACAAGTGTCAAAGATTAACCCCAAAAGCTTAACGGAAGGAATTATCAAAGGAAAGCGCCAAGCCATTACGACTGTATAGCACTGGGAAGGGGTCAGGATAAGGATTTGGGATGGGACGAGGGAAGGAATGGTGCCCCAACCACTTGGACGGTCGGGGATTGAACGGTGATCTGCATGAAGAGAGACTGTCGCTCTACCGTCCAGCCCAAGATATCTTGGGCTAGGTATTGTCCCTCAGCAAGGGACAAGGAAAGCTTAGCGGAATCCTTGTACTCAAGGGGATGACCATAGAGTGACAGAGGGGGGACAAAGAACGACATGCTTCCGAGTAAAAGTCATAGCACAAGTCTTAGACGTAGAAAACCAAAAGCCATGACAGGTGGCCCAAGACAACACGGCATCAATCTCAATTTGAAGCCGCAGTTGAAGGAGAGGCGAATCATCACCCCGACAGCAAAGGGTATGATTGTCTACATAGAGAGCGGAGAAGACGCCAGAAGGGAGGGAGGAAAGGAGACCATTGAGGGCAAATAGAAAAAAAAGAGTAGTGCTCAGAAAACTACCTTGGGTTACACCCTCATATTGCCGAAAAGGGGCAGAGAGAGCGGTACCAAGCCTCATTCGAAAGGAACGACGAGAGAGGAAGCTTTGGAGAAAGAGAGGGAGATGACCACGAAGGCCAAAAGAATGAAGTTGGGACAGAATATGATATCGCCAAGTGGTGTCGTAAGCCTTTTCCAGGTCAAAGAGGGCGGCAACAATTGCAACGGGTCCGCCACAAGAGTACCACGGGGGTAAAGGACCGGCGAGACATCAGGAACGAACTTACCTGCAATCTTGCGGACACGCTTCCGTATCTGCGGCAGAAGAGTTTCGCACGTAATGGTGGAAACATGAGACTTCCAACACTCACGCTTCGATGCTGACCATCCGTACAGCTAAGATGGTGTCATGAAAAAGGAGGAGGGCGTGAGGGAGAGGCAGAAGGGAGAGGTCAGAGAGCAGCACGGAGGGTAAATAGGTTCCAGTCCGCCTTAGCAAACTGCCACCTAGGGAAGGAGAGGGGAGGGTGAAGAGAGAAAATGGTAACAAGGATGGGGGAAAATGGTCACTGCCTTTTAGGTCATCAAGAACCCGAAACGTGAAATCCAAGTAAAGAGACGACGAGCAGAGAGAAAGATCAAGACAGGAAAGGGTGCGAGACCGAGAGTACAAATGAGTGGGCTCACCAGAATTCAGAAGAGACAGGGAGGAAGAGAGGATGAACGGTTTGAGAAGGCGACCCCGGGTGTTTGCCAGAGTATGGCCCCAGAGGGATTGTCGACAATTGAAATCACCCAGCAGGAGCACCGGCTCTGGCAAAGAGTCCGTTGGGTGCTTAAGATGGGTAAGAGAAAGCGGGACATTTGGAGGGAGATAAAGGGAACAAACCATGTACCATTTACGCACAAAGACAAGTGCAACAGAACATTGGAGAGGCGACGGAAAAAGCAAAGGGGGACAAAGGGAACATCAGAATGAATCAAGAGAGCAGAGAAGAGGAACGGGTGGGGGGTGGGGGGGGAGAGAAAGGAATAGTCACGGAAGCGACCAGGACGAGCACCAAGCATCGGCTCCTGGAGACAGACACAAAGGGGCGAAAACTTCGAAATCCGAAGTTGGCATAATATTCACGAATATTCCATTGAAGAATAGACATCGACAAGAAGAGAAAGGACAGCAACAGAGGACAATGGAGCGAGTGTGTCGGAGGCAGGGGGCGAGGAAGAATGTGAAGCCTTCTTACCCGCCGGAGAGGAGGGAGAGGAGAGGCGCCAGGCTTATGCTTCCCACTCAAAGAGACCGGCATCCCAGCAGTGTACCGGGCAACAGATTCAAGCGTCTCACCAGGAGCAGCAGAAAGATTGCAAACACGATGGCCGCTGGGAGAGTGATGGACATCAGCTCGCACTGACAGGCGGCGTGGAGAGCTAAGAGATGGGGGAGAAGGATGGGAAGGAGGATAGGAGGGAGACGAAGAAGACAGGAGACGAGATAGACTGGGTAGAAAGGGGAACCCCCAGACAGAACCATGAGGGGGACTAGCGTAGAACTGAAAGGAACAGAGGCGGCGGCGGTGGGCCTGTCTGAGTCTAAGGCCAGGAAACGGTTGAGAGACTGAGGAAGGTGGGAAAGACGAGGAGAAAAAGGGCGCAATACGCAAGCATAAGAGACCAGCGAAAAGGGGGAAGACAGCGAACTTTGTGCCTCACCTCAGGAAAAGAAACGGTCTCAGTGCTTCTAGTTGAGGACGACTGCCTCAAGCTTGTAATGTATACACACGCGAAAGAAGGTAGGGTGGGCCTCACCGCAATTGAGGCAGAGAGCCCGAGAAGAAGTGCACTCCGACTTAGTGACCTGCGTCCCCACACAAGGGTCAGACAGCACTGGAGCACCCGAGAGCACCATGCCCAAACCTCCAGCACTTATTACAGAGCCGAGGAGATGGAATGTACTCCTGGGCAGAGCACCTGGCACCAGCAAGAATGACAGAGGGCAGAAGGGTCCTACCATCAAAGGTAATCTTCACAACCCGAAGGGACTGATGGCAACGACCACGAGGGGGACGAGTGAATGTATCTACCTGGAGGACAGAATGGCCTTTGGCATCGAGGATATACTAATTATCACCGTGACAGTTCTGCAGATTCCTAACACCGGTCGCAACATGGGGTGGGAGGAGAAGTGCCAACACCGGCATTCAACCGAGCGATCTTTGAGACTCGAACAGGGGTCTTGCCACGGCAGGACAAGGCGGCCAAGCAGGTTGCTGCATCCTGAAAAGGAGCAGCAACAACACGTGTACCGAGACGGGTGGGGTTGAAAGTAACAGGCATCTACTGAATCAACAAGGTGTCTATGGAGGAAGAAATCAGGTGGTGTAGAATCCAGAGGGAGGAGATCAAAGTATTTGGCCCACGAAGCGGGACCAAGTAAGTAAGTAATTATCAAAAGAAGGCACCAAACCGGGAAGGCTATGTAGCACCATCAAATACGCAAAATAATCAGAGGGCGCTAAATATCACCAAGGATGCCAATACGAGAACAAAAACGCATAAGGCGAACGATATCAAAAGTATCCGAGTCACCAAGAATTCTATCGAGGGACAGGTGACCGCGAGGGGCGGTCGGAAAGCAAGACACACGCTCGTCCTGGAAGTTAGGACATTCAAGAAGGACATGCACGACCGTAAGAGGGACAATGCAACTAGGACAATAAGGAGCAGGGCGGCGCTCCATCAAGTGACCATGGGTTAAGCGAGTATGGCCAATACGCAACCTCGCCAGAGCTGTTTCCCACCGCCGGTTACGGTGGAAGGAGGACGGCCACGAGGAAACACAACATTTAAGAGTACGTAGCTTGTTACCAGTAACAGACAACCAAGAAGCCTGCCAACGGGTAAGGACTGAGGAATGGATAACCGGGTAAAAGTCGGAATACGGAATGCCTTTACGAGAGATGGGACAAGAGCGGACAGCTTCCTTAGCGGCAGCATCCACACGCTCATTTAAAGACACACCAATATGGCTGGGAACCCAACAAAACTCAACCGACTTAAATTTACTGTGAACGAGAAACAGCCAATGCTGGATCTCGACAACTACTGGATGAACCGGATTAAAGGACCCGAGAGCCATGAGGGCACTACGAGACTCAACAACAACCACAAAGGAAGACTGACAACGAGAAAGCAGGAGACGAAGACCATAGAGAATAGCATAAAGTTCCGCTGTAAAGATGCTAGTCTCCGGAGGCAAGCGACACATATAAGGGCAATCAGGAAACACAACAGAGTAGCCAACACCGTCCGCTGACTTAGACCCATCGGTGAAGACAGAAACGGAGCGGGAGTGAGAAGAAAAGTGCTCGAGGAAAAGGCGTTTTAGAACCGTAGGAGGGGTAAAAGTGATACGGGTCAAGGAAGTACAAAACCGCGGAAGAGGGACCCTCCACGGGGGCAAAGAAGGAACAACACGAGGAGAAACATCAGAAATACGAACGGAGAGAGAATCCTGTAGGCGAGATAACCGGACAGAAAGAGGAAGGTGGTGAAGAGGAACAGGAACCGCAGGAGGGGTAAAAGTTAAAGCACGACAGAGGCGAGAGGAAGGATGTTGCAAGGACCGCGCAAGATAGCGAAGACAGTAGCGATCACGGCGGTCCTGGAGAGACAGGAAGCCAGTGTCAACATATAAGCTAAGGATGGGAGTCGAACGAAAGGCACCAGAACTGAGGCGCAACCCAGTATGGTGCAAAGCATCAAGACGGCGAAGAGTAGAAGGAGAAGCAGACGAGTAAGCAGGGCAACCATAATCGAGCTTAGACAGGACGAGAGAGGAATGTAAAGCAAGGAGAGTGCGCCTATCTGCCCCCCAAGAAGTATGGGACAAGACCCGAAGGAGGGTAAGGGCCTTAGAGCACTCAACACGGAGGTAAGAGATATGGGGAGACCAAGACAAACGAGTGACAAGGAATAACCCCAAAAGCTTCGCGGAATCTTTGTATTCAAGGGGATGACCATAAAGTGACAAAGAGGGACGAAGAACAACCCGTTTCCGCGTAAAAGTCATGGCACAAGTCTTAGAAGTAGAGAACTTGAAGCCATGACCTGTGGCCCAAGACGACACGGCATCAATTGCAAGTTGAAGCCGGCATTGAAGGAGAGGCGAATCATCACCCTGACAACAAAGGGTAAGATCATCGACATAGAGAGCGGAGAAGACACCAGAAGGAAGAGAGGAAAGAAGACCATTGAGGGCAACAAGAAAAAGAGTAGTGCTCAGAACACTACCCTGGGGCACACCTTCGTATTGCTGAAAAGAGGGAGAGAGAGCGGTACCAAGGCGCACCCGAAAGGAACGACGAGAGAGGAAGCTGCGGAGAAAGAGAGGGAGATGACCACGAAGGCCAAAAGAATGAAGTTGAGATAGGATATGATAACGCCAAGTGGTGTCGTAAGCCTTTTCTAGGTCAAAAAGGACGGCAACAACGGAGGTCTTCGCAGCAAAAGCAGTACGAATATAGACCTCCAAGTTCACCAGGACATCTGTCGTGCTGCGGCACTTGCGGAAACCAAATTGAGAAGGGGAGAGGAGGTGATGGTGTTCCAGGAACCACATCAGACGAACGTTAACCATACGTTCAAAGAGTTTGCAGACACAACTTGTGAGAGCAATAGGGCGAAAGTCCTTAGGGGAAGTACCCAGAGACCCCGGTTTGCGAACAGGGAGGACAACGGCATCGAGCCAGTCCTCAGGGACTGACGACGACTCCCAGATCCGATTATACAGACTCAGTAAATACTGAGACGTGCTCGGAGGGAGATGGCGAAGCATCTCATAATGAATACCATCGGAGCCCGCCGCCGTAGAACCGCAGAGGGCCAGGGCAGAACGAAGTTCAGAGAGAGAGAAGGGATCATTATAGGGAAGCTGAAGATGAGTGCAGAAATCTAAAGGACGAGACTCAAGGACAGGTTTACGAAGAAGGAAAGATCGGGGAAGATGAAGACCAGAGCTAACAGAAGAAAAGTGGGAACCCAGTTCGGAAGCGACCTGCAACGGGTCCGCCACAAGAGTATCATGGAGGTGAAGGACCGATGAAACATCGGGAACGAACTTACCCGCTATCTTGCGGATACGCTTCCAGATCTGGGCCAGAGGGGTCTCGGACGTAATTGTTGAGACATAAGATGCCCAACATTCACGTTTAGCCGTACGGATGGCCCTACGGGCCACCGCACTCGCTTTCCGAAAGAAAAGAATCGGTCGTCTGCCTACGGCGGTGCCTCTTCCAGGCTGCACGCTGACAGCGGACAGCCCGAGCACAGTCCGCATTCCACCAGGGAACGCACTTCCGTGGACCCCGAGAGGAAGAGCGAGGAATAGAGCGGAGGGCAGTGTTGAAGACAGTGTCATGAAAAAGGAGGAGAGCGCGAGAGAGAGGCAGAAGGGAGAGGTCAGGGAGAGCAGCACTGAGGGTAAATAGGGTCCAGTCTGCCTTAGCAAACTGCCACCTAGGGAAAGAGAGGGAAGGGCGAAAAGAGAAAAAGGAAACAAGGATGGGGAAATGATCACTTCCATGGAGGTCATCAAGAACCTGCCACGTGAAATTTAAGTAAAGAGAAGAAGAGCAGAGAGAAAGATCAAGACAAGAAAGGGTGCGAGTCCGAGAGTCCAAATGAGTGGGCTCACCAGAATTCAGAAGAGACAGGGAAGAAGAGAGGAGAAACGGCTCAAGGAGGCGACCCCGGGTATTCGTCAGAACGTCACCCCAAAGAGAATGACGACAATTGAAGTCACCCAGCAGGAGCACAGGCTCCGGCAAGGAGTCCAGGAGGTGTTTCAAATCAGGAAGAGAGAGCGGGACACTCGGGGGGAGATAAATGGAACAAACTGTGTACCATTTCCCCACAAAGATACGAGCAGCAGAACAATGGAGAGGCGAAGGAAAAAGTAAAGGAACAAAGGGAACATCAGCCCGAACCAAGAGAGCAGAAGAATTAGAAGCCCCAGCAATGGCTGGGGGGGGGGGGAGAGAAAGGAATAGCCACGAAAACGACCAGGACGAGCACCAAGCATTGGCTCCTGGAGACAGACACAAAGGGGCGAAAACCGCGAAATCAGAAGTTGGAGTTCGAGGAAATTGGCGTAAGAACCTCGAACGTTCCATTCAAGAATGGACAACGACGAGAAGAGAAAGGACAAAAACAGAGAACAAGGAAGAAACAAAGGCGAAAGAGCAACAGAGCACGTTAAAGAATATCAGGGTCGGGATCAGGGTCAGCAAAGTCAGGGTTAGGGGGCATGGGTAAACTGAGCAAAGACGGAGGGAAGGAAACGGGAGAACAGATCAGAGGTGGGCGGGCAGGGTCCGGAGGAGGAGGAGGAGGAGGAAGAGGAGGAGACAACGGAGAGGAGCCGTCAAGGACAGCAGCAGGAGGAGGGGGAGTAGAAAGAGGGGAGCGCACCCCAGCAAGAGCAGCAACCGAAAGGGAAGCAGGGGCCAAAGAAACCTCCATAGCAGGAACAGGGGGCGCAAGCACTGAAACGGGAGGGGAAGGAGCAACAGAGCCAGAAGGAGGAGCTGAGGAAGAAAGCGAAGCCTTCTTACCCGCCGGGGAAGAGGAAGGAGAGGAGCCAGGCTTACGCTTCTGACTTAAAGAGACCGGTGTCCCAGCAACTACGTACCGGGCAACGGATTCCAGTGTCTCAACAGGAGAAGCCGAACGAGAGCACACACGACGGCCGTTAGGAGAGCGATGGACATCCGCCCGCACCGACAGGCGGTGGGGAGAGCCGATAGATGGAGGAAGAGGATGGGAAGGAGGATCGGAGGGGAACGAGGAAGAAGACACAGAAGACACGACAGACCGGGTAGAAGGAAGGGGAACCCCAGACAGAGGACCAGGAGGAGGATCCTTCGGGAGAGAACCCAAAGGAACAGAGGAGGGGGCAGTGGGCGCATCAGGGTCCAAGGCTCGGAAACGGTTGTGAGTCTAAGGAAGGCGGGAAGGACGAGGAGAGGAAGAGCGCAACACGCGAGCATAAGAGATATTAGCATAAGGCGGGAGCCGGCGAACCTGGCGCCTCGCCTCAGGAAAAGATAAACGCTCCCGGTGCTTCAGGTTGAGGAGGGCTGCCTCAAGCTTGTAATGGACACACGCACGGGAGAAGGTAGGATGGGCCTCACCGCAGTTGAGGCAACGAGCCTGGGGAGAAGTGCACTCCGACTTAGAGTGACCTTCGCCACCACACAAAGGACAGAGAGAGATAGTCCCGGAGCAGCGGAGGGCACCATGCCCAAACCTCCAGCACTTGTTGCAGAGCCGAGGAGAAGGAATGTACTCCTGGACAGAGCACCTGGCACCAGCAAGAATGACAGAGGGTGGAAGGGTCCTACCATCAAAGGTAATCTTCACAACCCGGAGGGGTTGACGGCGACTACCACGAGGGGGACGAGTAAACGTGTCCACCTGGAGAATAGAATGGCCCTGGGCAGCGAGGATATGTCGAATATCATCGTGGCAGTCGCGCAGGTCCCGAACACCGGTTGCAACATGGGGCGGGAGCAAAATAGTGCCAACACTGGCATTCAACCGAGCGTTCTTCAAGACCCGAACGGGGGTCTCGCCAAGGCAGGATAAGGCAGCCAAGCGGGAAGCAGCATCCTGAGAAGGAGCAGCAACGACACGTGTACCGAGACGAGTGGGGTTGAAAGTAATAGAGGCATCCACGGAATCAATGAGATGTCGATGAAGGGAGAAATCGTCAGGAGGCGCAGAATCAAGAGGGAGGAGATCAAAATATTTGGCCCACGAAGAGGGACCAAACAAGGCTTGATAGGTAGCAGAACTGGAAGGAATCGAGCGAGGGCGGCCGTGACGAGGACGGCGGTGAGAACCCCCAGAGAGAGAGGGGTTAAAAGGCGCAGTAGTTACAACTAGAGAAGGAGCCGCGCCAGGGGACGAGGTAGTCACCACTGGGGGCTTGGGGCTCGACCCAACCACAGAGGAGGGAGGGGAGCCAGGGGAAGGAGTCAGAGAGGCCAAAGGAGGAGCAAGGTCGGGGCCCAATGCAGCGGAGGCTACAGAGCCCGGTCTTCCAATACGGACCGACTCGGGGGCTTGGTCGCCCACCCCACGAGCCTGAGAAGGTAAGCCAGAAGCAGCCGAAACAGGGGTTATCTTGACGAAAAGAAGAATTCACTCACGAATGTGCCCCCACACCCACCATGGAGCCACAATTAGAGGCAGGACACCCAACAAGAAGCTATCGCCGATCTTGTCGGGGCCTCCTAGGGGTGCGTCGTGAGTATACGCCCCACAAACGCCACCTTAAGAAACCGACAGTCCGTCGAGATCGGGTTCAGTGACGAAGTGGGGATTGACAATAAAAGGTTCCCCTCTCTCTCGACGTCGGGTACTGCAGTTCTACGGGTGCATGAGTATGCCTCCTCAAGCACCTGGGCGTCAAAGTAGAAGAAGGCCATGGAAGAACTAGAACGAGCAAAAGGTCGGCAGGAAACGGCAAGCAGATAGAAGAGAGGGGAGAAAAACGAAACAGAAGGAAAAGGAAAAGGTGCCCAGCAGAATTGGAGAGGACGGCAGCAGGAGCACAAGGCTAGAAAAGGACAGAGGACTGTCCTAAGGAGCATCACACTCCGGCAGCCGCCCACGAAGCCCCCACACGGCGACAACGAGCTGAGCGGGGAGGGGGAAAGCGGGACCAAACAAGGCCTGGTACGCATCAGTATGGGGAGGGATCGCGCAAGTGCGGCCATGGCGTGGACGGCGTCGAGATCCACCAGAGAGAAGGGGGTTAAAACGCATTGTCACAATGAGAGTGAGCCGTGCGAGGGGAAAGAGGTGGTCACCACTGGGGGGAGTGACTCGAACCAACCACAGTGGAGGGAGGGAGAGCAGAGGGAAGTAGTCAGGATGGTCAAAGGAGGAGCAAGGTTGGGGCCCAATGCAGCGGGATGAGACGGAACGGAATGAGACGAGAAACTACTTTCATTCTCGAATGGCCCCCCACACTCACCACGGTGCCACATTTAGAGGCAGGACACAGATGCGAGATGTTGCCGATCTTGCCGGGGCTCCCTAGGGGTGCGTCGTGGGTATATGCTCCACAAACGCCACCTTAAGAACCGTCGAGATCGGGTTAAGTGACGAAAAGAGCGTTGACAATAAAAGGGTTCCCTTGCTCGAGCCGTTTGGTACTACAGTTCTACAGGTGCAAGAATATGCCGCCTCAAACACCCGGGCATCAAAACAAAAGGCCAAAAAGAATCAAAACAGGCAAAAGGTCGGTGGGAAATGACAATTGGAAAGGAGAAAAAGATAAGGAAAAGGGAAAGTCGTCCAACAGAACTCGTGAGGACAGCAGCAGGAGCATAAGGCCACAGAAGCACTGTACCAAGGAGCATCACTCCAACATCCGCCCACCAAGCCCCCTCACAGCAGCAAGCCAGATAGGGATGGGATGTTAAATAAACAAGCATTCTGTAAAGTACTTTATTTCGAAGTACATAAAGTAAATAAATGTTCTGGCACTTGTACATTTGTAACAAAGGTAATTTTTAGAGCAGCTCAAGGCACTCTTAAACTAAAAATTTAATAATTAAAAATTTAAAGACCAGCGTACAAGATCAAACAATTTGCTCTACCAATAAAGTCAACTATAAATTCTTTTTCCATTTCAGTATTGGCACAACTCTCAATTTCTACTAAACATTTCACATTAGTCTGCCTAGTAGATGACTGCTCACTAGAGATTTGCACATTTACTCTATATTCACAAGTTTAGCCGACGTATTTCAATAAGTACAATATCTACCAGCATCGACCATAGAAGACTAGAATTAAGTAGTCTTCCATCATACTTTGAAAAGGTATTTGATGTTTTACTTTAATCTAACGCAAAGAATTTTAGTGAAGCACTTACAGGTCTGCTGGCTACATGCCGGCCGTCAATGCTATAGACTATGATGTTTACATTCTAAATCAATTTATATCTACACTATACCAGCCAGCAATGTGTAGCAATTACAAAAGTACATTTTACAATGCTTTCTAAACCATGACTAACATGACATCACAAATACATTGTCTGCTCACAAGGAACCCTGGAAACCATGTAGAGAATAATTATGTCTGATTAAGACCTTAGAGCAGGAATCTACTAGTTCCTTTATGTGACCCGACAGGGTTGTGAATCACATTGTACCGTGCGGCAGGAAGCGCATGCTAGACTATAGTGCACTTAAAAACCTTGTTATATCCGAATAATTCAGTATTTTTAAAGGTAATTGGTAAAACAAGTTACTAAAATACATGATAGCAAGAGAAATTTGAGCGGACTAAAATTACACAATGTAATGTATTTTTTCTAGGAACAGCATTGCTGTATTTAAAATATGAAGGTTATTGCTGTATTTAAAATATGAACAGTCGAACCACTGTCTTTCTCCTTCATGCATTTGGGCAAAATGTATAAACTCCCAAATGCCAGATAATGGACACTAAAGACACTCAAGATGCCAAATACAGTTAAAATGACCTGTGGAAGAGGCACGAGTTATAGTTTAAGTTCTTCCTCCACACCTTAGGCTAGAAAAGGCTTTTTAGCCTCTAAACTGCCCATTTGTCCACATACTTCCCTATTGCCCCAGTGACACATTACACTTAAACCCTTAAAGTGCTAAGGAGGGAGAGGTTAACAAATGTTAAAATTAAAAATCTGAATCCTACTTTGGGTTCACTTTACAATAAAATACCAATAAAATGTCAAGCACGAGCTCTTAAAATCTTGTCGATTAGTCTTATTGGAGATCCTACTAGGTTTGAAAGTTTTGATAACTATGGCGTCTAGCCATTTTTCAAAATCTTTCTTCTGAGCCAATCATGTGTTTATACCAAGTTCCCTTCTCCAAACCAACAAAGAAAATCTGCCTTGACAGGCATCACGTTCTCCAATGCCACAGACTTGGTAAGTTTTGTCCATCTGAAGTTCTTGCAGCATCAAGTTCTCCCACAAACGGCCAGTGTTACATGCTGAAACATTATAATAATGACTTATTTAAATGACCACAAAACATTTAAATATTAAGTTCCTTTGTTAAAAAAGTATATAGTCGACCCGGGAACCACCGATTACACCCGTTATCGCACTTGCTTATAGTCTATTTGGCTTATTCACAAGTGCATGCGAGACTAATTTATGATATTTGGTTTACCTTTAAATTCTGAGTAGAAAATACTGATCGAACCTAACCTTAGTAGGTTAAGATTACAGTTAGTACTGAACCTATACTTATATTGATATTACAGCTTTTTAAAAATAGCTAAACTAAAATATTTAAATAAATTTTAAAGCAATTCATGATATTGTCAAATTTTGTACAAAATCTATTGTTTAATAAAACAGGAAGACTTTGCATCTAAAAAAAATATAGATTTGAATAAGTCACATATATACTTATTTACAAGCCAAATAGTGATTAAGCAATAAGTCATATGTGCCGTCTAGTGGGTCGACTGGTTACCCCATATATATTTAAGAAAAAATTGCAATTACGAGTAAATCATATACAGGCCAGTCATATATATAAAGTATTTGTTCAGAAAATTAGAATAAGCCTCCCCTTTATTATGAAAATATCAGGGGGCCCCAACAAGAAATTTATAGCCTAGTGGACCGAAGTTACTCGGTTACAAAAGTTTTCCCAAAATAGGAAGCTAGAGCCAAAATAGCCAAGACAAGAATTGGTTCACCACAACGCGATATTTAATCTAGTTTGAAACAGTTGCCACAAAGAATACTTACAAGTCTCAAGAACCGATGGCAGGTACTTGGCCGTTTATTATACCAGTAATTTCCAGTAAATTTATCTGGAACATCACTATTGAAGCTTTTCTTTGGCAATTCATTGCTCAGGCGAAACAAAACTGGTGAAAAAAAAAAATAAGTGGAGAAACTTATAGAAAAAACATTTGTGCAGAATCTAGTTCCCACCCTCCCCCTGAATACAAGAAAGAAACCATATTCTTCAAATCTTGGCAAAGCCACTATTTCTATTTAAAATATGCTAGGCATCTAAACCCTAAAAAAATTAAAAAGTTACTTTACAAAAGGCTCCACTACTTGGCCCAAGTCAATTTTTCTTCATCCAATATTGTAACTTATGCCTTTAGTTAGCAACCATTTCTAATTGGATAAGAAAACTGGTTACAAACTTTTTAACTTCCTATAATTGAAAGTTCACTGTATAATCTTACCTTTTTTATGCACTTCAGCAGTTAAGAACTTTAGCCACAGGAAGATCACCGTTTATTCCATCTAGCATAGTTCATTTTCTTGGGCTGTGGCCTCTAATCATCTACACTAGAATCTGAATACTCTAGTAGTGGAGGACTTGGCAATGGTACTGGTCCTCCAATGAGCAACAGAGTCACGAAGAGGAGGCGTGAGCGCCAATGCCAATGCTGACTGGACAACGAGTCACTGGTTTGTGAAGGTGGAGTTCTATCCATTAATGGCTCTTGTGGTGTAGACGCTTGCTCAGGCACGACAGGAGCCCGAGCCTCATCATTGAATAAAATGTTCCTAGCAGAAGATTGTCTCATAATTATCTCTACATAATAATCTATTATTTGTAAAGGTGTAAAGGATTGAGAGGCACTGCTCTGAGTGCTGTTACCTGGAGAGAAATCCCCCAATCCAGCGGGTCGCTCCCGGCTCCCAGGCCTGGCGGCACTCTGGTGCCTAACAGGAGAATCCACCACGCCGGGTGTCAAGGGGGCACAGGGGTACCGATCTGCGACTACAGGACCGGTCATATGCCGCTCCCTAATGTCAGGCCCAGCGGCGTGCCGCTCCCGGCCCCGAGACCCAGTGGCATCCCCAACCAGAGGCCCGGCGGCGTCCCCATCATCTGCCAAAGGCTCTGCGGTGTGCCGCTCCCGGCTCCCAGGCCCGGCGGCGTCCCCATCCTCTGCCAAAGGCCCGGCGGTGTCCCCATCATCTGCCAAAGGCTCTGCGGTGTGCCGCTTCCGGCTCCCAGGCCTGGCGGCACTCTGGTGCCTAACAGGAGAATCCACCACGCCGGGTGTCAAGGGAGCACAGGGGTACCGATCTGCAACCACAGGACCAGTCATGTGCCGCTCCCGTATGCGAGGCCCAGCGGCGTGCCGCTCCCGACACCCAGTGGCATCCCCGGCTAGAGGCCCGGCGGCGTCCCCATCCTCGGCCAGAGGCCCGGCGGCGTCCCCATCCTCGGCCAGAGGCCCGGCGGCGTCCCCATCCTCGGCCAGAGGCCCGGCGGCGTCCCCATCCTCGGCCAGAGGCCCGGCGGCGTCCCCATCCTCGGCCAGAGGCCCGGCGGCGTCCCCATCCTCGGCCAGAGGCCCGGCGGCGTCCCCATCCTCGGCCAGAGGCCCGGCGGCGTCCCCATCCTCGGCCAGAGGCCCGGCGGTGTCCCCATCCTCGGCCAGAGGCCCGGCGGTGTCCCCATCCTCGGCCAGAGGCCCGGCGGTGTCCCCATCCTCGGCCAGAGGCCCGGCGGTGTCCCCATCCTCGGCCAGAGGCCCGGCGGTGTCCCCATCCTCGGCCAGAGGCCTGGCAGCGTGCCGCTTCCGGCTCCCAGGCCCGGCAGCACTCGGGTGCCTAACAGGAGAACAATCTACCACGCTGGTAGTCAAGGGAGCACAGGGGTACCGATCTGCAACCACAGGACCAGTCATGTGCCGCTCCCTGATGCGAGGCCCAGCGGTGTGCCACTCCCTGCCCAGAGACCCAGTGGCATCCCCGGCTAGACGCCCGGCGGCGTCCCCATCCTCGGCCAGAGGCCCGGCGGCGTCCCCATCATCTGCCAAAGGCCTGGCGGCGTGCCGCTTCCGGCTCGCTGGCCTGGCAACACTCGGGTGACTAACAGGAGAACAATCCACCACGCCGGTTGTCAAGGGAGCACAGGGGTACCGATCTGCGACTACAGGACCAGTCATATGCGGCTCCCTGCCCCGTGACCCAGCGGCATCCCCGGCCAGAAGCCCGGCGGCGTGCCGCTCCCGAGACCCAGTGGCATCCCCGGCCAGAGGCCCGGCGGCGTCCCCATCCTCTGCCAGAAGCCCAGCAGCGTCCCCGGCCGCAGGCGCGGCAGCAACAGTCGGGCGCCGAACTCGTCGCTTACGACCACGCTTGCGTCTATCAGACTTTCCAGGCTTCGTTGACACAGTCGAGAGAGTTTCCTCCCGCTTTTGCAAGGCAGCTGGGTTATCCGCCTTTGCATGTTTCTTAATCTTTGCGAGTACTCCAGGGGCCCCAGCGCCAGCCTCCCCAGGTCCAGGGGCCCCGGCGCCGCCCCCCGAAGTTCCAGAATCCCCAGTACCACCACCGGAGGCCCCAGCACCAGTGGCCCCAGCACCAGAGGCACCAGTGTCCCCAGCACCACCAGAGGCACCAGTGTCCCCAGCACCACCAGAGGCACCAGTGTCCCCAGCACCACCAGAGGCACCAGTGGCCCCAGCACCACCAGAGGCACCAGTGGCCCCAGCACCACCAGAGGCACCAGTGGCCCCAGCACCACCAGAGGCACCAGCACCGGAGGCACCAGCACCGGAGGCCTCAGCATCAGAGGCCCCAGCACCACCAGTGGCCCCAGCACCACCAGAGGCACCAGTGGCCCCAGCACCACCAGAGGCACCAGTGGCCCCAGCACCACCACCAGAGGCCCCAGCACCGGAGGCCTCAGCATCTAACAGCTGATTAGTGCTCGTGTTCTGTCCAGGAACCAAATTATCACGCACTTCAACTTCACCGTACGCGTCTTCGTCAGCATCATGCCAGTCGTCAGGGTCGAGGCCTGAAACGGACTCCAGCCAACACCTAGACGCGTCGTTCCGAGACGACATCGATTCTGCATCCTGCCAAACCTGGATATCGTTTTTCCAGGTGTTAAGTAGTTCACTTGGGGACTCGTAGCGTGTCTCCAGGCCACTTTCCATCATATCTCTGTAGTCGCAATTATCTGCACGATGGACTGCATTCAAGTTATTCTTTGTAGATTCATCTTCAATTTTATTAGTTTGTGTCAGTAAGCAATTTTCTAAAATATTTCCTTCCATTCTTGTCTTTTCAAGACTTATGCCTTTAATACTTTTAAAACCTTCCACGGTTTGGAGTAGCTGCCCTGGTTCTAACAATCCTATGGACTCTTCGAAGTTAAATAACTTTTGTCTCTTAAATACATTTTGTAGTCTACTGTCCAAGCGTCCACGAATACCCGTCAAGGGTGATTCTGCAAGATAAAAATTACTATAGATTAACTTCATACAAACCATGAAGGTAAGAATTAAGTTTTCTTTTAACCCGATAAGTTTATTTACCTTTGCTAGGTCTGAATTATCCTGCCGAACTAAATTGTTCGCTCACATCCCACGTTAGATAAATACATTTAAAAATTACCCTTTTAATCAATCAAAACTTTACTTACGATGCATGGAAGTATTATTTGATTCAGGTAATATTTATTTCAATGTAATTACCCCGACATCCCACCGAGGAAACCATCACTTGACAAGTACAGCTGTAACCGTCACGTAGGGTGACGACTAGTTAACCTAAGTATATTGTACCCAGCACATCATACCTCTTGTATAAATATCAGCAGCAACAACTTACCATTACGAAGGACTAAAATACACATGTTAAAATAGGATTCCAACGGTTGCTGGAGAATAAAAGCCCAAGGATGAGCGAGGGACAGAGAGCTCCAACAAGTGTCTCCACTGTACTCTCGGGAAGAAGTGTACAGACCAACGCTGACCACCAGCGAGGACAACAATTAAAGTAAGCGGTAAATAAACTGTGTGATGATCTGCGTCACGTGGCCACTTTCTGGTTTTGCCCTCAATCAATAGATGGCGCTGTCGACGGACCTGTCACCACAGTCAAATCAGAAGCTTTATTCCCTAAATGGTTGTACATTTATAATTAAGAAAGTTTATATAATATTACAGTACATTAATTACATGCCATAATAACATTATAGCAAGTAGACATTGTCGTTATCAGAATCTTAAACTGTATTACAGATGGCGACACACCAGAGATTTGTACAGTTGAACAAAGACTTTCTTTTCCTTAAGTCAAACGTTGGTTTTACTATTCCCAGGGTTTGGTTGGCCATTATATTTAGTGTCTACCTTTTGGGCAACTTTTAAAGCCAACAGGCTTACAGAGACAAGCCGCCTGTAGAGAGCCAGCAGGCTTACAGAGACAAGCCGCCCGTAGAGAGCCAGCAGGCTTACAGAGACAAGCCGCCTGTAGAGAGCCAGCAGGCTTACAGAGACAAGCCGCCTGTAGAGAGCCAGCAGGCTTACAGAGACAAGCCGCCTGTAGAGTAAAAAGGGCGGGAATGGAAGCCGTGTGATAGTAAAGACGAGAATCGCCCCTTGGCCGCAAAGCAGGAATTATTACCTGTAGCAATTGCTATTGTAGACGAGTTTGGGATATTGTAACCTTTACATGTTTGGGTGACATTATTCAAAGAGTTTAGTTTGTTGTTTAATAGTCATGGGTACAACAGTCTGATATTGTAAGTGTAATGACGTGTTATGAGAGCTGAGACGAGGCCTGGAGCAGACGGCAGAGTGAGACCGGGGGTGGGGTGTGTAGAGCTCCGATGCGGGACGGGAGCGAGTCTTCTCTGTGGCCAGGCTGTAGCATCTTGCAAGAGTAAGAAACTAGACTCGAGTGTTAAATTGTTGCTGGTGAATGTGATGGTGTTGAACATCCCAAGTATGTACAGAACGTCAGTCACTGAACCGCTGCTGGTGTAAGACCGTCGACGCTCCTGTTGTTGTTGTTGTCTTAGATTCAGCTACTCAGAACAAAAAGTTCCAAGCAGCGCGGGCTATGGTGAGCCCGTAAGTGGAGGCTCTTCGGAGCCATTATCTGTATCAATAGCTGATACTAGAGATCTGGGGATGGATGATGAAGGGTCTTCATGGTGGTTTTCAGCCCTGGAGGGCTGGCTGTATTAGTTATGGAGCTGGTGGGGTTAGTGTAGACCTCTAGGTTTTCCGTTTTTTCTTTGAATGAGACTTTGGCTGAGCCGTGCTGTCGTCGGAGTTTCACGAGGTGGTCTCCATGAGAAGTTCTTGTACGGAGTAGGTGTATTTGTGGTGCGGCGGTTACGAGTTAGAAGAGGACGGGTTACGACCTGCAACGTGTCCGCCACAAGAGTACCACGGGGGTAAAGGACCGGCGAGACATCAGGAACGAACTTACCCGCAATCTTGCGGACACGCTTCCATATCTGCGGCAGAGGAGTTTCGGACGTAATGGTGGAAACATGAGACTTCCAACACTCACGCTTAGCTGTACGAATGGTCAGCGTCGAAGATGGTCTCATGAGAAAGGAGGAGGGCGCGAGGGAGAGGTCAGAGAGCAGCACGGAGGGTAAATAGGTTGTAGTCCGCCTTAGTAAACTGCCACCTAGGGAAGGAGAGGGGAGGGTGAAGAGAAAAAGGCAACAAGGATGGGGAAAATGGTTACTGCAATGGAGATCATCAAGAACCCGAAACGTGAAAAACATGTAAAGAGACGACGAGCAGAGAGAAAGATCAAGACAGGAAAGGGTGCGAGACCGAGAGTCCAAATGAGTGAGCTCACGAGAATTCAGAAGAGACAGGGAGGAAGAGAGGATGAACGGTTTGAGAAGGCGACCCCGGGTGTTTGTCAGGCTATGGCCCCAGAGGGAATGTCGACAATTGAAATCACCCAGCAGGAGCACCGGCTCTGGCAAAGAGTCCGTTGGGTGCTTAAGATCGGGAAGAAAAAGCGGGACATTTGGAGGGAGATAAAGGGAACGTACCATTTACGCACAAAGACACGTGCAACAGAACATTGGAGAGGCGACAGAAAAAGCAAAGGGGGACGAACGGAACATCAGAACGAGTCAAGAGAGCGGAGAAGAGGAACGGGTGGGGGGGGGGGGGAGAGAAAGGAATAGTCACGGAAGCGACCAGGACGAGCACCAAGCATCGGCTCCTGGAGACAGACACAAAGGGGCGAAAACTTCGAAATCCGAAGTTGGCATAATATTCACGAATATTCCATTGAAGAATAGACATCGACAAGAAGAGAAAGGACAGCAACAGAGGACAATGGAGCGAGTGTGTCGGAGGCAGGGGGCGAGGAAGAATGTGAAGCCTTCTTACCCGCCGGGGAGGAGAGAGAGGAGACAGGCTTATGGTTCCGACTCAAAGAGACCGGCATCCCAGCAATGTACCGGGCAACAGATTCAAGCGTCTCACCAGGAGCAGCAGAACGATTGCAAACACGATGGCCGCTGGGAGAGTGATGGACATCAGCTCGCACTAACAGGCGGCGTGGGGAGCTAAGAGATGGGGGAGAAGGATGGGAAGGAGGATAGGAGGGAGACGAAGAAGACAGGAGACGAGATAGACTGGGCAGAAAGGGGAACCCCCAGACAGAACCATGAGGGGGACTAGCGTAGAACTGAAAGGAACAGAGGCGGCGGCGGTGGGCGTGTCTGAGTCTAAGGCCAGGAAACGATTGAGAGACTGAGGAAGGCGAAGGGACTGATGGCAACGATCACGAGGGGGACGAGTAAATGTATCTACCTGGAGGACAGAATGGCCTTTGGCTTCGAGGATATACCAATCATCACCGTGACAGTTCTGCAGATTCCTAACACCGGTCGCAACATGGGGTGGGAGGAGAAGTGCCAACACCGGCATTCAACAGAGCGATCTTTGAGACCCGAGCAGGGGTCTTGCCACGGCAGGACAAGGCGGCCAAGCAGGTTGCTGCATCCTGAAAAGGAGCAGCAACAAATGTACAGAGACTGGTGGGGTTGAAAGTAACAGGCATCTACTGAATCAACGAGGTGTCTATGGAGGAAGAAATCAGGTGGTGTAGAACCCAGAGGGAGGAGATCAAAGTATTTGGCCCACGAAGCGGGACCAAACAAGGCCTGGTACGCATCAGTATGGGGAGGGATCGCGCAAGTGCGGCCATGGAGTGGACTGCGTTGAGATCCACCAGAGAGAAGGGGGTTAAAACGCATTGTCACAATGAGAGCGAGCCGTGCGAGGGGAAAGAGGTGGTCACCACTGGGGGGAGTGTGACTCGAACCAACCACAGAGGAGGGAGGGAGAGCAGAGGGAAGTAGTCAGGATGGTCAAAGGAGGAGCAAGGTTGGGGCCCAATGCAGCGAGAGCTACAGAGCCCGGTCCGACTCGGGGGGGGGGGGGGGGGGGGACTTTGTCGCCCACCTAACGAGCAAGAAGGTACAAACGGAACAGAATGAGACACGAGACAAGAAATTATTTTCATTCACGAATGGGCCCCCATCCCCCCCACACTCACCACGGAGCCACATTTAGAGGCAGGACACAGATGCGAGATGTTGCCGGGGCTCCCTAGAGGTGCGTCGTGAGTATACGCCCCACAAACGCCACCTTAAGAACCGTCAGTCCGTCGAGATCGGGTTAAGTGACGAAAAGAGCATTGACAATAAAAGGGTTCCCTCGCTCGAGCCGTTTGGTACTACAGTTCTACGGGTGCAAGAATATGCCGCCTCAAACACCCGGGCATCAAAACAAAAGGCCAAAAAGAATCAAAACAGGCAAAAGGTCGGTGGGAAATGACAATTGGAAAGGAGAAAAAGATAAGGGAAAGTCATCCAACAGAATTCGTGAGGACAGCAGCAGGAGCATAAGGCCACAGAAGCACTGTACCAAGGAGCATCACTCCAACATCCGCCCACCAAGCCCCCTCACAGCAGCAGCGAGCCAGATAGGGACGGGATGTTAAATAAACAAGCATTCTGTAAAGTACTTTATTTCGAAGTACATAAAGTAAATAAATGTTCTGGCACTTGTACATTTGTAACAAAGGTAATTTTTAGAGCAGCTCAAGGCACTCTTAAACTAAAAATTTAAAAGACCAGCGTACAAGATCAAACAATTTGCTCTACCAATAAAGTAGACTATAAATTCTTGTTCCATTTCAGTATTGGCACAACTCTCAATTTCTACTAAACATTTCACATTAGTCTGCCTAGTAGATGACCACTCACTAGAGATTTGCACATTTACTCTATATTCACAAGTTTAGCCGACGTATTTCAATAAGTACAATATCTACCAGCATCGACCATAGAAGACTAGAATTAAGTAGTCTTCCATCATACTTTGAAAAGGTATTTGATGTTTTACTTTAATCTAACGCAAAGAATTTTAGTGAAGCACTTACAGGTCTGCTGGCTACATGCCGGCCGTCAATGCTATAGACTATGATGTTTACATTCTAAATCAATTTATATCTACACTATACCAGCCAGCAATGTGTAGCAATTACAAAAGTACATTTTACAATGCTTTCTAAACCATGACTAACATGACATCACAAATACATTGTCTGCTCACAAGGAACCCTGGAAACCATGTAGAGAATAATTATGTCTGATTAAGACCTTAGAGCAGGAATCTACTAGTTCCTTTATGTGACCCGACAGGGTTGTGAATCACATTGTACCGTGCTGCAGGAAGCGCATGCTAGACTATAGTGCACTTAAAAACCTTGTTATATCCGAATAATTCAGTATTTTTAAAGGTAATTGGTAAAACAAGTTACTAAAATACATGATAGCAAGAGAAATTTGAGCGGACTAAAATTACACAATGTAATGTATTTTTTCTAGGAACAGCATTGCTGTATTTAAAATATGAAGGTTATTGCTGTATTTAAAATATGAACAGTCGAACCACTGTCTTTCTCCTTCATGCATTTGGGCAAAATGTATAAACTCCCAAATGCCAGATAATGGACACTAAAGACACTCAAGATGCCAAATACAGTTAAAATGACCTGTGGAAGAGGCACGAGTTATAGTTTAAGTTCTTCCTCCACACCTTAGGCTAGAAAAGGCTTTTTAGCCTCTAAACTGCCCATTTGTCCACATACTTCCCTATTGCCCCAGTGACACATTACACTTAAACCCTTAAAGTGCTAAGGAGGGAGAGGTTAACAAATGTTAAAATTAAAAATCTGAATCCTACTTTGGGTTCACTTTACAATAAAATACCAATAAAATGTCAAGCACGAGCTCTTAAAATCTTGTCGATTAGTCTTATTGGAGATCCTACTAGGTTTGAAAGTTTTGATAACTATGGCGTCTAGCCATTTTTCAAAATCTTTTTTCTGAGCCAATCATGTGTTTATACCAAGTTCCCTTCTCCAAACCAACAAAGAAAATCTGCCTTGACAGGCATCACGTTCTCCAATGCCACAGACTTGGTAAGTTTTGTCCATCTGAAGTTCTTGCAGCATCAAGTTCTCCCACAAACGGCCAGTGTTACATGCTGAAACATTATAATAATGACTTATTTAAATGACCACAAAACATTTAAATATTAAGTTCCTTTGTTAAAAAAGTGTATATAGTCGACCCGGGAACCACCGATTACACCCGTTATCGCACTTGCTTATAGTCTATTTGGCTTATTCACAAGTGCATGCGAGACTAATTTATGATATTTGGTTTACCTTTAAATTCTGAGTAGAAAATACTGATCGAACCTAACCTTAGTAGGTTAAGATTACAGTTAGTACTGAACCTATACTTATATTGATATTACAGCTTTTTAAAAATAGCTAAACTAAAATATTTAAATAAATTTTAAAGCAATTCATGATATTGTCAAATTTTGTACAAAATCTATTGTTTAATAAAACAGGAAGACTTTGCATCTAAAAAAAATATAGATTTGAATAAGTCACATATATACTTATTTACAAGCCAAATAGTGATTAAGCAATAAGTCATATGTGCCGTCTAGTGGGTCGACTGGTTACCCCATATATATTTAAGAAAAAATTGCAATTACGAGTAAATCATATACAGGCCAGTCATATATATAAAGTATTTGTTCAGAAAATTAGAATAAGCCTCCCCTTTATTATGAAAATATCAGGGGGCCCCAACAAGAAATTTATAGCCTAGTGGACCGAAGTTACTCGGTTACAAAAGTTTTCCCAAAATAGGAAGCTAGAGCCAAAATAGCCAAGACAAGAATTGGTTCACCACAACGCGATATTTAATCTAGTTTGAAACAGTTGCCACAAAGAATACTTACAAGTCTCAAGAACCGATGGCAGGTACTTGGCCGTTTATTATACCAGTAATTTCCAGTAAATTTATCTGGAACATCACTATTGAAGCTTTTCTTTGGCAATTCATTGCTCAGGCGAAACAAAACTGGTGAAAAAAAAAAATAAGTGGAGAAACTTATAGAAAAAACATTTGTGCAGAATCTAGTTCCCACCCTCCCCCTGAATACAAGAAAGAAACCATATTCTTCATATCTTGGCAAAGCCACTATTTCTATTTAAAATATGCTAGGCATCTAAACCCTAAAAAAATTAAAAAGTTACTTTACAAAAGGCTCCACTACTTGGCCCAAGTCAATTTTTCTTCATACAATATTGTAACTTATGCCTTTAGTTAGCAACCATTTCTAATTGGATAAGAAAACTGGTTACAAACTTTTTAACTTCCAATAATTGAAAGTTCACTGTATAATCTTACCTTTTTTATGCACTTCAGCAGTTAAGAACTTTAGCCACAGGAAGATCACCGTTTATTCCATCTAGCATAGTTCATTTTCTTGGGCTGTGGCCTCTAATCATCTACACTAGAATCTGAATACTCTAGTAGTGGAGGACTTGGCAATGGTACTGGTCCTCCAATGAGCAACAGAGTCACGAAGAGGAGGCGTGAGCGCCAATGCCAATGCTGACTGGACAACGAGTCACTGGTTTGTGAAGGTGGAGTTCTATCCATTAATGGCTCTTGTGGTGTAGACGCTTGCTCAGGCACGACAGGAGCCCGAGCCTCATCATTGAATAAAATGTTCCTAGCAGAAGATTGTCTCATAATTATCTCTACATAATAATCTATTATTTGTAAAGGTGTAAAGGATTGAGAGGCACTGCTCTGAGTGCTGTTACCTGGAGAGAAATCCCCCAAACCTGGTGCCAGGCCAGGCCCGGCAACGGGTCGCTCCCGGCTCTCAGGCCTGGCGGCGTGCCGCTTCCGGCTCCCAGGCCTGGCGGCACTCTGGTGCCTAACAGGAGAATCCACCACGCCGGGTGTCAAGGGGGCACAGGGGTACCGATCTGCGACTACAGGACCGGTCATATGCCGCTCCCTAATGTCAGGCCCAGCGGCGTGCCGCTCCCGGCCCAGAGACCCAGTGGCATCCCCAACCAGAGGCCCGGCGGCGTCCCCATCATCTGCCAAAGGCTCTGCGGTGTGCCGCTCCCGGCTCCCAGGCCCGGCGGCGTCCCCATCCTCTGCCAAAGGCTCGGCGGTGTGCCGCTTCCGGCTCCCAGGCCTGGCGGCACTCTGGTGCCTAACAGGAGAATCCACCACGCCGGGTGTCAAGGGAGCACAGGGGTACCGATCTGCAACCACAGGACCAGTCATGTGCCGCTCCCGTATGCGAGGCCCAGCGGCGTGCCGCTCCCGACACCCAGTGGCATCCCCGGCTAGAGGCTCGGCGGCGTCCCCATCCTCAGCCAGAGGCCCGGCGGCGTCCCCATCCTCGGCCAGAGGCCCGGCGGCGTCCCCATCCTCGGCCAGAGGCCCGGCGGTGTCCCCATCCTTGGCCAGAGGCCCGGCGGTGTCCCCATCCTTGGCCAGAGGCCCGGCGGTGTCCCCATCCTTGGCCAGAGGCCCGGCGGTGTCCCCATCCTCGGCCAGAGGCCCGGCGGTGTCCCCATCCTCGGCCAGAGGCCCGGCGGTGTCCCCATCCTCGGCCAGAGGCCCGGCGGTGTCCCCATCCTCGGCCAGAGGCCCGGCGGTGTCCCCATCCTCGGCCAGAGGCCCGGCGGTGTCCCCATCCTCGGCCAGAGGCCCGGCGGTGTCCCCATCCTCGGCCAGAGGCCTGGCAGCGTGCCGCTTCCGGCTCCCAGGCCCGGCAGCACTCGGGTGCCTAACAGGAGAACAATCTACCACGCTGGTAGTCAAGGGAGCACAGGGGTACCGATCTGCAACCACAGGACCAGTCATGTGCCGCTCCCTGATGCGAGGCCCGGCGGTGTGCCGCTCCCTGCCCAGAGACCCAGTGGCATCCCCGGCTAGACGCCCGGCGGCGTCCCCATCCTCGGCCAGAGGCCCGGCGGCGTCCCCATCATCTGCCAAAGGCCTGGCGGCGTGCCGCTTCCGGCTCGCTGGCCTGGCAACACTCGGGTGACTAACAGGAGAACAATCCACCACGCCGGTTGTCAAGGGAGCACAGGGGTACCGATCTGCGACTACAGGACCAGTCATATGCGGCTCCCTGCCCCGTGACCCAGCGGCATCCCCGGCCAGAAGCCCGGCGGCGTGCCGCTCCCGAGACCCAGTGGCATCCCCGGCCAGAGGCCCGGCGGCGTCCCCATCCTCTGCCAGAGGCCCAGCAGCGTCCCCGGCCGCAGGCGCGGCAGCAACAGTCGGGCGCCGAACTCGTCGCTTACGACCACGCTTGCGTCTATCAGACTTTCCAGGCTTCGTTGACACAGTCGAGAGAGTTTCCTCCCGCTTTTGCAAGGCAGCTGGGTTATCCGCCTTTGCATGTTTCTTATTCTTTGCGAGTACTCCAGGGGCCCCGGCACCAGCCTCCCCAGGTCCAGGGGCCCCGGCGCCAGCCTCCCCAGGTCCAGGGGCCCCGGCATCGCCCCCCGAAGTTCCAGAATCCCCAGTACCACCACCGGAGGCCCCAGCACCAGTGGCCCCAGCACCAGAGGCACCAGAGGCACCAGCAGCACCAGAGGCACCAGTGTCCCCAGCACCACCAGAGGCACCAGTGTCCCCAGCACCACCAGAGGCACCAGTGGCCCCAGCACCAGAGGCACCAGTGGCCCCAGCACCACCAGAGGCACCAGCACCGGAGGCCTCAGCACCAGAGGCCCCAGCACCACCAGTGGCCCCAGCACCACCAGAGGCACCAGTGGCCCCAGCACCACAGGCACCAGTGGCCCCAGCACCACCACCGGCCCCAGCACCGGAGGCCTCAGCATCTAACAGCTGATTAGTGCTCGTGTTCTGTCCAGGAACCAAATTATCACGCACTTCAACTTCACCGTACGCGTCTTCGTCAGCATCATGCCAGTCGTCAGGGTCGAGGCCTGAAACGGACTCCAGCCAACACCTAGACGCGTCGTTCCGAGACGACATCGATTCTGCATCCTGCCAAACCTGGATATCGTTTTTCCAGGTGTTAAGTAGTTCACTTGGGTACGCGTAGCGTGTCTCCAGGCCACTTTCCATCATATCTCTGTAGTCGCAATTATCTGCACGATGGACTGCATTCAAGTTATTCTTTGTAGATTCATCTTCAATTTTATTAGTTTGTGTCAGTAAGCAATTTTCTAAAATATTTCCTTCCATTCTTGTCTTTTCAAGACTTATGCCTTTAATACTTTTAAAACCTTCCATGGTTTGGAGTAGCTGCCCTGGTTCTAACAATCCTATGGACTCTTCGAAGTTAAATAACTTTTGTCTCTTAAATACATTTTGTAGTCTACTGTCCAAGCGTCCACGAATACCCGTCAAGGGTGATTCTGCAAGATAAAAATTACTATAGATTAACTTCATACAAACCATGAAGGTAAGAATTAAGTTTTCTTCTTTTAACCCGATAAGTTTATTTACCTTTGCTAGGTCTGAATTATCCTGCCGAACTAAATTGTTCGCTCACATCCCACGTTAGATAAATACATTTAAAAATTACCCTTTTAATCAATCAAAACTTTACTTACGATGCATGGAAGTATTATTTGATTCAGGTAATATTTATTTCAATGTAATTACCCCGACATCCCACCGAGGAAACCATCACTTGACAAGTACAGCTGTAACCGTCACGTAGGGTGACGACTAGTTAACCTAAGTATATTGTACCCAGCACATCATACCTCTTGTATAAATATCAGCAGCAACAACTTACCATTACGAAGGACTAAAATACACATCTTAAAATAGGATTCCAACGGTTGCTGGAGAATAAAAGGCCTAAGGATGAGCGAGGGGCAGAGAGCTCCAACAAGTGTCTCCACTGTACTCTCGGGAAGAAGTGTACAGACCAACGCTGACCACCAGCGAGGACAACAATTAAAGTAAGCGGTAAAGAAACTGTGTGATGATCTGCGTCACGTGGCCACTTTCTGTTTTTGCCCTCAATCAATAGATGGCGCTGTCGATGGACCTGTCACCACAGTCAAATTAGAAGCTTTATTCCCTAAATGATTTATAATTAAGAAAGTTTATATAATATTACAGTACATTAATTACATGTCATAATAACATTATAGCAAGTAGACATTGTCATTATCAGAATCTTAAACTGTATTACAGATGGTGAAACATCAGAGATTTGTACAGTTGAACAAGGACTTTCTTTTCCTTAAGTCAAACGTTGGTTTTACTATTCCCAGGGTTTGGTTGGCCATTATTTTCAGGTTCTACCTTTTGGGCAACTTTTAAAGCCAGCAGGCTTACAGAGACAAGCCGCCTGTAGAGAGCCAGCAGGCTTACAGAGCCAAGCCGCCTGTAGAGAGCCAGCAGGCTTACAGAGACAAGCCGCCTGTAGAGAGCCAGCAGGATTACAGAGACAAGCCGCCTGTAGAGTAAAAAGAGCGGGAAAGGAAGCCGTGTGACAGTATAGGCGAGAATCGCCCCTTGGCATCAAAGCAGGAATTATTACCTGTAGCAATTGCCATTGTAGACGAGTTTGGGATATTGTAACCTATACATGTTTGGGTGACATTACCAAAGAGTTTAGTTTGTTGTTTAATAGACACGGGTACAGCAGTCTGATATTGTAAGTGTAATGACGTGTTGTTGGTTAGTTCCAAGGGGTTGTCATAGCCAGGGGGTGGTAATGGGGGGACGAGCTCCCATGACCTATAAAATGCTCCTATACGGCATGCGTCTCCAATAGCCCCTGACAACCAAGTCCAACTCCTGGCCTGCACGGGTGGCTTAGTCTTTAAGTCCGGCGGAACTGCTTTTACCGACAGGAGAAGGGGCGAGACGGGCCTCTGGCGCCTTAAAACCAGCTGCTCCGGGTAGATGGGACTCGATAGCCTGGGAAGGCAGCCCATCTAGGGGAAGGAAAACCCTGATTTTAAACCTTCGCTGCCTTGCGGCCATACCTCCTTTTTGGGAAAGGTTTCAGGAGTCAACCTCGAGGAAAAATCCAGAGTTGGAGCCCCTAAGGCAGTTTATTGTTGACGTCGACCTCGTTCTGGCAGCTCCTGCGACGGTGCTGGAACCATGTGTATTGGCATTTGCCTTTCTATTGGATAATGTCAGCAACGTGGAGAGGGGGGACCTGCTGCATGGGTAAGTAAATAAGTAATTATCAAAAGAAGGCACCAAACCGGGAAGGCTATGTAGCACCATCAAAAACGCAAAATAATCAGAGGGCGCTAAATATCACCATGCTGCATGGGTAACAGCTTCTCCTCCTTATCTAGCTACCCAGGCTTTGCGCCCTGTCAGGGCGCAACTCCATAGTCTTCCGAGACTGAAGGATGCCTACTACTACTAATGACGTGTTATGAGAGCTGAGACGAGGCCTGGAGCAGACAGCAGAGTGAGACCGGGGGTGGGGGTGTGTAGAGCTCCGATGCGGGACGAGAGCGAGTCTTCTCTGTGGCCAGGCTGTAGCGTCTTGCAAGAGTAGGAAACTAGACTCGAGTGTTAAATTGTTGTGAGTGAATGTGATGGTGTTGAACACCTGAAGTATATACAGAACGTCAGTCACTGAACCGCTGCTGGAGTGACTGTCGACGCTCCTGTTGTTGTTGTTGTCTTAGATTCAGCTACTCAGAACAATATGTTCCAAGCAGCACGGGCTGTGGTGAGCCCGTAAGTGGAGGCTCTTCGGAGCCATTATCTGTATCAATAGATAATACTAGAGATCTGGGGATGGATGATAAGGGTCTTCATGGTGGTTTTCAGCCCTGGAAAGCTGGCTGTACCAGTTATGGAGCTGGTGAGGTTAGTGTAGACCTCTAGGTTTTCCGTTTTTTCTTTGCATGAGACTTTGGCTGAGCCGTGCTGTCGTTGGAGTTTTGCGAGGTGGTCTCCATGAGGAGTTCTTGTTCGGAGTAGGTGTCGTAATTGTGGTGCGGCGGTTACGAGTTAGAAGATGACAGGTTACGACCTGCAACGGGTCCGCCACAAGAGTACCACGGGTGTAAAGGACCGGCGAGACATCAGGAACGAACTTACCCGCAATCTTGCGGACACGCTTCCATATCAGCGGCAGAGGAGTTTCGGACGTAATGGTGGAAACATAAGACTTCCAACACTCACGCTTAGCTGTACGAATGGTCAGCGTCGAAGATGGTGTCATGAGAAAGGAGGAGGGCGCGAGGGAGAGGTCTGAGAGAGCAGTACGGAGGGTAAATAGGTTGTAGTCCGCCTTAGTAAACTGCCACCTAGGGAAGGAGAGGGGAGGGTGAAAAGAGAAAAAGGCAACAAGGATGGGGAAAATGGTCACTGCCATGGAGGTCATCAAGAACCCGAAACGTGAAATCCAAGTAAAGAGACGACGAGCAGAGAGAAAGATCAAGACAGGAAAGGGTGCGAGACCGAGAGTCCAAATGAGTGAGCTCACGAGAATTCAGAAGAGACAGGAAGGAAGAGAGGATGAACGGTTTGAGAAGGCGACCCCGGGTGTTTGTCAGGCTATGGCTCCAGAGGGAATGTCGACAATTAAAATCACTCAGCAGGAGCACCGGCTCTGGCAAAGAGTTCATTGGGTGCTTAAGATGGGTAAGAGAAAGAGGGACATTTAGAGGGAGATAAATGGAACAAACCATGTACTATTTACGCACAAAGACAAGTGCAACAGAACATTGGAGAGGCGACAGAAAAAGCAAAGGGGGACGAAGGGAACATCAGAACGGTTCAAGAGAGCAGAGAAGAGGAACGCGGGAGGGAGGGTTGTGGAGAGGGGGGGAGAAAGGAATAGTCAGGGAAGCAACCAGGACGAGCACCAAGCATCGGCTCCTGGAGACAGACACAAAGGGGCTAAAACTTCGATATCCTTAGTTGGCATAATATTCGCGAATATTCCATTGAAGAATAGACATCGACAATAAGAGAAAGGACAGCAACAGAGGACAATGGAGCGAGTGTGTCGGAGGCAGGGGGCGAGGAAGAATGTGAAGCCTTCTTACCCGCCGGAGAGGAGGGAGAGGAGAGGAGCCAGGCTTATGGTTCCAACTCAAAGAGACCGGCATCCCAGCAGTGTACCGGGCAACAGATTCAAGCGTCTCACCAGGAGCAGCAGAACGATTGCAAACACGATGGCCGCTGGGAGAGTGATGGACATCAGCTCGCACTGACAGCCGGCGTGGAGAGCTAAGAGATGGGGGAGAAGGATGGGAAGGAGGATAGGAGGGAGACGAAGAAGACAGGAGACGAGATAGACTGGGTAGAAAGGGGAACCCCCAGACAGAACCATGAGGGGGACTAGCGTAGAACTGAAAGGAACAGAGGCGGCGGCGGTGGGCGTGTCTGAGTCTAAGGCCAGGAAACGATTGAGAGACCGAGGAAGGTGGGAAAGACGAGGAGAAAAAGAGCGCAATACACGAGCATAAGAGACCAGCGAAAAGGGGGAAGACAGCGAACCTGGCGCCTCACCTCAGGAAAAGACAAACGGTCCCAGTGCTTCTAGTTGAGGTCGACTGCCTCAAGCTTGTAATGTATACACACGCTTAAGAAGGTAGGGTGGGCCTCACCGCAATTGAGGCAGAGAGCCTGGGAAGAAGTGCACTCCGACTTAGTGACCTGCGTCCCCACACAAGGGACAGACAGCACTGGAGCACCCGAGGGCACCATGCCCAAACCTCCAGCACTTATTACAGAGCCGAGGAGAGGGAATGTACTCCTGGACAGAGCACCTGGCACCAGCAAGAATGACAGAGGGCGGAAGGGTCCTACCATCAAAGATAATCTTCAAAACCCGAAGGGGCTGACGGCGACGACCACGAGGGGGACGAGTAAATGTATCTACCTGGAGGACAGAATGGCCTTTGGCTTAGAGGATATGCCAATTATCACCGTGATAGTCCTGCAGATTCCTAACACCGGTCGCAACATGCGGTAGGAGGAGAATGGTGCCAACACTGGCATTCAACCGTACCGAGACGGGTGGGGTTGAAAGTAACAGGCATCTACTGAATCATCAAGGTGTCTATGGAGGGAAAAATCGTCAGGTGGTGTAGAATCTAGAGGGAGGAGATCAAAGTATTTGGCCCACGAAGCGGGACCAAACAAGGCCTGGTACACATCAGTATGGGGAGGGATCGCGCAAGTAAGTTAGTAATTATCAAAAGAAGGCACCAAACCGGGAAGGCTATGTAGCACCATCAAATACGCAAAATAATCAGAGGGCGCTAAATATCACCAAGGATGCCAATACGAGAACAAAAACGCATAAGGCGAACGATATCAAAAGTATCCGAGTCACCAAGAATTCTATCGAGGGACAGGTGACCGCGAGGGGCGGTCGGAAAGCAAGACACACGCTCGTCCTGGAAGTCAGGACATTCAAGAAGGACATGCACGACCGTAAGAGGGACAATGCAACTAGGACAATAAGGAGCAGGGCGGCGCTCCATCAAGTGACCATGGGTTAAGCGAGTATGGCCAATACGCAACCTCGCCAGAGCTGTTTCCCACCGCCGGTTACGGTGGAAGGAGGACGGCCACGAGGAAACACAACATTTAAGAGTACGTAGCTTGTTACCAGTAACAGACAACCAAGAAGCCTGCCAACGGGTAAGAACTGAGGAATGGATAACTGGGTAAAAGTCGGAATACGGAATGCCTTTACGAGAGATGGGACAAGAGCGGACAGCTTCCTTAGCGGCAGCATCCGCACGCTCATTTAAAGACACACCAATATGGCTGGGAACCCAACAAAACTCAACCGACTTAAATTTACTGTGAACGAGAAACAGCCAATGCTGGATCTCGACAACTACTGGATGAACCGGATTAAAGGACCCGAGAGCCATGAGGGCACTACGAGAGTCAACAACAACCACAAAGGAGGACTGACAACGAGAAAGCAGGAGACGAAGAGCATAGAGAATAGCATAAAGTTCTGCTGAAAAGATGCTAGTCTCCGGAGGCAAGCGACACATATAAGTGCGATCAGGAAAAACAACAGAGTAGCCAACACCGTCCGCTGACTTAGACCCATCGGTGAAGACAGAAACGGAGCGGGAGTGAGAAGAAAAGTGCTCGAGGAAAAGGCGTTTTAGAACCGTAGGAGGGGTAAAAGCTTTAGTGATACGGGTCAAGGAAGTACAAAACCGCGGAAGAGGGACCCTCCACGGGGGCAAAGAAGGAACAACACGAGGAGAAACATCAGAAATATGAACGGAGAGAGAATCCTGTAGGCGAGATAACCGGACAGAAAGAGGGAGGTGGTGAAGAGGAACAGGAACCGCAGGAGGGGTAAAAGTTAAAGCACGACAGAGGCGAGAGGAAGGATGTTGCAAGGACCGCGCAAGATAGCGAAGACAGTAGCGATCACGGCGGTCCTGGAGAGACAGGAAGCCAGTGTCAACATACAAGCTAAGGATGGGAGTCGAACGAAAGGCACCAGAACTGAGGCGCAACCCAGTATGGTGCAAAGCATCAAGACGGCGAAGAGTAGAAGGAGAAGCAGACGAGTAAGCAGGGCAACCATAATCGAGCTTAGACAGGACGAGAGAGGAATGTAAAGCAAGGAGAGTGCGCCTATCTGCCCCCCAAGAAGTATGGGACAAGACCCGAAGGAGGGTAAGGGCCTTAGAGCACTCAACACGGAGGTAAGAGATATGGGGAGACCAAGACAAACGAGTGTCAAGGAATAACCCCAAAAGCTTCGCGGAATCTTTGTATTCAAGGGGATGACCATAAAGCGACAAAGAGGGACGAAGAACAACCCGTTTCCGCGTAAAAGTCATGGCACAAGTCTTAGAAGTAGAGAACTTGAAGCCATGACCTGTGGCCCAAGACGACACGGCATCAATTGCAAGTTGAAGCCGGCGTTGAAGGAGAGGCGAATCATCACCCTGACAACAAAGGGTAAGATCATCGACATAGAGAGCGGAGAAGACACCAGAAGGAAGAGAGGAAAGAAGACCATTGAGGGCAACAAGAAAAAGAGTAGTGCTCAGAACACTACCCTGGGGCACACCTTCGTATTGCTGAAAAGAGGGAGAGAGAGCGGTACCAAGGCGCACCCGAAAGGAACGACGAGAGAGGAAGCTGCGGAGAAAGAGAGGGAGATGACCACGAAGGCCAAAAGAATGAAGTTGAGAGAGGATATGATAACGCCAAGTGGTGTCGTAAGCCTTTTCTAGGTCAAAAAGGACGGCAACAACGGAGGTCTTCGCAGCAAAAGCAGTACGAATATAGACCTCCAAGTTCACCAGGACATCTGTCGTGCTGCGGCACTTGCGGAAACCAAATTGAGAAGGGGAGAGGAGGTGATGGTGTTCCAGGAACCACATCAGACGAACGTTAACCATACGTTCAAAGAGTTTGCAGACACAACTTGTGAGAGCAATAGGGCGAAAGTCCTTAGGGGAAGTACCCAGAGACCCCGGTTTGCGAACAGGGAGGACAACGGCATCGAGCCAGTCCTTAGGGACTGACGACGACTCCCAGATCCGATTATACAGACTCAGTAAATACTGAGACGTGCCCGGAGGGAGATGGCGAAGCATCTCATAATGAATACCATCGGAGCCCGCCGCCGTAGAACCGCAGAGGGCCAGGGCAGAACGAAGTTCAGAGAGAGAAAAGGGATCATTATAGGGAAGCTGAAGATGAGTGCAGAAATCTAAAGGACGAGACTCAAGGACAGGTTTACGAAGAAGGAAAGATTGGGGAAGATGAAGACCAGAGCTAACAGAAGAAAAATGGGAACCCAGTTCGGAAGCGACCTGCAACGGGTCCGCTACAAGAGTATCATGGAGGTGAAGGACCGGTGAAACATCGGGAACGAACTTACCCGCTATCTTGCGGATACGCTTCCAGATCTGGGCCAGAGGGGTCTCGGACGTAATTGATGAGACATAAGATGCCCAACATTCACGTTTAGCCGTACGGATGGCCCTACGGGCCACCGCACTCGCTTTCCGAAAGAAAAGAAAAGAATCGGTCGTCTGCCTACGGCGGTGCCTCTTCCAGGCTGCACGCTTACAGCGGACAGCCCGAGCACAGTCCGCATTCCACCAGGGAACGCACTTCCGTGGACCCCGAGAGGAAGAGCGAGGAATAGAGCGGAGGGCAGCGTTGAAGACAGTGTCATGAAAAAGGAGGAGAGCGCGAGAGAGAGGCAGAAGGGAGAGGTCAGGGAGAGCAGCACTGAGGGTAAATAGGGTCCAGTCTGCCTTAGCAAACTGCCACCTAGGGAAAGAGAGGGAAGGGCGAAAAGAGAAAAAGGAAACAAGGATGGGGAAATGATCACTTCCATGGAGGTCATCAAGAACCTGCCACGTGAAATCTAAGTAAAGAGAAGAAGAGCAGAGAGAAAGATCAAGACAAGAAAGGGTGCGAGTCCGAGAGTCCAAATGAGTGGGCTCACCAGAATTCAGAAGAGACAGGGAAGAAGAGAGGAGAAACGGCTCAAGGAGGCGACCCCGGGTATTCGTCAGAACGTCACCCCAAAGAGAATGACGACAATTGAAGTCACCCAGCAGGAGCACAGGCTCCGGCAAGGAGTCCAGGAGGTGTTTCAAATCAGGAAGAGAGAGCGGGACACTCGGGGGGAGATAAATGGAACAAACTGTGTACCATTTCCCCACAAAGACACGAGCAGCAGAACAATGGAGAGGCGAAGGAAAAAGTAAAGGAACAAAGGGAACATCAGCCCGAATCAAAAGAGCAGAAGAATTAGAAGCCCCAGCAATGGCTGGGGGGGGGGGGAGAGAAAGGAATAGCCACGAAAACGACCAGGACGAGCACCAAGCATTGGCTCCTGGAGACAGACACAAAGGGGCGAAAACCGCGAAATCAGAAGTTGGAGTTCGAGGAAATTGGCGTAATAACCTCGAACGTTCCATTGAAGAATGGACAACGACGAGAAGAGAAAGGACAAAAACAGAGAACAAGGAAGAAACAAAGGCGAAAGACCAACAGAGCACGTTAAAGAATATCAGGGTCGGGATCAGGGTCAGCAAAGTCAGGGTTAGGGGGCATGGGTAAACTGAGCAAAGACGGAGGGAAGGAAACGGGAGAACAGAGCAGAGGTGGGCGGGCAGGGTCTGGAGGAGGAGGAGGAAGAGGAGGAGACAACGGAGAGGAGCCGTCAAGGACAGCAGCAGGAGGAGGGGGAGTAGAAAGAGGGGAGCGCACCCCAGCAAGAGCAGCAACCGAAAGGGAAGCAGGGGCCAAAGAAACCTCCATAGCAGGAACAGGGGGCGCAAGCACTGAAACGGGAGGGGAAGGAGCAACAGAGCCAGAAGGAGGAGCTGAGGAAGAAAGCGAAGCCTTCTTACCCGCCGGGGAAGAGGAAGGAGAGGAGCCAGGCTTACGCTTCTGACTTAAAGAGACCGGTGTCCCAGCAACTACGTACCGGGCAACGGATTCCAGTGTCTCAACAGGAGAAGCCGAACGAGAGCACACACGACGGCCGTTAGGAGAGCGATGGACATCCGCCCGCACCGACAGGCGGTGGGGAGAGCCAATAGATGGAGGAAGAGGATGGGAAGGAGGATCGGAGGGGGACGAGGAAGAAGACACAGAAGACACGACAGACCGGGTAGAAGGATGGGGAACCCCAGACAGAGGACCAGGAGGAGGATTCTTCGGGAGAGAACCCAAAGGAACAGAGGAGGGGGCAGTGGGCGCATCAGGGTCCAAGGCCCGGAAACGGTTGTGAGTCTGAGGAAGGCGGGAAGGACGAGGAGAGGAAGAGCGCAACACGCGAGCATAAGAGATATTAGCATAAGGCGGGAGCCGGCGAACCTGGCGCCTCGCCTCAGGAAAAGATAAACGCTCCCGGTGCTTCAGGTTGAGGACGGCTGCCTCAAGCTTGTAATGGACACACGCACGGGAGAAGGTAGGATGGGCCTCACCGCAGTTGAGGCAACGAGCCTGGGGAGAAGTGCACTCCGACTTAGAGTGACCTTCGCCACCACACAAAGGACAGAGAGAGACAGTCCCGGAGCAGCGGAGGGCACCATGCCCAAACCTCCAGCACTTGTTGCAGAGCCGAGGAGAAGGAATGTACTCCTGGACAGAGCACCTGGCACCAGCAAGAATGACAGAGGGTGGAAGGGTCCTACCATCAAAGGTAATCTTCACAACCCGGAGGGGTTGACGGCGACTACCACGAGGGGGACGAGTAAACGTGTCCACCTGGAGAATAGAATGGCCCTGGGCAGCGAGGATATGGCGAATATCGTCGTGGCAGTCGCGCAGGTCCCGAACACCGGTTGCAACATGGGGCGGGAGCAAAATAGTGCCAACACTGGCATTCAATTGAGCGTTCTTCGAGACCCGAACGGGGGTCTCGCCAAGGCAGGATAAGGCAGCCAAGCGGGAAGCAGCATCCTGAGAAGGAGCAGCAACGACACGTGTACCGAGACGAGTGGGGTTGAAAGTAATGGAGGCATCCACGGAATCAATGAGATGTCGATGAAGGGAGAAATCGTCAGGAGGCGCAGAATCAAGAGGGAGGAGATCAAAATATTTGGCCCACGAAGCGGGACCAAACAAGGCTTGATAGGTAGCAGAACTGGAAGGAATCGAGCGAGGGCGGCCGTGACGAGAACGGCGGTGAGAACCCCCAGAGAGAGGGGTTAAAAGGCGCAGTAGTTACAACTAGAGAAGGAGCCGCGCCAGGGGACGAGGTAGTCACCACTGGGGGCTTGGGGCTCGACCCAACCACAGAGGAGGGAGGGGAGCCAGGGGAAGGAGTCAGAGAGGCCAAAGGAGGAGCAAGGTCGGGGCCCAATGCAGCGGAGGCTACAGAGCCCGGTCTTCCAATACGGACCGACTCGGGGGCTTGGTCGCCCACCCCACGAGCCTGAAAAGGTAAGCCAGAAGCAGCCGAAACAGGGGTTATCATCTTGACGAAATTAAGAATTCACTCACGAATGAGCCCCCACACCCACCATGGAGCCACAATTAGAGGCAGGACACCCAACAAGAAGCTATCGCCGATCTTGTCGGGGCCTCCTAGGGGTGCGTCGTGAGTATACGCCCCACAAACGCCACCTTAAGAAACCGACAGTCCGTCGAGATCGGGTTCAGTGACGAAGTGGGGATTGACAATAAAAGGGTCCCCTCGCTCTCTACGTCGGGTACTGCAGTTCTACGGGTGCATGAGTATGCCTCCTCAAGCACCCGGGCGTCAAAATAGAAGAAGTCCATGGAAGAACCAGAACGAGCAAAAGGTCGGCAGGAAACGGCAAGCAGATAGGAGAAGAGGGGGGAGAAAAACGAAACAGAAGGAAAAGGAAAAGGTGCCCAGCAAAATTGGAGAGGACGGCAGCAGGAGCACAAGGCTAGAAAAGGACAGAGGACTGTCCTAAGGAGCATCACACTCCAGCAGCCGCCCACGAAGCCCCCACACGGCGACAACGAGCTGAGCGGGGAGGGGGGGGATCGCGCAAGTGTGGCCATCACATGGACGGAGTTGAGAACCCCCCCCCCCCCCCCTCCAAGAGAGAAAGAAGGTTAAAAGGCATTGTCACAATTAGAGTGAGCCGTGCGAGGGGAAAGAGGTGGTCACCACTGGGGGAGTGTGACTCGAACCAACCACAGGGAGAGGGAGGGAGAGCAGAGGGAAGTAGTCAGGAGGGTCAAAAGAGGAGCAAGGTCGGGGCCCAATGCAGCGGGAGCTACAGAGCCCGGTCTTCCAACACGATCCGACTCTGGGGGAAGGGGAAGGGCTGTTGCCCACCCCATGAGCAGAAGGCGCAAGAGGAACAGAATGAGACATGAAACAAGCGAATACTTTCATTCACGAATGGGTCCCCCTCCCACACTCACCACGGAGCCACATTAAGAGGCAGGACACAAAAGTGCCTCTCGTCACGCGAACCCCAAGGGGGGGGGCCCCCCCTTGCCGGGGCCCCCTTGGGGTTCGTCGTGACTATACGCCCCACAAACGCAACCTTAAGAACCGTCAGTCCGTCGAGATCAGATTCAGTGACCAAAGGATTGACAATAAAAGGGTCCTCTCGCTCGAGCCGTTTGGTACTACAGTTCTATTGGTGCAAGAATATGCCACCTCAAACACCCGGGCATCAAAACAAAAGGCCAAAAATAATAAAAAACAGGCAAAGGTTGGTGGGAAGTGACAATTAGAATGGAGAAGGAAAAGGGAAAGTCGTCCAGCAGAATTCGCGAGGACAGCAGCAGGAACACAAGGATACAAAAGGACAGAGGACTGTCCCAAGGAGCATCACTCCAACATCCGCCCACCAAGCCCCCTCACGGCAGCAGCGAGCCAGACAGGGACGGGGGTGTCAAATAAACAAGCATTCTGTAAAGTACTTTATTTCCAAGTAAATGAAGTCTAGATAATGATCTGGCACTTTCCTTATACATTTGTAACAAAGGTAATTTATAGAGGAGCTCAAGGCACTTAAACTAAAAATTTAATAATTAAAAATTTAAGAAACCAGCACACAAGACCAAGTAACTTGCTCTACCAATAAAGTCAACTTAATTCTTGTTCCCTTTCAATAATGGCAAAACTTTCAAATTCTAAACATTTCACATTAGTCTGCCTAGTAGATGACCACTCACTAGAGATTTGCACATTTACTCTATATTCACAAGTCTAGCCGACGTATTTCAATAAGTACAATATCTACCAGCATCGACTACAGAAGACTAGAATTAAGTAGTCTTCCATCATACTTTGAAAAGGTATTTGATGTTTTACTTAAATCTAAGACAGTTTTAGTGAAGCACTTACAGGTCTGCTGGCTACATGCCAGCCGTCAATGCTATAGACTATGATGTTTACATTCTAAATCAATTTATATCTACACTATACCAGCCAGCAATGTGTAGCAATTACAAAAATACATCTTACAATGCTTTCTAAACCATGACATTACCACAATAAATACATTGTCTTCTCACAAGGAACCCTGGAAACAATATAGAGGATAATTATGTCTAATCAAGACCTTAGAGCAGGAATCTACTAGTTCCTTCATGTGACCCGACAGGGTTTGTGAATTACATTGTACCGTGCGGCAGGAGCGTATGCTAGACTATAGTGCACTTAAAAATTGGTTATTTCCAAATAGTTGTTTTACCAATTACATTTTTAAAAAACTACAAGTTAGTAAAATACATGATAGCAAGAGAAATTTGAGCGGACTCTACAATTACACAATGTAATGTATTTTTCTAGGAACATCATTGCTGAATTTAAAATATGAACGTTATTGCTGTATTTAAAATATGAACACAGTCTAACCACTGTATGCCTCTTGTTCATGTATTTGGGCAAGATGTATACATCCCCAAATACCATATTAATGAACACTAAAGATACTCAAGATGCTAATTTAAAAAGACCTGTGGAAGAGGCACGAGTTATAGCTTAACTTCTTCCTCCACACCTTAGGCTAGAAAAGGCTTTTTACTCTAAACTGCCCATTTGTCCACATACTTCCCTATTGCCCCAGTGACATTACACTTAAACCCTTAACGTGCTAAGGAGGGAGAGGTTAAATGTTAAAATTAAAAATCTGAATCCTACTTTGGGTTCACTTTACAATAAAATACCAATAAAATGTTAAGCACGAGCTCAATTAAAATCATGTCAATTAGTCTTATTGGAGATCCTACTAGGTTTGAAAGTTTTGATAACTAACTATGACGTCTAGCCATTTTTCAAAATCTTTCTTCTGAGCCCAATCATGTGTTTATACCAAGTTCCTTTCTCCAAACCAACAAAGAAAATCTGTTTTGACAGGCATCACGTTCTCCAATGCCACAGACTTGGTAAGTTTTGTCCATCTGAAGTTCTTGCAGCATCAAGTTCTCCCACAAACGGACAGTGTTACACGCTGAAACATTATAGTAATGGTTTATTTAAATGACTACAAAACATTTAAATATTAAGTTCCTTTGTTAAAAAAGTAGTGTATATAGTCGACCCGGGAACCACCGATTCAACCCGTTATCGCACTTGCATGTAGTCTATTTGGCTTATTCATAAGTGCATGCAAGACTAATTTATGATATTTGGTTTACCTTTAAATTCTGAGTAGAAAATATTGATCGAACCTAACCTTAGTATGTTAAGATTACAGTTAGCACTGAACATATACTTATATTGATATTACAGCTTTTTAGAAATAGCTAAACTAAAATATTTAAATCTATTTTAAAGCAATTCATGATATTGTCAAATTTTGTACAAAATCTATTGTTTTATTAAACAGGAAGACTTTGCATCTAAAATATGGCTTTGAATAAGTCACATATATACTTATTTATAAGCCAAATAGTGATTAAGCAACAAGTCATATGTGCCGTCTAGTGGGTCGACTGGTTACCCCATATATATTTAAGAAAAAATTGCAATTACGAGTAAATCATATACAGGCCAGTCATATATATAAAGTATTTGTTCAGAAAATTAGAATAAGCCTCCCCTTTATTATGAAAATATCAGGGGGCCCCAACAAGAAATTTATAGCCTAGTGGACTGAAGTTACTGTTACAAAAGTTTTCCCCAAAAAAGAAGCTACAGCCAAAATAGCCAAGACAAAATGCTTCACCACAACGTGATATTTAATCTAGTTTGAAACAGTTGCCACCAAGAATACTTACAAGTCTCAAGAACCGATGGCAGGTACTTGGCCGTCTATTATACCAGCATTTTCCAGTGAATTTATCTAGCACATCTGATACATCGCTATTGAAGCTTTTCTTTGGCAATTCATTGCTCAGGCGAAACAAAACTGGTGAAAAAAAAAAATAAGTGGAGAAACTTATAGAAAAAACATTTGTGCAGAATCTAGTTCCCACCCTCCCCCTGAATACAAGAAAGAAACCATATTCTTCAAATCTTGGCAAAGCCACTATTTCTATTTAAAATATGCTAGGCATCTAAACCCTAAAAAAATTAAAAAGTTACTTAACAAAAGGCTCTACTACTTGGCCCAAGTCAATTTTTCTTCATACAATATTGTAACTTATGCCTTTAGTTAGCAACCATTTCTAATTGGATAGGAAAATTGGTTACGAACTTTTTAACTTCCAAAAATTGAAAGTTCACTGTATAATATCTTACCTTTTTTATGCACGTCAGTAGTCAAGAATTTTTAGCCACAGGAAGAACACCGTTTATTCCATCTAGCATAGTTCATTTTCTTGGGCTGTGGCCTCTAATCATCTACACTAGAATCTGAATACTCTAGTAGTGGAGGACTTGGCAATGGCACTGGTCCTCCAATGAGCAACAGAGTCACGAAGAGGAGGCGTGAGCGCCAATGCCAATGCTGACTGGACAACGAGTCACTGGTTTGTGAAGGTGGAGTTATATCCATTAATGGCTCTTGTGGTGTAGCTGCTTGCTCAGGCACGACAGGAGCCCGAGCCTCATCATTGACGAATAAAACGTTCCTAGCAGAATATTGTCTCATAATTATCTCTACATAATAATCTATTATTTGTAAAGGTGTAAAGGATTGAGAGGCACTGCTCTGAATGCTATTATCTGGAAAGAAATCCCCCAAACCTGGTGCCAAGCCAGGCCCGGCGGCGGGTCGCTCCCGGCTCTCAGGCCTGGCGGCGTGCCGCTTCCGGCTCCCAGGCCTGGCGGCACTCGGGTGCCTAGCAGGAGAATCCACCATGCCGGGTGTCAAGGGAGCACAGGGGTACCGATTTGCGACCACAGGACCAGTCATGTGCCGCTCCCTGCCCAGAGACCCAGTGGCATCCCCAGCCAGACGCCCGGCGGCGTCCCCATCCTCTGCCAAAGGCTCGGCGGTGTGCCGCTCCCGGCTCCCAGGCCTGGCGGCACTCGGGTGCCTAACAGGAGAATCCACCATGCCAGGTGTCAAGGGAGCACAGGGGTACCGATCTGCGACCACAGGACCAGTCATGTGCCGCTCCCTAATGCGAGGCCCGGCGGAGTGCCGCTCCCTGCCCAGAGACCCAGTGGCATCCCCAGCCAGATGTCCGGCAGCATTCCCATCCTCTTCCAGAGGCCCGGCGGTGTGCGGCTCCCGGCTCCCAGGCCTGGCGGCACTCGGGTGCCTAACAGGAGAACAATCCACCACGCTGGAAGTCAAGGGAGCACAGGGGTACCGATCTGCGACTACAGGACCGGTCATGTGCCGCTCCCTGCCCCGAGACCCAGCGGCATCCCCGGCCAGAGGCCCGGAGGCGTCCCCGTCCCCGGCCAGAGGCCCAGCGGCGTCCCCATCCTCTGCCAGAGGAACGGCGGCGTCCCCATCCTCTGCCAGAGGAACGGCGGCGTCCCCATCCTCTGCCAGAGGCCCAGCAGCGTCCCCGGCCGCAGGCACGGCAGCAACAGTCGGGCACCGAACTCGTCGCTTACGACCACGCTTGCGTCTATTTGACTTTCCAGGCTTCGTTGACACAGTCGAGAGAGTTTCCTCCCGCTTTTGCAAGGCAGCTGGGTTATCCGCCTTTGCATGTTTCTTAATCTTTGCGAGTAGTCCAGGGGCCCCGGCGCCAGCCTCCCCAGGTCCAGGGGCCCCGGCGCCAGCCTCCCCAGGTCCAGGGGCCCCGGCGCCAGCCTCCCCAGGTCCAGGGGCCCCGGCGCCAGCCTCCCCAGGTCCAGGGGCCCCGGCGCCAGCCTCCCCAGGTCCAGGGGCCCCGGCGCCACCACCAGAGGCACCAGTGGCCCCAGCACCACCACCAGAGGCACCAGTGGCCCCAGCACCACCACCAGAGGCACCAGTGGCCCCAGCACCACCACCAGAGGCACCAGTGGCCCCAGCACCACAGGCACCAGTGGCCCCAGCACCACCACCAGAGGCACCAGTGGCCCCAGCACCACCACCAGAGGCACCAGTGGCCCCAGCACCACCACCAGAGGCACCAGTGGCCCCAGCACCACCACCAGAGGCACCAGTGGCCCCAGCACCACCACCAGAGGCACCAGTGGCCCCAGCACCACCACCAGAGGCACCAGCACCAGAGGCCCCAGCACCACCAGAGGCACCAGTGGCCCCAGTAGAGGCACCAGTGGCACCAGCACCGGAGGCCTCAGCATCTAACAGCAGATTAGTACTCGTGTTCTGTCCAGGAACCAAACTATCGCGCACTTCAACGTACGCGTCTTCGTCAGCATCATTCCAGTCGTCAGGGTCGAGGCCTGAAACGGACTCCAGCCAACACCTAGACGCGTCGTTCCGAGACGACATCGATTCTGCATCCTGCCAAACCTGGATATCGTTTTTCCAGGTGTTAAGTAGTTCACTTGGGGACTCGTAGCGTGTCTCCAAGCCACTTTCCATCATATCTCTGTAATCGCAATTATCTGCACGATGCATTGCATTCAAGTTATTCTTTGTAGGTTCATCTTCAATTTTATTAGTTTGTGTCAGTAAGCAATTTCCTAAAATATTTCCTTCCATTCGTGTCTTTTCAAGACTTATGCCTTTAATACTTTTAAAACCTTCCATGGTTTGGAGTAGCTGCCCTGGTTCTAACAATCCTATGGACTCCTCGAAGTTAAATAACTTTTGTCTCTTAAATTCATTTTGTAGTTTACTGTCCAAGCATCCACGAATACCCGTGAAGGATGATTCTGCAAGATAAAAATCATTATAGATTAACTTCATACAAATCATGAAGGCAAGTAAGTAAGTTTATTCTTCTTTTAACCCGATAAGTATTTACCTTTGATAGATCTGAATTATCCTGCCGAACTAAATTGTTTGCTCACATCCCACGTTAAATAAATACATTTAAACATTACCCTTTTAATTAATCAAAACTTTACTTACGATGCATGGAAGTATTATTTGATTCAGGTAATATTTATTTCAATGCAGTTACCCCGACATCCCACTGAGGAAACCATCACTTGACAAGTACAGCTGTAACCGTCACGTAGGGTGACGACTATTTAACCGAAGGATATTGTACCCAGCACATCATACATCTTGTATTAATATCCGCAGCAACAACTTACCATTACGAAGGACTAAAATACACATGTTAAAATAGGATTCCAACGGTTGCTGGAGAATAAAAGCCCAAGGATGAGCGAGGGACAGAGAGCTCCAACAAGTGTCTCCACTGTACTCTCGGGAAGAAGTGTACAGACCAACGCTGACCACCAGCGAGGACAACAATTAAAGTAAGCGGTAAATAAACTGTGTGATGATCTGCGTCACGTGGCCACTTTCTGGTTTTGCCCTCAATCAATAGATGGCGCTGTCGACGGACCTGTCACCACAGTCAAATCAGAAGCTTTATTCCCTAAATGGTTGTACATTTATAATTAAGAAAGTTTATATAATATTACAGTACATTAATTACATGCCATAATAACATTATAGCAAGTAGACATTGTCGTTATCAGAATCTTAAACTGTATTACAGATGGCGACACACCAGAGATTTGTACAGTTGAACAAAGACTTTCTTTTCCTTAAGTCAAACGTTGGTTTTACTATTCCCAGGGTTTGGTTGGCCATTATATTTAGTGTCTACCTTTTGGGCAACTTTTAAAGCCAACAGGCTTACAGAGACAAGCCGCCTGTAGAGAGCCAGCAGGCTTACAGAGACAAGCCGCCCGTAGAGAGCCAGCAGGCTTACAGAGACAAGCCGCCTGTAGAGAGCCAGCAGGCTTACAGAGACAAGCCGCCTGTAGAGAGCCAGCAGGCTTACAGAGACAAGCCGCCTGTAGAGTAAAAAGGGCGGGAATGGAAGCCGTGTGATAGTAAAGACGAGAATCGCCCCTTGGCCGCAAAGCAGGAATTATTACCTGTAGCAATTGCTATTGTAGACGAGTTTGGGATATTGTAACCTTTACATGTTTGGGTGACATTATTCAAAGAGTTTAGTTTGTTGTTTAATAGTCATGGGTACAACAGTCTGATATTGTAAGTGTAATGACGTGTTATGAGAGCTGAGACGAGGCCTGGAGCAGACGGCAGAGTGAGACCGGGGGTGGGGTGTGTAGAGCTCCGATGCGGGACGGGAGCGAGTCTTCTCTGTGGCCAGGCTGTAGCATCTTGCAAGAGTAAGAAACTAGACTCGAGTGTTAAATTGTTGCTGGTGAATGTGATGGTGTTGAACATCCCAAGTATGTACAGAACGTCAGTCACTGAACCGCTGCTGGTGTAAGACCGTCGACGCTCCTGTTGTTGTTGTTGTCTTAGATTCAGCTACTCAGAACAAAAAGTTCCAAGCAGCGCGGGCTATGGTGAGCCCGTAAGTGGAGGCTCTTCGGAGCCATTATCTGTATCAATAGCTGATACTAGAGATCTGGGGATGGATGATGAAGGGTCTTCATGGTGGTTTTCAGCCCTGGAGGGCTGGCTGTATTAGTTATGGAGCTGGTGGGGTTAGTGTAGACCTCTAGGTTTTCCGTTTTTTCTTTGAATGAGACTTTGGCTGAGCCGTGCTGTCGTCGGAGTTTCACGAGGTGGTCTCCATGAGAAGTTCTTGTACGGAGTAGGTGTATTTGTGGTGCGGCGGTTACGAGTTAGAAGAGGACGGGTTACGACCTGCAACGTGTCCGCCACAAGAGTACCACGGGGGTAAAGGACCGGCGAGACATCAGGAACGAACTTACCCGCAATCTTGCGGACACGCTTCCATATCTGCGGCAGAGGAGTTTCGGACGTAATGGTGGAAACATGAGACTTCCAACACTCACGCTTAGCTGTACGAATGGTCAGCGTCGAAGATGGTCTCATGAGAAAGGAGGAGGGCGCGAGGGAGAGGTCAGAGAGCAGCACGGAGGGTAAATAGGTTGTAGTCCGCCTTAGTAAACTGCCACCTAGGGAAGGAGAGGGGAGGGTGAAGAGAAAAAGGCAACAAGGATGGGGAAAATGGTTACTGCAATGGAGATCATCAAGAACCCGAAACGTGAAAAACATGTAAAGAGACGACGAGCAGAGAGAAAGATCAAGACAGGAAAGGGTGCGAGACCGAGAGTCCAAATGAGTGAGCTCACGAGAATTCAGAAGAGACAGGGAGGAAGAGAGGATGAACGGTTTGAGAAGGCGACCCCGGGTGTTTGTCAGGCTATGGCCCCAGAGGGAATGTCGACAATTGAAATCACCCAGCAGGAGCACCGGCTCTGGCAAAGAGTCCGTTGGGTGCTTAAGATCGGGAAGAAAAAGCGGGACATTTGGAGGGAGATAAAGGGAACGTACCATTTACGCACAAAGACACGTGCAACAGAACATTGGAGAGGCGACAGAAAAAGCAAAGGGGGACGAACGGAACATCAGAACGAGTCAAGAGAGCGGAGAAGAGGAACGGGTGGGGGGGGGGGGGAGAGAAAGGAATAGTCACGGAAGCGACCAGGACGAGCACCAAGCATCGGCTCCTGGAGACAGACACAAAGGGGCGAAAACTTCGAAATCCGAAGTTGGCATAATATTCACGAATATTCCATTGAAGAATAGACATCGACAAGAAGAGAAAGGACAGCAACAGAGGACAATGGAGCGAGTGTGTCGGAGGCAGGGGGCGAGGAAGAATGTGAAGCCTTCTTACCCGCCGGGGAGGAGAGAGAGGAGACAGGCTTATGGTTCCGACTCAAAGAGACCGGCATCCCAGCAATGTACCGGGCAACAGATTCAAGCGTCTCACCAGGAGCAGCAGAACGATTGCAAACACGATGGCCGCTGGGAGAGTGATGGACATCAGCTCGCACTAACAGGCGGCGTGGGGAGCTAAGAGATGGGGGAGAAGGATGGGAAGGAGGATAGGAGGGAGACGAAGAAGACAGGAGACGAGATAGACTGGGCAGAAAGGGGAACCCCCAGACAGAACCATGAGGGGGACTAGCGTAGAACTGAAAGGAACAGAGGCGGCGGCGGTGGGCGTGTCTGAGTCTAAGGCCAGGAAACGATTGAGAGACTGAGGAAGGCGAAGGGACTGATGGCAACGATCACGAGGGGGACGAGTAAATGTATCTACCTGGAGGACAGAATGGCCTTTGGCTTCGAGGATATACCAATCATCACCGTGACAGTTCTGCAGATTCCTAACACCGGTCGCAACATGGGGTGGGAGGAGAAGTGCCAACACCGGCATTCAACAGAGCGATCTTTGAGACCCGAGCAGGGGTCTTGCCACGGCAGGACAAGGCGGCCAAGCAGGTTGCTGCATCCTGAAAAGGAGCAGCAACAAATGTACAGAGACTGGTGGGGTTGAAAGTAACAGGCATCTACTGAATCAACGAGGTGTCTATGGAGGAAGAAATCAGGTGGTGTAGAACCCAGAGGGAGGAGATCAAAGTATTTGGCCCACGAAGCGGGACCAAACAAGGCCTGGTACGCATCAGTATGGGGAGGGATCGCGCAAGTGCGGCCATGGCGTGGACTGCGTTGAGATCCACCAGAGAGAAGGGGGTTAAAACGCATTGTCACAATGAGAGCGAGCCGTGCGAGGGGAAAGAGGTGGTCACCACTGGGGGGAGTGTGACTCGAACCAACCACAGAGGAGGGAGGGAGAGCAGAGGGAAGTAGTCAGGATGGTCAAAGGAGGAGCAAGGTTGGGGCCCAATGCAGCGAGAGCTACAGAGCCCGGTCCGACTCGGGGGGGGGGGGGGGGGGGGACTTTGTCGCCCACCTAACGAGCAAGAAGGTACAAACGGAACAGAATGAGACACGAGACAAGAAATTATTTTCATTCACGAATGGGCCCCCATCCCCCCCACACTCACCACGGAGCCACATTTAGAGGCAGGACACAGATGCGAGATGTTGCCGGGGCTCCCTAGAGGTGCGTCGTGAGTATACGCCCCACAAACGCCACCTTAAGAACCGTCAGTCCGTCGAGATCGGGTTAAGTGACGAAAAGAGCATTGACAATAAAAGGGTTCCCTCGCTCGAGCCGTTTGGTACTACAGTTCTACGGGTGCAAGAATATGCCGCCTCAAACACCCGGGCATCAAAACAAAAGGCCAAAAAGAATCAAAACAGGCAAAAGGTCGGTGGGAAATGACAATTGGAAAGGAGAAAAAGATAAGGGAAAGTCATCCAACAGAATTCGTGAGGACAGCAGCAGGAGCATAAGGCCACAGAAGCACTGTACCAAGGAGCATCACTCCAACATCCGCCCACCAAGCCCCCTCACAGCAGCAGCGAGCCAGATAGGGACGGGATGTTAAATAAACAAGCATTCTGTAAAGTACTTTATTTCGAAGTACATAAAGTAAATAAATGTTCTGGCACTTGTACATTTGTAACAAAGGTAATTTTTAGAGCAGCTCAAGGCACTCTTAAACTAAAAATTTAAAAGACCAGCGTACAAGATCAAACAATTTGCTCTACCAATAAAGTAGACTATAAATTCTTGTTCCATTTCAGTATTGGCACAACTCTCAATTTCTACTAAACATTTCACATTAGTCTGCCTAGTAGATGACCACTCACTAGAGATTTGCACATTTACTCTATATTCACAAGTTTAGCCGACGTATTTCAATAAGTACAATATCTACCAGCATCGACCATAGAAGACTAGAATTAAGTAGTCTTCCATCATACTTTGAAAAGGTATTTGATGTTTTACTTTAATCTAACGCAAAGAATTTTAGTGAAGCACTTACAGGTCTGCTGGCTACATGCCGGCCGTCAATGCTATAGACTATGATGTTTACATTCTAAATCAATTTATATCTACACTATACCAGCCAGCAATGTGTAGCAATTACAAAAGTACATTTTACAATGCTTTCTAAACCATGACTAACATGACATCACAAATACATTGTCTGCTCACAAGGAACCCTGGAAACCATGTAGAGAATAATTATGTCTGATTAAGACCTTAGAGCAGGAATCTACTAGTTCCTTTATGTGACCCGACAGGGTTGTGAATCACATTGTACCGTGCTGCAGGAAGCGCATGCTAGACTATAGTGCACTTAAAAACCTTGTTATATCCGAATAATTCAGTATTTTTAAAGGTAATTGGTAAAACAAGTTACTAAAATACATGATAGCAAGAGAAATTTGAGCGGACTAAAATTACACAATGTAATGTATTTTTTCTAGGAACAGCATTGCTGTATTTAAAATATGAAGGTTATTGCTGTATTTAAAATATGAACAGTCGAACCACTGTCTTTCTCCTTCATGCATTTGGGCAAAATGTATAAACTCCCAAATGCCAGATAATGGACACTAAAGACACTCAAGATGCCAAATACAGTTAAAATGACCTGTGGAAGAGACGCGAGTTATAGTTTAAGTTCTTCCTCCACACCTTAGGCTAGAAAAGGCTTTTTAGCCTCTAAACTGCCCATTTGTCCACATACTTCCCTATTGCCCCAGTGACACATTACACTTAAACCCTTAAAGTGCTAAGGAGGGAGAGGTTAACAAATGTTAAAATTAAAAATCTGAATCCTACTTTGGGTTCACTTTACAATAAAATACCAATAAAATGTCAAGCACGAGCTCTTAAAATCTTGTCGATTAGTCTTATTGGAGATCCTACTAGGTTTGAAAGTTTTGATAACTATGGCGTCTAGCCATTTTTCAAAATCTTTTTTCTGAGCCAATCATGTGTTTATACCAAGTTCCCTTCTCCAAACCAACAAAGAAAATCTGCCTTGACAGGCATCACGTTCTCCAATGCCACAGACTTGGTAAGTTTTGTCCATCTGAAGTTCTTGCAGCATCAAGTTCTCCCACAAACGGCCAGTGTTACATGCTGAAACATTATAATAATGACTTATTTAAATGACCACAAAACATTTAAATATTAAGTTCCTTTGTTAAAAAAGTGTATATAGTCGACCCGGGAACCACCGATTACACCCGTTATCGCACTTGCTTATAGTCTATTTGGCTTATTCACAAGTGCATGCGAGACTAATTTATGATATTTGGTTTACCTTTAAATTCTGAGTAGAAAATACTGATCGAACCTAACCTTAGTAGGTTAAGATTACAGTTAGTACTGAACCTATACTTATATTGATATTACAGCTTTTTAAAAATAGCTAAACTAAAATATTTAAATAAATTTTAAAGCAATTCATGATATTGTCAAATTTTGTACAAAATCTATTGTTTAATAAAACAGGAAGACTTTGCATCTAAAAAAAATATAGATTTGAATAAGTCACATATATACTTATTTACAAGCCAAATAGTGATTAAGCAATAAGTCATATGTGCCGTCTAGTGGGTCGACTGGTTACCCCATATATATTTAAGAAAAAATTGCAATTACGAGTAAATCATATACAGGCCAGTCATATATATAAAGTATTTGTTCAGAAAATTAGAATAAGCCTCCCCTTTATTATGAAAATATCAGGGGGCCCCAACAAGAAATTTATAGCCTAGAGGACCGAAGTTACTCGGTTACAAAAGTTTTCCCAAAATAGGAAGCTAGAGCCAAAATAGCCAAGACAAGAATTGGTTCACCACAACGCGATATTTAATCTAGTTTGAAACAGTTGCCACAAAGAATACTTACAAGTCTCAAGAACCGATGGCAGGTACTTGGCCGTTTATTATACCAGTAATTTCCAGTAAATTTATCTGGAACATCACTATTGAAGCTTTTCTTTGGCAATTCATTGCTCAGGCGAAACAAAACTGGTGAAAAAAAAAAATAAGTGGAGAAACTTATAGAAAAAACATTTGTGCAGAATCTAGTTCCCACCCTCCCCCTGAATACAAGAAAGAAACCATATTCTTCATATCTTGGCAAAGCCACTATTTCTATTTAAAATATGCTAGGCATCTAAACCCTAAAAAAATTAAAAAGTTACTTTACAAAAGGCTCCACTACTTGGCCCAAGTCAATTTTTCTTCATACAATATTGTAACTTATGCCTTTAGTTAGCAACCATTTCTAATTGGATAAGAAAACTGGTTACAAACTTTTTAACTTCCAATAATTGAAAGTTCACTGTATAATCTTACCTTTTTTATGCACTTCAGCAGTTAAGAACTTTAGCCACAGGAAGATCACCGTTTATTCCATCTAGCATAGTTCATTTTCTTGGGCTGTGGCCTCTAATCATCTACACTAGAATCTGAATACTCTAGTAGTGGAGGACTTGGCAATGGTACTGGTCCTCCAATGAGCAACAGAGTCACGAAGAGGAGGCGTGAGCGCCAATGCCAATGCTGACTGGACAACGAGTCACTGGTTTGTGAAGGTGGAGTTCTATCCATTAATGGCTCTTGTGGTGTAGACGCTTGCTCAGGCACGACAGGAGCCCGAGCCTCATCATTGAATAAAATGTTCCTAGCAGAAGATTGTCTCATAATTATCTCTACATAATAATCTATTATTTGTAAAGGTGTAAAGGATTGAGAGGCACTGCTCTGAGTGCTGTTACCTGGAGAGAAATCCCCCAAACCTGGTGCCAGGCCAGGCCCGGCAGCGGGTCGCTCCCGGCTCTCAGGCCTGGCGGCGTGCCGCTTCCGGCTCCCAGGCCTGGCGGCACTCTGGTGCCTAACAGGAGAATCCACCACGCCGGGTGTCAAGGGGGCACAGGGGTACCGATCTGCGACTACAGGACCGGTCATATGCCGCTCCCTAATGTCAGGCCCAGCGGCGTGCCGCTCCCGGCCCAGAGACCCAGTGGCATCCCCAACCAGAGGCCCGGCGGCGTCCCCATCATCTGCCAAAGGCTCTGCGGTGTGCCGCTCCCGGCTCCCAGGCCCGGCGGCGTCCCCATCCTCTGCCAAAGGCTCGGCGGTGTGCCGCTTCCGGCTCCCAGGCCTGGCGGCACTCTGGTGCCTAACAGGAGAATCCACCACGCCGGGTGTCAAGGGAGCACAGGGGTACCGATCTGCAACCACAGGACCAGTCATGTGCCGCTCCCGTATGCGAGGCCCAGCGGCGTGCCGCTCCCGACACCCAGTGGCATCCCCGGCTAGAGGCTCGGCGGCGTCCCCATCCTCAGCCAGAGGCCCGGCGGCGTCCCCATCCTCGGCCAGAGGCCCGGCGGCGTCCCCATCCTCGGCCAGAGGCCCGGCGGCGTCCCCATCCTCGGCCAGAGGCCCGGCGGTGTCCCCATCCTCGGCCAGAGGCCCGGCGGTGTCCCCATCCTCGGCCAGAGGCCCGGCGGTGTCCCCATCCTCGGCCAGAGGCCCGGCGGTGTCCCCATCCTCGGCCAGAGGCCCGGCGGTGTCCCCATCCTCGGCCAGAGGCCCGGCGGTGTCCCCATCCTCGGCCAGAGGCCCGGCGGTGTCCCCATCCTCGGCCAGAGGCCCGGCGGTGTCCCCATCCTCGGCCAGAGGCCCGGCGGTGTCCCCATCCTCGGCCAGAGGCCCGGCGGTGTCCCCATCCTCGGCCAGAGGCCTGGCAGCGTGCCGCTTCCGGCTCCCAGGCCCGGCAGCACTCGGGTGCCTAACAGGAGAACAATCTACCACGCTGGTAGTCAAGGGAGCACAGGGGTACCGATCTGCAACCACAGGACCAGTCATGTGCCGCTCCCTGATGCGAGGCCCGGCGGTGTGCCGCTCCCTGCCCAGAGACCCAGTGGCATCCCCGGCTAGACGCCCGGCGGCGTCCCCATCCTCGGCCAGAGGCCCGGCGGCGTCCCCATCATCTGCCAAAGGCCTGGCGGCGTGCCGCTTCCGGCTCGCTGGCCTGGCAACACTCGGGTGACTAACAGGAGAACAATCCACCACGCCGGTTGTCAAGGGAGCACAGGGGTACCGATCTGCGACTACAGGACCAGTCATATGCGGCTCCCTGCCCCGTGACCCAGCGGCATCCCCGGCCAGAAGCCCGGCGGCGTGCCGCTCCCGAGACCCAGTGGCATCCCCGGCCAGAGGCCCGGCGGCGTCCCCATCCTCTGCCAGAGGCCCAGCAGCGTCCCCGGCCGCAGGCGCGGCAGCAACAGTCGGGCGCCGAACTCGTCGCTTACGACCACGCTTGCGTCTATCAGACTTTCCAGGCTTCGTTGACACAGTCGAGAGAGTTTCCTCCCGCTTTTGCAAGGCAGCTGGGTTATCCGCCTTTGCATGTTTCTTATTCTTTGCGAGTACTCCAGGGGCCCCGGCACCAGCCTCCCCAGGTCCAGGGGCCCCGGCGCCAGCCTCCCCAGGTCCAGGGGCCCCGGCATCGCCCCCCGAAGTTCCAGAATCCCCAGTACCACCACCGGAGGCCCCAGCACCAGTGGCCCCAGCACCAGAGGCACCAGAGGCACCAGCAGCACCAGAGGCACCAGTGTCCCCAGCACCACCAGAGGCACCAGTGTCCCCAGCACCACCAGAGGCACCAGTGTCCCCAGCACCAGAGGCACCAGTGGCCCCAGCACCACCAGAGGCACCAGCACCGGAGGCACCAGCACCGGAGGCCTCAGCACCAGAGGCCCCAGCACCACCAGAGGCCCCAGCACCACCAGAGGCACCAGTGGCCCCAGCACCACAGGCACCAGAGGCCCCAGCACCGGAGGCCTCAGCATCTAACAGCTGATTAGTGCTCGTGTTCTGTCCAGGAACCAAATTATCACGCACTTCAACTTCACCGTACGCGTCTTCGTCAGCATCATGCCAGTCGTCAGGGTCGAGGCCTGAAACGGACTCCAGCCAACACCTAGACGCGTCGTTCCGAGACGACATCGATTCTGCATCCTGCCAAACCTGGATATCGTTTTTCCAGGTGTTAAGTAGTTCACTTGGGTACGCGTAGCGTGTCTCCAGGCCACTTTCCATCATATCTCTGTAGTCGCAATTATCTGCACGATGGACTGCATTCAAGTTATTCTTTGTAGATTCATCTTCAATTTTATTAGTTTGTGTCAGTAAGCAATTTTCTAAAATGTTTCCTTCCATTCTTGTCTTTTCAAGACTTATGCCTTTAATACTTTTAAAACCTTCCATGGTTTGGAGTAGCTGCCCTGGTTCTAACAATCCTATGGACTCTTCGAAGTTAAATAACTTTTGTCTCTTAAATACATTTTGTAGTCTACTGTCCAAGCGTCCACGAATACCCGTCAAGGGTGATTCTGCAAGATAAAAATTACTATAGATTAACTTCATATAAACCATGAAGGTAAGAATTAAGTTTTCTTCTTTTAACCCGATAAGTTTATTTACCTTTGCTAGGTCTGAATTATCCTGCCGAACTAAATTGTTCGCTCACATCCCACGTTAGATAAATACATTTAAAAATTACCCTTTTAATCAATCAAAACTTTACTTACGATGCATGGAAGTATTATTTGATTCAGGTAATATTTATTTCAATGTAATTACCCCGACATCCCACCGAGGAAACCATCACTTGACAAGTACAGCTGTAACCGTCACGTAGGGTGACGACTAGTTAACCTAAGTATATTGTACCCAGCACATCATACCTCTTGTATAAATATCAGCAGCAACAACTTACCATTACGAAGGACTAAAATACACATCTTAAAATAGGATTCCAACGGTTGCTGGAGAATAAAAGGCCTAAGGATGAGCGAGGGGCAGAGAGCTCCAACAAGTGTCTCCACTGTACTCTCGGGAAGAAGTGTACAGACCAACGCTGACCACCAGCGAGGACAACAATTAAAGTAAGCGGTAAAGAAACTGTGTGATGATCTGCGTCACGTGGCCACTTTCTGTTTTTGCCCTCAATCAATAGATGGCGCTGTCGATGGACCTGTCACCACAGTCAAATTAGAAGCTTTATTCCCTAAATGGTTGTACATTTATAATTAAGAAAGTTTATATAATATTACAGTACATTAATTACATGCCATAATAACATTATAGCAAGTAGACATTGTCATTATCAGAATCTTAAACTGTATTACAGATGGTGAAACATCAGAGATTTGTACAGTTGAACAAGGACTTTCTTTTCCTTAAGTCAAACGTTGGTTTTACTATTCCCAGGGTTTGGTTGGCCATTATTTTCAGGTTCTACCTTTTGGGCAACTTTTAAAGCCAGCAGGCTTACAGAGACAAGCCGCCTGTAGAGAGCCAGCAGGCTTACAGAGCCAAGCCGCCTGTAGAGAGCCAGCAGGCTTACAGAGACAAGCCGCCTGTAGAGAGCCAGCAGGATTACAGAGACAAGCCGCCTGTAGAGTAAAAAGAGCGGGAAAGGAAGCCGTGTGACAGTATAGGCGAGAATCGCCCCTTGGCATCAAAGCAGGAATTATTACCTGTAGCAATTGCCATTGTAGACGAGTTTGGGATATTGTAACCTATACATGTTTGGGTGACATTACCAAAGAGTTTAGTTTGTTGTTTAATAGACACGGGTACAGCAGTCTGATATTGTAAGTGTAATGACGTGTTGTTGGTTAGTTCCAAGGGGTTGTCATAGCCAGGGGGTGGTAATGGGGGGACGAGCTCCCATGACCTATAAAATGCTCCTATACGGCATGCGTCTCCAATAGCCCCTGACAACCAAGTCCAACTCCTGGCCTGCATGGGTGGCTTAGTCTTTAAGTCCGGCGGAACTGCTTTTACCGACAGGAGAAGGGGCGAGACGGGCCTCTGGCGCCTTAAAACCAGCTGCTCCGGGTAGATGGGACTCGATAGCCTGGGAAGGCAGCCCATCTAGGGGAAGGAAAACCCTGATTTTAAACCTTCGCTGCCTTGCGGCCATACCTCCTTTTTGGGAAAGGTTTCAGGAGTCAACCTCGAGGAAAAATCCAGAGTTGGAGCCCCTAAGGCAGTTTATTGTTGACGTCGACCTCGTTCTGGCAGCTCCTGCGACGGTGCTGGAACCATGTGTATTGGCATTTGCCTTTCTATTGGATAATGTCAGCAACGTGGAGAGGGGGGACCTGCTGCATGGGTAAGTAAATAAGTAATTATCAAAAGAAGGCACCAAACCGGGAAGGCTATGTAGCACCATCAAAAACGCAAAATAATCAGAGGGCGCTAAATATCACCATGCTGCATGGGTAACAGCTTCTCCTCCTTATCTAGCTACCCAGGCTTTGCGCCCTGTCAGGGCGCAACTCCATAGTCTTCCGAGACTGAAGGATGCCTACTACTACTAATGACGTGTTATGAGAGCTGAGACGAGGCCTGGAGCAGACAGCAGAGTGAGACCGGGGGTGGGGGTGTGTAGAGCTCCGATGCGGGACGAGAGCGAGTCTTCTCTGTGGCCAGGCTGTAGCGTCTTGCAAGAGTAGGAAACTAGACTCGAGTGTTAAATTGTTGTGAGTGAATGTGATGGTGTTGAACACCTGAAGTATATACAGAACGTCAGTCACTGAACCGCTGCTGGAGTGACTGTCGACGCTCCTGTTGTTGTTGTTGTCTTAGATTCAGCTACTCAGAACAATATGTTCCAAGCAGCGCGGGCTGTGGTGAGCCCGTAAGTGGAGGCTCTTCGGAGCCATTATCTGTATCAATAGATAATACTAGAGATCTGGGGATGGATGATAAGGGTCTTCATGGTGGTTTTCAGCCCTGGAAAGCTGGCTGTACCAGTTATGGAGCTGGTGAGGTTAGTGTAGACCTCTAGGTTTTCCGTTTTTTTTTTGCATGAGACTTTGGCTGAGCCGTGCTGTCGTTGGAGTTTTGCGAGGTGGTCTCCATGAGGAGTTCTTGTACGGAGTAGGTGTCGTAATTGTGGTGCGGCGGTTACGAGTTAGAAGATGACAGGTTACGACCTGCAACGGGTCCGCCACAAGAGTACCACGGGTGTAAAGGACCGGCGAGACATCAGGAACGAACTTACCCGCAATCTTGCGGACACGCTTCCATATCAGCGGCAGAGGAGTTTCGGACGTAATGGTGGAAACATAAGACTTCCAACACTCACGCTTAGCTGTACGAATGGTCAGCGTCGAAGATGGTGTCATGAGAAAGGAGGAGGGCGCGAGGGAGAGGTCTGAGAGAGCAGTACGGAGGGTAAATAGGTTGTAGTCCGCCTTAGTAAACTGCCACCTAGGGAAGGAGAGGGGAGGGTGAAAAGAGAAAAAGGCAACAAGGATGGGGAAAATGGTCACTGCCATGGAGGTCATCAAGAACCCGAAACGTGAAATCCAAGTAAAGAGACGACGAGCAGAGAGAAAGATCAAGACAGGAAAGGGTGCGAGACCGAGAGTCCAAATGAGTGAGCTCACGAGAATTCAGAAGAGACAGGAAGGAAGAGAGGATGAACGGTTTGAGAAGGCGACCCCGGGTGTTTGTCAGGCTATGGCTCCAGAGGGAATGTCGACAATTAAAATCACCCAGCAGGAGCACCGACTCTGGCAAAGAGTTCATTGGGTGCTTAAGATGGGTAAAAGAAAGAGGGACATTTAGAGGGAGATAAATGGAACAAACCATGTACTATTTACGCACAAAGACAAGTGCAACAGAACATTGGAGAGGCGACAGAAAAAGCAAAGGGGGACGAAGGGAACATCAGAACGGTTCAAGAGAGCAGAGAAGAGGAACGCGGGAGGGAGGGTTGTGGAGAGGGGGGGAGAAAGGAATAGTCAGGGAAGCGACCAGGACGAGCACCAAGCATCGGCTCCTGGAGACAGACACAAAGGGGCTAAAACTTCGAAATCCTTAGTTGGCATAATATTCGCGAATATTCCATTGAAGAATAGACATCGACAATAAGAGAAAGGACAGCAACAGAGGACAATGGAGCGAGTGTGTCGGAGGCAGGGGGCGAGGAAGAATGTGAAGCCTTCTTACCCGCCGGAGAGGAGGGAGAGGAGAGGAGTCAGGCTTATGGTTCCGACTCAAAGAGACCGGCATCCCAGCAGTGTACCAGGCAACAGATTCAAGCGTCTCACCGGGAGCAGCAGAACGATTGCAAAAACGATGGCCGCTGGGAGAGTGATGGACATCAGCTCGCACTGACAGCCGGCGTGGAGAGCTAAGAGATGGGGGAGAAGGATAGGAAGGAGGATAGGAGGGAGACGAAGAAGACAGGAGACGAGATAGACTGGGTAGAAAGGGGAACCCCCAGACAGAACCATGAGGGGGACTAGCGTAGAACTGAAAGGAACAGAGGCGGCGGCGGTGGGCGTGTCTGAGTAAGGCCAGGAAACGATTGAGAGACCGAGGAAGGTGGGAAAGACGAGGAGAAAAAGAGCGCAATACACGAGCATAAGAGACCAGCGAAAAGGGGGAAGACAGCGAACCTGGCGCCTCACCTCAGGAAAAGACAAACGGTCCCAGTGCTTCTAGTTGAGGTCGACTGCCTCAAGCTTGTAATGTATACACACGCTTAAGAAGGTAGGGTGGGCCTCACCGCAATTGAGGCAGAGAGCTTGGGAAGAAGTGCACTCCGACTTAGTGACCTGCGTCCCCACACAAGGGACAGACAGCACTGGAGCACCCGAGGGCACCATGCCCAAACCTCCAGCACTTATTACAGAGCCGAGGAGAGGGAATGTACTCCTGGACAGAGCACCTGGCACCAGCAAGAATGACAGAGGGCGGAAGGGTCCTACCATCAAAGATAATCTTCAAAACCCGAAGGGGCTGACGGCGACGACCACGAGGGGGACGAGTAAATGTATCTACCTGGAGGACAGAATGGCCTTTGGCTTAGAGAATATGCCAATTATCACCGTGATAGTCCTGCAGATTCCTAACACCGGTCGCAACATGGGGTAGGAGGAGAAGTGCCAACACTGGCATTCAACCGAGCGGTCTTCGAGACCCGAACAGGGGTCTTGCCACGGCAGGACAAGGCGGCCAAGCAGGTGGCTGCATCCTGAAAAGGAGCAGCATTGACACGTACCGAGACGGGTGGGGGTTGAAAGTAACAGGCATCTACTGAATCAAGGTGTCTATGGAGGGAAAAATCGTCAGGTGGTGTAGAATCCAGAGGGAGGAGATCAAAGTATTTGGCCCACGAAGCGGGACCAAACAAGGCCTGGTACACATCAGTATGGGGAGGGATCGCGCAAGTGTGGCCATCACATGGACGGAGTTGAGAACCCCCCCCCCCCCCCTCCAAGAGAGAAAGAAGGTTAAAAGGCATTGTCACAATTAGAGTGAGCCGTGCGAGGGGAAAGAGGTGGTCACCACTGGGGGAGTGACTCGAACCAACCACAGGGAGAGGGAGGGAGAGCAGAGGGAAGTAGTCAGGAGGGTCAAAAGAGGAGCAAGGTCGGGGCCCAATTCAGCGGGAGCTACAGAGCCCGGTCTTCCAACACGATCCGACTCTGGGGGAAGGGGGAGGGCTGTTGCCCACCCCATGAGCAGAAGGCGCAAGAGGAACAGAATGAGACATGAAACAAGCGAATACTTTCATTCACGAATGGGTCCCCCTCCCACACTCACCACAGAGCCACATTAAGAGGCAGGACACAAAAGTGCCTCTCGTCACGCGAACCCCAAGGGGGGGGGGGGCCCCCTTGCCGGGGCCCCCCTTGGGGTTCGTCGTGACTATACGCCCCACAAACGCAACCTTAAGAACCGTCAGTCCGTTGAGATCAGATTCAGTGACCAAAGGATTGACAATAAAAGGGTCCTCTCGCTCGAGCCGTTTGGTACTACAGTTCTATTGGTGCAAGAATATGCCGCCTCAAACACCCGGGCATCAAAACAAAAGGCCAAAAATAATAAACAGGCAAAGGTTGGTGGGAAGTGACAATTAGAATGGAGAAGGAAAAGGGAAAGTCGTCCAGCAGAATTCGCGAGGACAGCAGCAGGAACACAAGGATACAAAAGGACAGAGGACTGTCCCAAGGAGCATCACTCCAACATCCGCCCACCAAGCCCCCTCACGGCAGCAGCGAGCCAGACAGGGACGGGGGTGTCAAATAAACAAGCATTCTGTAAAGTACTTTATTTCCAAGTAAATGAAGTCTAGATAATGATCTGGCACTTTCCTTATACATTTGTAACAAAGGTAATTTATAGAGGAGCTCAAGGCACTAAACTAAAAATTTAATAATTAAAAATTTAAAAAACCAGCACACAAGACCAAGTAACTTGCTCTACCAATAAAGTCAACTTAATTCTTGTTCCCTTTCAATAATGGCAAAACTTTCAAATTCTAAACATTTCACATTAGTCTGCCTAGTAGATGACCGCTCACTAGAGATTTGCACATTTACTCTATATTCACAAGTTTAGCCGACGTATTTCAATAAGTACAATATCTACCAGCATCGACTACAGAAGACTAGAATTAAGTAGTCTTCCATCATACTTTGAAAAGGTATTTGATGTTTTACTTAAATCTAAGACAGTTTTAGTGAAGCACTTACAGGTCTGCTGGCTACATGCCAGCCGTCAATGCTATAGACTATGATGTTTACATTCTAAATCAATTTATATCTACACTATACCAGCCAGCAATGTGTAGCAATTACAAAAATACATCTTACAATGCTTTCTAAACCATGACATTACCACAATAAATACATTGTCTTCTCACAAGGAACCCTGGAAACAATATAGAGGATAATTATGTCTAATCAAGACCTTAGAGCAGGAATCTACTAGTTCCTTCATGTGACCCGACAGGGTTTGTGAATTACATTGTACCGTGCGGCAGGAGCGTATGCTAGACTATAGTGCACTTAAAAATTGGTTATTTCCAAATAGTTGTTTTACCAATTACATTTTTAAAAAACTACAAGTTAGTAAAATACATGATAGCAAGAGAAATTTGAGCGGACTCTACAATTACACAATGTAATGTATTTTTCTAGGAACATCATTGCTGAATTTAAAATATGAACGTTATTGCTGTATTTAAAATATGAACACAGTCTAACCACTGTATGCCTCTTGTTCATGTATTTGGGCAAGATGTATACATCCCCAAATACCATATTAATGAACACTAAAGATACTCAAGATGCTAATTTAAAAAGACCTGTGGAAGAGGCACGAGTTATAGCTTAACTTCTTCCTCCACACCTTAGGCTAGAAAAGGCTTTTTACTCTAAACTGCCCATTTGTCCACATACTTCCCTATTGCCCCAGTGACACATTACACTTAAACCCTTAAAGTGCTAAGGAGGGAGAGGTTAAATGTTAAAATTAAAAATCTGAATCCTACTTTGGGTTCACTTTACAATAAAATACCAATAAAATGTTAAGCACGAGCTCAATTAAAATCATGTCAATTAGTCTTATTGGAGATCCTACTAGGTTTGAAAGTTTTGATAACTAACTATGACGTCTAGCCATTTTTCAAAATCTTTCTTCTGAGCCAATCATGTGTTTATACCAAGTTCCTTTCTCCAAACCAACAAAGAAAATCTGTTTTGACAGGCATCACGTTCTCCAATGCCACAGACTTGGTAAGTTTTGTCCATCTGAAGTTCTTGCAGCATCAAGTTCTCCCACAAACGGCCAGTGTTACACGCTGAAACATTATAGTAATGACTTATTTAAATGACCACAAAACATTTAAATATTAAGTTCCTTTGTTGAAAAAAGTAGTGTATATAGTCGACCCGGGAACCACCGATTCAACCCGTTATCGCACTTGCATGTAGTCGATTTGGCTTATTCATAAGCGCATGCAAGACTAATTTATGATATTTGGTTTACCTTTAAATTCTGAGTAGAAAATATTGATCGAACCTAACCTTAGTATGTTAGGATTACAGTTAGTACTGAACCTATACTTATATTGATATTACAGCTTTTTAGAAAAAGCTAAACTAAAATATTTAAATCAATTTTAAAGCAATTCATGATATTGTCAAATTTTGTACAAAATCTATTGTTTAATAAAACAGGAAGACTTTGCATCTAAAATATGGCTTTGAATAAGTCACATATATACTTATTTATAAGCCAAATAGTGATTAAGCAATAAGTCATATGTGCCGTCTAGTGGGTCGACTGGTTACCCCATATATATTTAAGAAAAAATTGCAATTACGAGTAAATCATATACAGGCCAGTCATATAAAGTATATATTCAGAAAATTAGAATAAGCCTCCCCTTTATTATGAAAATATCAGGGGGCCCCAACAAGAAATTTATAGCCTAGTGGACTGAAGTTACTCTGTTACAAAAGTTTTCCCAAAAAAAGAAGCTACAGCCAAAATAGCCAAGACAAGAATTGCTTCACCACAACGTGATATTTAATCTAGTTTGAAACGGTTGCCACCAAGAATACTTACAAGTCTCAAGAACCGATGGCAGGTACTTGGCCGTCTATTATACCAGCATTTTCCAGTGAATTTATCTAGCACATCGCTATTAAAGCTTTTCTTTGGCAATTCATTGCTCAGGCGAAACAAAACTGGTGAAAAAAAAAAAAAATAAGTGGAGAAACTTATAGAAAAAACATTTGTGCAGAATCTAGTTCCCTCCCTCCCCCTGAATACAAGAAAGAAACCATATTCTTCAAATCTTGGCAAAGCCACTATTTCTATTTAAAATATGCTAGGCATCTAAACCCTAAAAAAATTAAAAAGTTACTTTACAAAAGGCTCTACTACTTGGCCCAAGTCAATTTTTCTTCATACAATATTGTAACTTATGCCTTTAGTTAGCAACCATTTCTAATTGGATAGGAAAATTGGTTACAAACTTTTTAACTTCCAATAATTGAAAGTTCACTGTATAATATCTTACCTATTTTATGCACTTCAGTAGTCAAGAATTTTTAGCCACAGGAAGAACACCGTTTATTCCATCTAGCATAGTTCATTTTCTTGGGCTGTGGCCTCTAATCATCTACACTAGAATCTGAATACTCTAGTAGTGGAGGACTTGGCAATGGCACTGGTCCTCCAATGAGCAACAGAGTCACGAAGAGGAGGCGTGAGCGCCAATGCCAATGCTGACTGGACAACGAGTCACTGGTTTGTGAAGGTGGAGTTCTATCCATTAATGGCTCTTGTGGTGTAGCTGCTTGCTCAGGCACGACAGGAGCCCGAGCCTCATCATTGACGAATAAAACGTTCCTAGCAGAATATTGTCTCATAATTATCTCTACATAATAATCTATTATTTGTAAAGGTGTAAAGGATTGAGAGGCACTGCTCTGAATGCTGTTATCTGGAGAGAAATCCCCCAAACCTGGTGCCAAGCCAGGGCCGGCGGCGGGTCGCTCCCGGCTCTCAGGCCTGGCGGCGTGCCGCTTCCGGCTCCCAGGCCTGGCGGCACTCGGGTGCCTAGCAGGAGAATCCACCATGCCGGGTGTCAAAGGAGCACAGGGGTACCGATCTGCGACCACAGGACCAGTCATGTGCCGCTCCCTAATGCGAGGCCCAGCGGTGTGCCGCTCCCTGCCCCGAGACCCAGTGGCATCCTCGGCCAGAGGCCCGGCGGCGTCCCCATCCTCGGCCAGAGGCCCGGCGGCGTCCCCATCATCTGCCAGAGGCCCGGCGGCGTCCCCATCCTCGGCCAGAGGCCCGGCGGCGTCCCCATCCTCGGCCAGAGGCCCGGCGGCGTCCCCATCCTCGGCCAGAGGCCCGGCGGCGTCCCCATCATCTGCCAGAGGCCCGGCGGCGTCCCCATCATCTGCCAGAGGCCCGGCGGCGTCCCCATCATCTGCCAGAGGCCCGGCGGCGTCCCCATCATCTGCCAGAGGCCCGGCGGCGTCCCCATCATCTGCCAGAGGCCCGGCGGCGTCCCCATCATCTGCCAGAGGCCCGGCGGCGTCCCCATCATCTGCCAGAGGCCCGGCGGCATCCCCATCATCTGCCAAAGGCCTGGTAGCGTGCCGCTTCCGGCTCGCTGGCCCGGCAACACTCTGGTGCCTAACAGGAGAACAATCCACCACGCCGGGTGTCAAGGGAGCACAGGGGTACCGATCTGCGACTACAGGACCGGTCATGTGCCGCTCCCTGCCCCGAGACCCAGCGGCATCCCCGGCCAGAGGCCCGGCGGCGTCCCCGTCCCCGGCCAGAGGCCCAGCGGTGTCCCCATCCTCTGCCAGAGGCCCAGCAGCGTCCCCGGCCGAAGGCGCGGCAGCAACAGTCGGGCACCGAACTCGTCGCTTACGACCACGCTTGCGTCTATTAGACTTTCCAGGCTTCGTTGACACAGTCGAGAGAGTTTCCTCCCGCTTTTGCAAGGCAGCTGGGTTATCCGCCTTTGCATGTTTCTTAATCTTTGCGAGTAGTCCAGGGGCCCCGGCGCCAGCCTCCCCAGGTCCAGGGGCCCCGGCGCCAGCCTCCCCAGGTCCAGGGGCCCCGGCATCGCCCCCCGAAGTTCTAGAATCCCCAGCACCACCACCAGAGGCACCAGTGGCCCCAGCACCACAGGCCCCAGCACCACCACCAGAGGCACCAGTGGCCCCAGCACCAGAGGCACCAGTGGCCCCAGCACCACCACCAGAGGCACCAGCACCAGAGGCCCCCAGCACCACCACCAGAGGCACCAGTGGTCCCAGCACCAGAGGCACAAGTGGCCCCAGCAGAGGCACCAGTGGCACCAGCACCGGAGGCCTCAGCATCTAACAGCAGATTAGTGCTCGTGTTCTGTCCAGGAACCAAACTATCACGCACTTCAACTTCACCGTACGCGTTTTCGTCAGCATCATGCCAGTCGTCAGGGTCGAGGCCTGAAACCGACTCCAGCCAACACCTAGACGCGTCGTTCCGAGACGACATCGATTCTGCATCCTGCCAAACCTGGATATCGTTTTTCCAGGTGTTTAGTAGTTCACTTGGGGACTCGTAGCGTGTCTCGAGGCCACTTTCCATCATATCTCTGTAATCGCAATTATCTGCACGATGCATTGCATTCAAGTTATTCTTTGTAGGTTCATCTTCAATTTTATTAGTTTGTGTCAGTAAGCAATTTCCTAAAATATTTCCTTCCATTCGTGTCTTTTCAAGACTTTTGCCTGCAATACTTTTGAAACCTTCCATGGTTTGGAGTAGCTGCCCTGGTTCTAACAATCCTATGGACTCTTCGAAGTTAAATAACTTTTGTCTCTTAAATACATTTTGTAGTTTACTGTCCAAGCATCCACGAATACCCGTGAAGGATGATTCTGCAAGATAAAAATCACTATGGATTAACTTCATACAAATCATGAAGGCAAGAATTAAGTTTATTCTTCTTTTAACCCGATAAGTTTATTTACCTTTGATAGATCTGAATTATCCTGCCGAACTAAATTGTTTGCTCACATCCCACGTTAAATAAATACATTTAAACATTACCCTTTTAATTAATCAAAACTTTACTTACGATGCATGGAAGTATTATTTGATTCAGGTAATATTTATTTCAATGTAATTACCCAGACATCCCACTAAGGAAACCATCACTTGACAAGTACAGCTGTAACCGTCACGTAGGGTGACGACTATATAACCGAAGGATATTGTACCCAGCACATCATACCTCTTGTATAAATATCAGCAGCAACAACTTACCATTACGAAGGACTAAAATACACATGTTAAAATAGGATTCCAACGGTTGCTGGAGAATAAAAGCCTAAGGATGAGCGAGGGACAAAGAGCTCCAACAAGTGTCTCCACTGTACTCTCCGGAAGAAGTGTACAGACCAACGCTGACCACCAGCGAGGACAACAATTAAAGTAAGCGGTAAAGAAACTGTGTGATGATCTGCGTCACGTGGCCACTTTCTGTTTTTGTCCTCAATCAATAGATGGCGCTGTCGACGGACCTGTCACCACAGTCAAATTAGAAGCTTTATTCCTTAAATGGTTGTACATATATAATTAAGAAAGTTTATATAATATTACAGTACATTAATTACATGCCATAATAACATTATAGCAAGTAGACATTGCCGTTATCAGAATCTTAAACTGTATTACAGATGGGGACACACCAGAGATTTGTACAATTGAACAGAGACTTTTTCCTTAAGTCAAACGTTGGTTTTACTATTCCCAGGGTTTGGTTGGCCATTATTTTTAGTTTCTACCTTTTGGGCAACTTTTAAAGACAACTGGCTTACAGAGACAAGCCGCCTGTAGAGAGCCAGCAGGCTTACAGAGACAAGCCGCCTGAAGAGAGCCAGGAGGCTTACAGAGACAAGCCGCCTGAAGAGAGCCAGGAGGCTTACAGAGACAAGCCGCCTGTAGAGTAAAAAGGGCGGGAAAGAAAGCCGTGTGACAGTATAGTCGAGAATCGCCCCTTGGCATCAAAGCAGGAATTATTACCTGTAGCAATTGCCATTGTAGACGAGTTTGGGATATTGTAACCTATACATGTTTGGGTGACATTACCAAAGAGTTTAGTTTGTTGTTTAATAGTCATGGGTACAGCAGTCTGATATTGTAAGTGTAATGAAGTGTTATGAGAGCCGAGACGAGGCCTGGAGCAGAGGGCAGAGTGAGACCGGGGGTGGGGTGTGTAGAGCTCCGATGCGGGACGAGAGCGAGTCTTCTCTGTGGCCAGGCTGTAGCGTCCTGCGCGAGTAGGAAACTAGACTCGAGTGTTAAATTGTTGCTGGTGAATGCGATGGTGTTGAACATCCCAAGTATATACAGAACGTCAGTCACTGAACCGCTGCTGGAGTGACTGTCGACGCTCCTGTTGTTGTTCTTGTCTTAGATTCAGCTACTCAGAACAAAAGTTCCAAGTAGCGCGGGCTATGGTGAGCCCGTAAGTGGAGGCTCTTTGGCGCCATTATCTGTGTCAATAGCTGATACTAGAGATCTGGGGATGGATGATAAGGGTCTTCATGGTGGTTTTCAGCCCTGGAGGGCTGGCTGTACCAGTTATGGAGCTGGTGGGGTTAGTGTAGACCGCTAGGTTTTCCGTTTTTTCTTTGCATGAGACTTTGGCCGAGCCGTGCTGTCGTCGGAGTTTGGCGAGGTGGTCTCCATGAGGAGTTCTTGGTCGGAGTAGGTGTCGTAATTGTGGTGCGGCGGTTACGAGTTAGAAGATGACGGGTTACGACCTGCAACGGGTCCGCCACAAGAGTACCACGGGGATGAAGGACCGGCGAGACATCAGGAACGAACTTACCCGCAATCTTGCGGACACGCTTCCATATCTGCGGCAGAGGAGTTTCCGACGTAATGGTGGAAACATGAGACTTCCAACACTCACGCTTAGCTGTACGAATGGTCAGCGTCGAAGATGGTGTCATGAGAAAGGAGGAGGGCGCGAGGGAGAGGTCAGAGAGCAGCACGGAGGGTAAATAGGTTCCAGTCTGCCTTAGTAAACTGCCACCTAGGGAAGGAGAGGGGAGGGTGAAAAGAGAAAAAGGTAACAAGGATGGGGAAAATAGTCACTGCCTTTGAGGTCATCAAGAACCCGAAACGTGAAATCCAAGTAAGGAGACGAGGAGCAGAGAGAAAGTTCAAGACAGGAAAGGGTGAGAGACCGAGAGTCCAAATGAGTGGGCTCACCAGAATTCAGAAGAGAGAGGGAGGAAGAGAGGATGAACGGTTTGAGAAGGCGACCCCGGGTGTTTGTCAGGCTATGGCCCCAGAGGGAATGTCGACAATTGAAATCACCCAGCAGGAGCACCGGCTCTGGCAAGGAGTCCATTAGGTGCTTAAGATGGGTAAGAGAAAGCGGGATATTTGGAGGGAGATAAATGGAACAAACCATGTACCATTTACGCACAAAGACACGTGCAACAGAACATTGGAGAGGCGACAGAATAAGCAAAGGGGGACGAAGGGAACATCAGAACGAGTCAAGAGAGCGGAGTAGAGGAACGCGGGAGGGGGGGGGGGTGGAAGAGAAAGGAATAGTCACGGAAGCGACCAGGACGAGCACCAAGCGTCGGCTCCTGGAGACAGACACAAAGGGGCGAAAACTTCGAAATCCGGAGTTGGCATAATATTCACGAATATTCCATTGAAGAATAGACATCGACAAGAAGAGAAAGGACAGCAACAGAGGACAATGGAGCGAGTGTGTCGGAGGCAGGGGGCGAGGAAGAATGTGAAGCCTTCTTACCCACCGGAGAGGAGGGAGAGGAGAGGCGCCAGGCTTATGCTTCCGACTCAAAGAGACCGGCATCCCAGCAGTGTACCGGGCAACAGATTCAAGCGTCTCACCAGGAGCAGCAGAACGATTGCAAACACGATGGCTGCTGGGAGAGTGATGGACATCAGCTCGCACTGACAGGCGGCGTGGAGAGCCAAGAGATGGGGGAGAAGGATGGGAAGGAGGATAGGAGGGAGACGAAGAAGACTGGAGAAGAGATAGACTGGGTAGAAAGAAGGGGAACCCCCAGACAGAACCATGAGGGGGACTAGTACAGAACTGAAAGGAACAGAGGCGGCGGCGGTGGGCGTGTCTGAGGCCAGGAAACGGTTGAGAGACTGAGGAAGGTGGGAAGGACGAGGAGAAAAAGAGCGCAATACACGAGCATAAGAGATCAGCGAAAAGGGGGAAGACAGCGAACCTGGCGCCTCACCTCAGGAAAAGACAAATGGTCCCAGTGCTTCTAGTTGAGGACGGCTGCCTCAAGCTTGTAATGTATACACACGCGAAAGAAGGTAGGGTGGGCCCACCTCACCGCAATCGAGGCAGTAAGCCTAAGAAGAATTGCACTCCGACTTAGTGACCTGCGTCCCCACACAAGGGACAGACAGCACTGGAACACCCGAGGGCACCATGCCCAAACCTCCAGCACTTATTACAGAGCCGAGGAGAGGGAATGTACTCCTGGACAGAGCACCTGGCACCAGCAAGAATGACAGAGGGTGGAAGGGTCTCACCATCATAGGTGATCTCAACCCGAAGGGACTGATGGCAACGACCACGAGGGGGACGAGTAAATGTATCTACCTGGAGGACAGAATGGCCTTTGGCTTCGAGGATATACCAACTATCATCGAGACAGTCCTGTAGTCCTAACACCGGTCGCAACATGGGGTGGGAGGAGAAGTGCCAACACTGGCATTCAACCAAGCGTTCTTAGAGACCCCAACAGGGGTCTTGCCAAGGCAGGATAAGGCGGCCAAGCAGGTGGCTGCATCCTAAAAAGGAGCAGCATTGACACGTGTACCGAGATGGGTGGGGGTTGAAAGTAACAGGCATCTACTGAATCAACAAGGTGTCTATGGAGGAAGAAATCGTCAGGTGGTGTAGAATCCAGAGGGGAGAAGATCAAAGTATTTGGCCCACGAAGCGGGACCAAACAAGGCCTGGTACGCATCAGTATGGGGAGGGATCGCGCAAGTGCGGCCATGGCGTGGACGGCGTCGAGATCCACCAGAGAGAGAAGGGGGTTAAAACGCATTGTCACAATGAGAGCGAGCCGTGCGAGGGGAAAGACGTGGTCACCACTGGGGGGGAGTGTGACTCGAACCAACCACAGAGGAGGGAGGGAGAGCAGAGGGAAGTAGTCAGGAGGGTCAAAGGAGGAGCAAGGTTGGGGCCCAATGCAGCGGGAGCTACAGAGCCCAGTCCGACTCGGGGGGGGGGGGGGGGGACTTTGTCGCCCGCCTAACGAGCAAGAAAGTACAAACGGAACAGAATGAGACGAGACGAGAAACTACTTTCATTCACGAATGGGGGCCCCCCCCCCCCCACACTCACCACGGAGCCACATTTAGAGGCAGGACACAGATGCGAGATGTTGCCGATCTTGCCGGGGCTCCCTAGGGGTGCGTCGTGGGTATATGCCCCACAAACGCCACCTTAAGAACCGTCAGTCCGTCGAGATCGGGTTAAGTGGCGAAAAGAGCGTTGACAATAAAAGGGTTCCCTTGCTCGAGCCGTTTGGTACTACAGTTCTACGGGTGCAAGAATATGCCGCCTCAAACACCCGGGCATCAAAACAAAAGGCCAAAAAGAATCAAAACAGGCAAAAGGTCGGTGGGAAATGACAACTGGAAAGGAGAAAAAGATAAGGAAAAGGGAAAGTCGTCCAACAGAACTCGTGAGGACAGCAGCAGGAGCATAAGGCCACAGAAGCACTGTACCAAGGAGCATCACTCCAACATCCGCCCACCAAGCCCCCTCACAGCAGCAAGCCAGATAGGGATGGGATGTTAAATAAACAAGCATTCTGTAAAGTACTTTATTTCGAAGTACATAAAGTAAATAAATGTTCTGGCACTTATACATTTGTAACAAAGGTAATTTTTAGAGCAGCTCAAGGCACTCTTAAACTAAAAATTTAATAATTAAAAATTTAAAAGACCAGCGTACAAGATCAAACAATTTGCTCTACCAATAAAGTCAACTATAAATTCTTGTTCCATTTCAGTATTGGCACAACTCTCAATTTCTACTAAACATTTCACATTAGTCTGCCTAGTAGATGACTGCTCACTAGAGATTTGCACATTTACTCTATATTCACAAGTTTAGCCGACGTATTTCAATAAGTACAATATCTACCAGCATCGACCATAGAAGACTAGAATTAAGTAGTCTTCCATCATACTTTGAAAAAGTATTTGATGATTTACTTAAATCTAACGCAAAGAATTTTAGTGAAGCACTTACAGGTCTGCTGGCTACATGCCGGCCGTCAATGTTATAGACTATGATGTTTACATTCTAAATCAATTTATATCTACACTATACCAGCCAGCAATGTGTAGCAATTACATAAATACATCTCTCAATACTTTCTAAACCATGACATTAACATGACATCAAATACATTGTCTGCTGTCAAGGAACCCTGGAAACCATATAGAGGATAATTATGTCTGATCAAAACCTTAGAGCAGGAATCTACTAGTTCCTTAATGTGACCTGACAGGGTTTGTGAATCACATTGTAACGTGCGGCAGGAAGTGCATGCTAGACTATAGTGCACTTAAAAACTAAGTTATATCCGAATAATTTAGTAGCTTTTTTTAAAGGCAATTGGTAAAACAAGTTACTAAAATACATGATAGCAAGAGAAATTTGAGCCGACTAAAATTACACAGTGTAATGTATTTTTTCTAGGACCAGCATTGCTGTATTTAAAATATACAAGTTATTGCTGTATTTAAAACATGAACACAGTCGAACCACTGTATGCCTCCTTCATGCATTTGGGCAAAATGTAAATACCCCCAAATGCCAGATAATGAACACTAAAGACACTCAAGATGCCAAATAAAGTTAAAATGACCTGTGGAAGAGGCACGAGTTATAGTTTAACTTCTTCCTCCACACCTTAGGCTAGAAAAGGCTTTTTATTCTCTCTAAACTGCCCATTTGTCCACATACTTCCCTATTGCCCCAGTGACACATTACACTTAAACCCTTAAAGTGCTAAGGAGGGAGAGGTTAACAAATGTTAAAATTAAAAATCTGAATCCTACTTTGGGTTCACTTTACAATAAAATACCAATAAAATGTCAAGCACGAGCTCTTAAAATCTTGTCAATTAGTCTTATTGGAGATCCTACTAGGTTTGAAAGTTTTGGTAACTAACTATGACGTCTAGCCATTTTTCAAAAATCTTTCTTCTAAGCCAATCCTGTGTTTATACCTAGTTCCTTTCTCCAAACCAACAAAGAAAATCTGCCTTGACAGGCATCACGTTCTCCAATGCCACAGACTTGGTAAGTTTTGTCCATCTGAAGTTCTTGCAGCATCAAGTTCTCCCACAAACGGCCAGTGTTACATGCTGAAACATTATAGTAATGACTTATTTAAATGACCATAAAACATTTAAATATTAAGTTCCTTTGTTGAAAAAAGTAGTGTATATAGTCGACCCGGGAACCACCGATTCAACCCGTTATCGCACTTTCTTGTAGTCTATTTGGCTTATGAATAAGTGCATGCGAGACTAATTTATGATATTTGGTTTACCTTTAAATTCTGAATAGAAAATACTGATCGAACCTAACCTTAGTAGGTTAAGATTACAGTTAGTACTGAACCTATACTTTTATTGATATTACAGCTTTTTAAAAATAGTTAAACTAAAATATTTAAACTTTAAAGCAATTCATGATTGTCAAATTTTGTACAAAATCTATTGTTTAATAAAACAGGAAGACTTTGCATCTAAAAAAAATATGGATTTGAATAAGTCACATATATACTTATTTATAAGCCAAATAGTGATTAAGCAATAGGTCATATGTGCCATCTAGTGGGTCGACTGGTTACCCCATATATTTAAGAAAAAATTGCAATTACGAGTTAATCATACACAGGCCAGTCATAAAGTATTTTTTCAGAAAATTAGAATAAGCCTCTCCTTTATTATGAAAATATCAGGGGGGCCCCCATCAAGATATTTATAGCCTAGTGGACCGAAGTTACTCGGTTACGAAAGTTTTCCAAAATAAGCTAGAGCCAAAATAGCCACGACAAGAATTGGTTCACCACAACGCGATATTTAATCTAGGTTGAAACAGTTGCCACCAAGAATACTTACAAGTCTCAAGAACTTATGGCAGGTACTTGGCCGTTTATTATACCAGCAATTTCCAGCATATTTATCTAGCACATCTGGTACATCACTATTGAAGCTTTTCTTCGGCAATTCATTGCTCAGGCGAAACGAAACTGGTGAAAAAAAAAAAGTAGAGAAATTTGTAGAAAAAACATTTGTGCAGAATCTAGTTCCCTCCCTCCCCCTGAATACAAGAAAGACACCATATTCTTCAAATCTTGGCAAAGCCACTATTTCTATTTAAAATGTGATATGCATCTAAACCCTAAAAAAATTAAAAAGTTACTTTACAAAAGGCTCTACTACTTGGCCCAAGTCAATTTTTCTTCATACAATATTTTAACTTATGCCTTTAGTTAGCAACTATTTCTAATTTGATAAGAAAATTGGTTACAAACTTAAGCTTCCAATAATTGAAAGCTCACTGTATAATATCTTACCTTTTTTATGCACTTCAGCAGTTAAGAACTTTAGCCACAGGAAGATCACCGTTTATTCCATCTAGCATAGTTCATTTTCTTGGGCTGTGGCCTCTAATCATCTACACTAGAATCTGAATACTCTAGTAGTGGAGGACTTGGCAATGGCACTGGTCCTCCAATGAGCAACAGAGTCACGAAGAGGAGGCGTGACCGCCAATGCCAATGCTGACTGGACGAGTCACTGGTTTGTGAAGGTGGAGTTCTATCCATTAATGGCTCTTGTGGTGTAGCTGCTTGCTCAGGCACGACAGGAATCTGAGCCTCATCATCGACGAATAAAATGTTCCTAGCAGAACATTGTCTCATAATTATCTCTACATAATAATCTATTATTTGTAAAGGTGTAAAGGATTGAGAGGCACTGCTCTGAATGCTGTTATCTGCAGAGAAATCCCCCAAACCTGGTGCCAGGCCAGGCCCGGCGGCGGGTCGCTCCCGGCTCTCAGGCCTGGCGGCGTGCCGCTTCCGGCTCCCAGGCCTGGCGGCACTCGGGTGCCTAGCAGGAGAATCCACCATGCCGGGTGTCAAGGGAGCACAGGGGTACCGATCTGCGACCACAGGACCAGTCATGTGCCGCTCCCTAATGCGAGGCCCGGCGGAGTGCCACTCCCTGCCCAGAGACCCAGTGGCATCCCCAGCCAGACGCCCGGCGGCGTCCCCATCCTCTGCCAAAGGCTCGGCGGTGTGCCGCTCCCGGATCCCAGGCCTGGCGGCACTCGGGTGCCTAACAGGAGAATCCACCACGCCGAGTGTCAAGGGGGCACAGGGGTACCGATCTGCGACCACAGGACCAGTCATGTGCCGCTCCCTGATGCGAGGCCCAGCGGCATCCCCAGCCAGACGCCCGGCGGCGTCCCCATCCTCTGCCAAAGGCTCGGCGGTGTACCGCTCCCGGCTCCCAAGCCCGGCGGTGTCCCCAGCCTCTGCCAGAGGCCCGGCGGTGTCCCCATCCTCTGCCAAAGGCTCGGCGGTGTACCGCTCCCGGCTCCCAAGCCCGGCGGTGTCCCCAGCCTCGGCCAGAGGCCTGGCAGCGTGCCGCTTCCGGCTCCCAGGCCCGGCAGCAGTCGGGTGCCTAACAGGAGAACAATCCACCACGCTGGTAGTCAAGGGGGCACAGGGGTACCGATCTGCGACCACAGGACCAGTCATGTGCCGCTCCCTAATGCGAGGCCCAGCGGTGTGCCGCTCCCTGCCCCGAGACCCAGTGGCATCCTCGGCCAGAGGCCCGGCGGCGTCCCCATCCTCGGCCAGAGGCCCGGCGGCGTCCCCATCCTCGGCCAGAGGCCCGGCGGCGTCCCCATCCTCGGCCAGAGGCCCGGCGGCGTCCCCATCCTCGGCCAGAGGCCCGGCGGCGTCCCCATCCTCGGCCAGAGGCCCGGCGGCGTCCCCATCCTCGGCCAGAGGCCCGGCGGCGTCCCCATCCTCGGCCAGAGGCCCGGCGGCGTCCCCATCCTCGGCCAGAGGCCCGGCGGCGTCCCCATCCTCGGCCAGAGGCCCGGCGGCGTCCCCATCCTCGGCCAGAGGCCCGGCGGCGTCCCCATCCTCGGCCAGAGGCAAGGCGGCGTCCCCATCCTCGGCCAGAGGCCCGGCGGCGTCCCCATCATCTGCCAAAGGCCTGGCGGCGTGCCGCTTCCGGCTCGCTGGCCCGGTAACACTCGGGTGACTAACAGGAGAACAATCCACCACGCTGGGAGTCAAGGGAGCACAGGGGTACCGATCTGCGACTACAGGACCGGTCATGTGCCGCTCCCTGCCCCGAGACCCAGCGGCATCCCCGGCCAGAGGCCCGGCGGCGGCCCCGTCCCCGGCCAGAGGCCCGGCGGCGTCCCCATCCTCTGCCAGAGGCCCAGCAGCGTCCCCGGCCGAAGGCGCGGCAGCAACAGTCGGGCACCGAACTCGTCGCTTACGACCACGCTTGCGTCTATCAGACTTTCCAGGCTTCGTTGACACAGTCGAGAGATTTTCCTCCCGCTTTTGCAAGGCAGCTGGGTTATCCGCCTTTGCAGGTTTCTTAATCTTTGCGAGTAGTCCAGGGGCCCCGGCGCCAGCCTCCCCAGGTCCAGGGGCCCCGGCGCCTGTAGAGGTTCCAGTACCACGCCCGGCATCGCCCCCCGAAGTTCCAGAATCCCCAGCACCACCCCCTGAGGCACCAGTGGCCCCAGCACCACCACCGGAGGCCCCAGCACCACCACCAGAGGCACCAGTGGCCCCAGCACCACCACCGAAGGCCCCAGCACCACCACCAGAGGCACCAGTGGCCCCAGCACCACCACCGAAGGCCCCAGCACCACCACCGAAGGCACCAGTGGCCCCAGCACCGCCACCAGAGGCACCAGTGGCCCCAGCACCGCCACCAGAGGCACCAGTGGCCCCAGCACCGCCACCAGAGGCACCAGTGGCCCCAGCACCGCCACCAGAGGCACCAGTGGCCCCAGCACCGCCACCAGAGGCACCAGTGGCCCCAGCACCGCCACCAGAGGCACCAGTGGCCCCAGCACCGCCACCAGAGGCACCAGTGGCCCCAGCACCGCCACCAGAGGCACCAGTGGCCCCAGCACCGCCACCAGAGGCACCAGAGGCACCAGTGGCCCCAGCACCGCCACCAGAGGCACCAGTGGCCCCAGCACCGCCACCAGAGGCACCAGCACCGCCACCAGAGGCACCAGTGGCCCCAGCACCGCCACCAGAGGCACCAGTGGCCCCAGCACCGCCACCAGAGGCACCAGTGGCCCCAGCACCGGAGGCCTCAGCATCTAACAGCAGATTAGTGCTCGTGTTCTGTCCAGGAACCAAACTATCACGCACTTCAACTGCACCGTACGCGTCTTCGTCAGCATCATGCCAGTCGTCAGGGTCGAGGCCTGAAACGGACTCCAGCCAACACCTAGACGCGTCGTTCCGAGACGACATCGATTCTGCATCCTGCCAAACCTGGTCACCGTTTTTCCAGGTGTTAAGTAGTTCACTTGGGTACTCGTTTCGTGTCTCCAGGCCACTTTCCATCATATCTTTGTAGTCGCAATTATCTGCACGATGCATTGCATTCAAGTTATTCTTTGTAGATTCATCTTCAATTTTATTAGTTTGTGTCAGTAAGCAATTTTCTAAAATATTTCCTTCCATTCGTGTCTTTTCAAGACTTATGCCTTTAATACTTTTAAAACCTTCCATGGTTTGGAGTAGCTGCCCTGGTTCTAACAATCCTATGGACTCTTCCAAGTTAAATAACTTTTGTCTCCTTAATACATTTTGTAGTCTACTGTCCAAGCATCCACGAATACCCGTCAAGGATGATTCTGCAAGATAAAAATCACTTCAGATTACCTTTATGGTTTGTATGAAGTTAAGAATTAAGTTTATTCTTTTAACCCGATAAGGTTATTTAGCTTTTCTAGGTCTGGGAATCATCCTGCCGAATTAAATTGTTCAGTCACATCCCACACTAAATCTATACGTTTAGACATTACCCTTTCAATTAATCAAAACTTAACTTACGATGCATGGAAGTATTATTTGATTCAGGTAATTATTTCTATGCAATTACCCAGACATGTCCACCTTGAAAACCATCACTTGACAAGTACAGCTGTAACCGTCACGTAGGGTGACGACTATTTAACCGAAGGATATTGTACCCAGCACATCATACATCTTGTATTAATATCCGCAGCAACAACTTACCATTACGAAGGACTAAAATACACATGTTAAAATAGGATTCCAACGGTTGCTGGAGAATAAAAGGCCTAAGGATGAGCGAGGGGCAGAGAGCTCCAACAAGTGTCTCCACTGTACTCTCGGGAAGAAGTGTACAGACCAACGCTGACCACCAGCGAGGACAACAATTAAAGTAAGCGGTAAAGAAACTGTGTGATGATCTGCGTCACGTGGCCACTTTCTGTTTTTGCTCGCAATCAATAGATGGCGCTGTCGACGGACCTGTCGCCACAGTCAAATTAGAAGCTTTATTCCCTAAATGGTTGTACATTTATAATTAAGAAAGTTTATATAATATTACAGTACATTAATTACATGCCATAATAACATTATAGCAAGTAGACATTGTCGTTATCAGAATCTTAAACTGTATTACAGATGGCGAAACACCAGAGATTTGTACAATTGAACAAAGACTTTCTTTTCCTTAAGTCAAACGTTGGTTTTACTATTCCCAGGGTTTGGTTGGCCATTATTTTCAGGTTCTACCTTTTGGGCAACTTTTAAGGCCAGCAGGCTTACAGAGACAAGCCGCCTGTAGAGAGCCAGCAGGCTTACAGAGACAAACCGCCTGTAGAGAGCCAGCAGGCTTACAGAGACAAGCCGCCTGTAGAGAGCCAGCAGGCTTACAGAGACAAGCTGCCTGTAGAGTAAAAAGAGCGGGAAAGGAAGCCGTGTGACAGTATAGGCAAGAATCGCCCCGTGGCATCAAAGCAGGAATTATTACCTGTAGCAATTGCCATTGCAGACGAGTTTGGGATATTTTAACCTATACATGTTTGGGTGACATTACCAAAGAGTTTAGTTTGTTGTTTAATAGTCATGGGTACAGCGGTCTGATATTGTAAGTGTAATGACGTGTTGTTGGTTAGTTCCAAGGGGTTGTCATAGCCAGGGGGTGTTAATGGGGGACGAGCTCCCATGACCTATAAAATGCTCCTATACGGCATGCGTCTTCAATAGCCTCTGACAACCAAGTCCAACTCCTGGCCTGGACGGGTGGCTTAGTCTTTAAGTCCGGCGGAACTGCTTTTACCGACAGAAGGGGCGAGGGCGTGCTTCTGGCGCCTTAAAACCAGATGCTCCGGGTAGATGGGACTCGATAGCCTGGGAAGGCAGCCCATCTAGGGGAAGGAAAACCATGATTTTAAACCTCCGCTGCCTTGCGGCCATACCTCTTTTTTTGGGAAAGGTTTCAGGAGTCAACCTCGAGGAAAAATCCAGAGTTGGAGCCCCTAAGGCAGTTTATTGTTGACGTCGACCTCGTTCTGGCAGCTCCTGCGACGTTGCTGGAACCATGTGTATTGGCATTTGCCTTTCTATTGGATAATTTCAGCAACGTGGAGAGGGGGGACCTGCTGCATGGGTAACAGCTTCTCCTCCATATCTACCTACCCAGGCTTTGCGCCCTGTCAGGGCGCAACTCCATAGTCTTCCGAGACTGAAGGATGCCTACTACTACTAATGACGTGTTATGAGAGCCGAGACGAGGCCTGGAGCAGACGGCAGACCGGGGGGTAGGGTGTGTAGAGCTCCGATGCGGGACGAGAGCGAGTCTTCTCTGTGGCCAGGCTGTAGCGTCCTGCGAGAATAGGAAACTAGACTCGAGTGTTAAATTGTTGAGAGTGAATGTGATGGTGTTGAACACCTGAAGTATATACAGAACGTCAGTCACTGAACCGCTGCTGGAGTGACTGTCGACGCTCCTGTTGTTGTTGTTGTCTTAGATTCAGCTACTCAGAACAAAAAGTTCCAAGCAGCACGGGCTGTGGTGAGCCCGTAAGTGGAGGCTCTTCGGAGCCATTATCTGTATCAATAGATAATACTAGAGATCTGGGGATGGATGATAAGGGTCTTCATGGTGGTTTTCAGCCCTGGAGGGCTGGTTGTACCAGTTATGGAGCTGGTGGGGTTAGTGTAGACCGCTGGGTTTTCCGTTTTTTCTTTGCCTGAGACTTTGGCTGAGCCGTGCTGTCGTTGGAGTTTGGTGAGGTGGCCTCCATGAGGAGTTCTTGTACCAGTAGGTGTCGGATTTGTGGTGCAGTGATCGGGTATAGAGGTTATGTGCAGTGATGTGAAATCGTGAGATAGACGAACAGTAGAATGGTCTCGAGTATGCTGGTGAAGCCGTATGGATCCTGTGCCAGTGGTCTGGGTTGTGTGGACGTAGCCGTGTAGACCGTCCTGTTGAGTGCCGCAGCAGCCGGGGCCATGGGGAAGGATTGCTTCCAACCGTTATGTATCAACAGTGTTCCAGAGCAGGTCCATCAGCAACCCGTTCTTGCACTTTCAAACAGTCAATATTGACTTATTAAATACGTGCATATGTGACGTACTAATTTATTGTGAATATTTTAGTTTACCTTGAAAAGCTTCATAGACAACACCGACCTTACCTAACCTTCTTAGTATGTTAAGATAAGCATCTTATTGCTTCATAATTACAATTATTACTTAACCTATTGTAGGTATAATAGGTTAAGTAATAATTGTAATTACGAAGCAATAAGATGGTTATTTTAACATACTAAGTAGGTTAGGTAAGGTCGGTGTTTTCTATGAAGCTTTTCAAGGGAAACTATTATGTTTAGTATGGCACCTATGCACGCAACTAATAAGTCAATATTATCTTGAGATTTCGAGTTATCTTGAGATGATTTCGGGGCTTTTTAGTGTCCCCGCGGCCCGGTCCTCGACCAGGCCTCCACCCCCAGGAAGCAGCCTGTGACAGCTGACTAACACCCAGGTACCCATTTACTGCTAGGTAACAGTGGAATAGGGTGAAAGAAACTCTGCCCGTTGTTTCTCGCCGGCGTCTGGGATCGAACCCAGGACCACAGGATCACAAGTCCCGCGTGCTGTCCGCTCGGCCGACCGACTCCCGACTTATTAAATTGACTTATATTCTATAATTGACTATATTAAATTGACTATATTGACCGATATTGACTTATTAAATTTGCGAGAACGAGTTGTACTGCCACAGTGCGCTCCGAGGCTGCTACAAGAGCAATGAAGGTTAGGAAGGAAAGGTAGAGTTCCTGTAGTTATCGGCCATCATCAACCTGCTGTATGTTAGGAGTTTAAACGTCTCCCATGGAAAAGGTTCCGTTAAGTGGGTATATTCGGAAAACAAATTTGGCATATTTAGGTCACAGTCCTGGCTTCAACTACAAGCGGTAATGGAACAGTCAATGTTTAACAACTTGTCAAAACAAACAAAAATCACTTTTAACCAACTTTATTGCCATGTGTGGGAAAGTCCAGATAATGTTCTGGCACTTTCCCTATACATTTGTGTCGAAGGTGATTGGTGGAGCAGCTCAAGGTGCTCATGTGTAACAAATTTTTTAAAACTGAATAATGTAAATTCATAAAAAAACAGCATATATCAAATAATTTTCTCTACCAATAAAGTAAACTAAAAAATCTTGTTCCGTTTCAATAATGGCACAACTTCCAAAGTTAACCAAACATTTCACATTAGTTTACCTAGTAAATGAACATTTACAGATTTGCACAGTTACTCTATATTCACTGTCAAGTCCAGCCAACACGTTGGAATATTCTTAAGTACAGTATACCAGCATCGACCACAGAGGACTAATAAGTCGTTTTCCCTGTCATACTCTGAACAAATTTTACGTTTTACTTTAATCTAGACAGTTTATTTTAGTGAAGCACTTACAGGCCTGCTGGCTACATGCCAGCCGTCTGTGCTACAGACAGCCTATGATGTTTACATTCTAAACAATTTATATCTACATTATGTCAGCCAGTAAGGTGTAGCAATTTCAAAAGTACCTCTTATAATGCTTTCTACACCATGACATTAACATGATAATCAGTGCAAGAAACACGGTCTGTTCACAAGTAACCCTGGAAACCATGTAGAGGATAATTATGTCTGATAAACACATTAGAGTAGGAATCTACTAGTTCCTTAATGTAAACTGTCAGGATTTTGCATCACGTTGTACCGTGTGGCAGGAAGCGTATATTAGTTAATAGGGGCGACTAAAAAGACTGGTTAGATGCAAATAATTTAGTTAAAAAGGTATTTGATAACTTAAAACAAGTGAATTTAAAATACATGACGGCAATGTAAAAATTTTAGCTGTCACTAATATGTCGCAATTAGTTTTTAAGGTATAGCATGGCCGAATTTAAAATATGAACGTTGCAAGTACAGAATAAGTATCCGTAATGCCCACTTACATGCCAATTTATACAGTGGAGTCTGTGTATGCCTCTTTCATGGATTTGGGTAAAATGTCAGACCACACGAATGCCAGATTAATGAATACGAAAGATGTAGGTCTAAATAAAATTTAAATGAACATTTGTGAGCTAGGCAAAAGTTTGTTTCGACTTCTTCCCAAAGTCTTAGGCTAGAAAAGTGGTTCAATTCAATCTAAACTGCTCCGTGAATTATCGAAGTACTTTCCTAATAGCCTACCGCGCTAACATTTTTTTTAAACTTCAATAAGGGCGAGGTTAAAAAAAATTAAAAAATCTAAATCCTACTTTGGATTCACTTTACAATAAAATTCTAGTAAAATATTCTGCACGAGCTCAATTAAAATAGTTTTCTATTCGATATGTTCTCTTATTTGAGATCTTGCAACAAAGTTTGAAACAGTTTGGCAACTGTTTACAATGGTGTCTAGCTCTCAAAACCTCTCATGGGCCAGTTGTGTTAATATCTAGTTCCCTTCTCCAAAGGAACAATCACAAAATCTCTTGACAGGCATCACGTTCTTCAGCACCACAGACTTGGTAAACCTTGTGTCTCTGGAGGTCTCGCAGCATCTGGTTCACCACAAACGGCCAGTGTTACACGCTGAAACAGTCAAGTCGTAATGAATGAATAATATTTAAATGATAAACATTTAAAGTTCAGTTTCTTGTTAAAAAAGGTAGAGAAGGGGTGGTTAGGTGTTGAACACTTATCACCCGTGAAATGATATGTGTAGTGGGTAATGTTAACGTCTGTTTATCGACCTGGGGTAAATTTGAAATAATAAAAATAGTCAAAAGGCACCAAGCCCCAAAGGCTGCGTGTCAAATGTGCGGGTATTCAGGAAGCCTAAACATCACCAAGGATGCCAATACGAGAACAAAAGCGTACAAGTGCCAACGAGACAAGCTTGTATGATCAATACAAACTAGCCAGAGCAGTTTCTCACCGTCTACATGGTGTAGAAGGCAGGCAAAGGGGGGACAGGTTACGTTTAAGTGTAGTCTATTACCTGTAACACTAGACCAACGACCATGCCAACAGTTGTTTGAGGAATGAATGACAGGGTAGAAACCTGAACCAGGAACAGCCTTTTGTTTTAAAAATAATTATGGCTTGCCACCCTCCCCTTAGCGTCAGTAGCCGAGCACACATTGAAAATACCAATGTGTGTAATCTAACAAAATGTCTGGCAATTTGTGTATCACCTAGTGTTTTCATAATGTTGCATTAATAATACCTTACCGGCAGGATGTGTTCCAAGCCGGTTACGGTTCGAGAGACAGCCATTATTGACCAGACGCTCACCTTGCCCGGCTTGCATAGGGTTCTCTTATTATTGATCTTGCTTGCTACTGCACTTCAAGGAGGAGTGTTACCAGCTATGAACGCCGTTTAGCTACAATGCAGACCGCACAAATTCATTTAAATAAAATTCTTAAAAGCGAATTCGTTCTTTTAGCAGCAAGTAGGCTTGTGGTCGTATACTAATAATTTCGTTGTAAAGCGAGTACATGTTCGCCTTCCATACAAGTAGCTTTACTATTAAAATTAGTAAAATAATTCAAATTTCCCGATTTTGTAAATTTTAATTTATTAAGCGACATGAACCTTCCTATCCCCCACTGTGGTGATTTTTGTGGCATTTACCAAAATTATATTACTAAATTTTTAAAATCTAGCACATTGTTCACTTTTTAATTTAAATACATAACCACAATGTCTGCCAAAATGTCACAATATACCTGGGAAAGGTAAAGGCAAATGGAGGGTACCTTTGACAAGCCGCCCGCTTCCTGTCCTCGTCCAGGCCACTAGGATAAATAACTGAACAGAGGCCTGGGAATATATAGTCGACCCGGGCACCGCCGGTTACCCCACATATTTAAGAAAATTTAAATTATACGAGTGTTCAATATTGACCAATTAGATACCTGGTTGATACCTGGTTGATGGGGTTCTGGGAGTTCTTCTACTCCCCAAGCCCGGCCCGAGGCCAGGCTCTACTTGTGAGAGTTTGGTCCACCAGGCTGTTGCTTGGAGCGGCCCGCAGGGCCACGTACCCACCACAGCCCGGCTGATCCGGAACTTCTCTTAGAAAACCGTCCAGTTTTCTCTTGAAGATGTCCACGGTTGTTCCGGCAATATTTCTTATGCTCGCTGGGAGGACGTTGAACAACCGCGGACCCCTGATGTTTATACAGTGCTCTCTGATTGTGCCTATGGCACCTCTGCTCTTCACTGGTTCAATCTTGCATTTTCTTCCATATCGTTCACTCCAGTACGTTGTTATTTTACTGTGTAGATTTGGGACCTGACCCTCCAGTATTTTCCATGTGTATATTATTTGGTATCTCTCTCGTCTCCTTTCTAGAGAGTACATTTGGAGAGCTTTTAGACGATCCCAATAATTTAGGTGTTTTATCTCTTCTATGCGTGCCGTATATGTTCTCTGTATTCCCTCTATTTCAGCAATCTCTCCTGCTCTGAAGGGGGAAGTGAGTACTGAGCAGTACTCGAGACGGGACAGCACAAGTGACTTGAAGAGTACAACCATTGTGATGGGATCCCTGGATTTGAAAGTTCTCGTAATCCATCCGATCATTTTTCTGGCTGACGCGATATTTGCTTGGTTATGCTCCCTAAACGTTAGATCGTCGGACATCATTATTCCCAAATCCTTGACATGCTGTTTTCCTACTATGGGAAGATTCGATTGTGTTTTGTACCCTGTATTATGTTTCAGATCCTCATTTTTGCCGTACCTGAAATTTATCACTGTTAAACATCATGTTATTTTCTGCTACCCAATCAGAAACTTTGTTGACATCTGCTTGTAGTTTTTCAATGTCTTCAGCAGAGGTAATTTTCATGCTGATTTTTGTGTCATCTGCCAACCCGTTCTCACAAATTTAATAAGTCAATATTGACTTATTAACTAAGTGCATAGGTGATATACTAAACATAATAGATACCCTTAAAAAGATTCATAGAAAACACCGACCTTACCTAACCTACTTAGTATGTTAAGATAAGCATCTTATTGCTTCGTAATTACAATTATTACCTAACCTATAATAGGTATAGGTTAAGTAATAATTGTAATTACGAAGCAATAAGATGCTTATCTTAAGATACTAACAAGGTTAGGTAAGGTCGGTGTTTTCTATGAATCTTTTTAAGGGTATCTATTATGTTTAGTATATCACCTATGCACTTAGTTAATAAGTCAATATTGACTTTACGAATTTGCGAGAACGGGTTGCATCTGCAAAGGACGACACGAAGCTGTGGCGTGTATTTTTGTCTATATCAGATATGAGAATAAGGAACAGTAGCGGTGCAAGAACTGTACCTTGAGGTACAGAGCTTTTAACATCGCTTGGACTCGATTTTATCTGATTGACTGTTACTCTTTGTGTTCTGTTCGACAGGAAATTGAGTATCCAGCGTCCTACTTTTCCAGTTATTCCCATTGACCTCATTTTGTGAGCTATCACCCCATGGTCACATTTGTCGAACGCCTTTGCAAAGTCTGTGTATACAACATCTGCATTTTGCTTTTCTTCTAGGGCTTCTGTGATTTTGTCATAGTGGTTGAGTAACTGTGACAGACAGGATCTTCCCGCTCTAAATCCATGTTGTCCTGGATTGTGCAATTCATTGTTTTCCATAAAACTAGAAATTTGATTCCTAATCACTCTTTCAAACACTTATTATGTGTGATGTTAGTGCAACTGGCCTATAATTTTTTGCCAAGGCTTTACTCCCCCCCTTGTGCAACGGAGCTATATCTGCAGATTTAAGTGCTGCTGGTATCTCCCCTGTATCCAGGCTCTTTCTCCATATTACGCTGAGTGCTCTCGCTACTGGTACTTTACATTTCTTTATGAATATTGAATTCCATGAGTCAGGCCCAGGAGCTGAGTGCATAGGCATATTATAAATTTCTCTTTCAAAGTCTTCCGAGTTTGTGGTAATATCCGTTATATTATCTGCAGCTTGAATGTCATTCATAAAGAAGCTGTCTGGGTCATCAACTTTCATGTTGTTTATTGGTGTGCTAAACATAGCCTCATACTGGCTTCTTAGAATTTCACTAATCTCTTTGTTGTCCTCTGTGTACGTACCTTCATTTGTAATTAACGGTCCAATACTGGTCGAGGTTTTGGATTTTGATTTTGCGTATGTGAAAAAATATTTCGGATTTTTCCTTATCTCTTGTATAGCTTTCTGTTCCAATTCCATTTCCTCAGACTCATATGATCGCTTCAACGTTTGTTCTATTTCCTCAATCTCCCTGCTTAGGCTTGTTTTCCTTGCTTGTGATAGTTGTGTCTGCCGAAGCATTTCCGTTATTTTTTTCCTTCTCCTGTACAGTCGTCTCCGTTCTCTTTCTAGAGAACGCCACAAGTTATATAACGTATTTGGTCTGAAATAAGCTAAAATAACCCCGCTGCTGGGAGAATATTTTGGGTCAAAAAATTTATAGCCAAGTGGACCGAAGTTACAATTCTTGGTACCAAAGTTGTCCAAAACAAGAATCTAGAGCCAAAATACTGAAGACCAAGAATTGTTTCGCCACAAGTTGGTATTTAGTCTAGTTAGAAACAGTCAAGAATATACTTACAAAAGTCTCAAGAACTGATGGCAGGTACCGTGCCGTCTATTACACCGGCAATTTCCAGTGAAATTATCTAGCACATCACTATTGAAGCTTTTGTAGTCTTAATTCATTGCTCAGGCGAAATACAGAACTGAAAATGTATAACAAAGTTAAAGATTAATTCACCTATATACATAAATATGGAAATGTTCGTTTGCTCATAATCGCTAATCACTGAAAGTTCTTCACCGATTGTTTTGAAGTTGTCACAATGTTCCATTCGTATCCGAGCGGGTTTTTATATACCTACTATGTAGACGTCATGTCTGACGGAAAAATACTTTCATGTGAAGGAAATTTTCGTAACCTCTTATACTTACCATGTACATGCCTCGCCTGTGACAGGAAAAAAAAAACGCTTTTGAAAAACGCCATCTGTTGGACGTAAGATGACCGGGGAGTGAGGGAAGTTGGGGAATGGTGGGAGGATATGGTAGGGTTGCTGTGGCTCACCAATGCGCATGTGATGCCGAGCCACAGCAACGTGTGGCTGGGTACAGCTAGAAAAATAGTGCACAAAATCCAGTTACCTCATTAATACAAGAATCATTATGCTTCAAATCCCGGCAAAGCCAATATTTCCACTTAAAATACAGTAGGCAATTTAAAGTCACTGGTAAATTTAAAAAAAATGACACTGAAACAACCATCTAGCCTAACATGATTCATTCGATTCGCAAATTTACAAAATATTGTAATTTGTGTGCCCTAGTTTTTAAGTGGATAAGCTACTGTGTGTAAAGTAAAATCTTGACAAACTTCGTGACCATCAATAATTTAAGTGTCACTAAAGTATCTTACCTTTCTCTTGCATCAGTCTGTTTTAAAATCTTGTTTTAGCCACAGTAAGATTCCACCTAGCATCGACTTCATTATGTCGGGCTGTAGCCTCTTCAGTCTGAACTAGAAGAATCCGATTCTTTATCTTTAGTTACTAGAGTCAGAAACCTTATCTGAACTAGAAGAGCCACAATCTTTATCCATACTAGAGGAATAAGATTCTTTATCTGTACTAGACGAGTAAGTATCTTCATCTAAACTTAAGTTCGCGTCTTCTCGGGGAGTATTGTCCAAGTAGAACGCTGCTGTAGTAAACAACAGACACAAGACTACGAGCCGTGCGTTTTCACGATTTTCCCGAATCGTAGCCTCGTCAATGAAGGACGTCCCTTCCATTTCAGCCGCACGATCTCTACGAACTTTCTCAATAAATGAATCTATTATTTCTCGAGACGTATAGGACCGTGGGACACCGCTCTGCCAGCGAGAAACATCCGCAGCGCTTATGTTGTGCATACAGGCGTCCCGAGGCCTGGCAGCACCAGGCCGGTGCCGAAGTCTTGTGTTACGACCAGGCTTGCGAATGTAAGTCTTTGCAGGCTTCCTTAACACAGTTGAAAGCTTTTCTTCCCGCCTTCGCAATGCAGCCGTGTTAACCGTTTTCTTTATACGTCGTGGAGCCCTTGCAGAGCTCCTGGCACCGCCACCGCCGGCCCCAGCACCGCGGCTGGACGTCCCAGCACCCCTCCGAGTCCTAGTACTGCTAGGAGAGGCTCCAGCACCGCCAGTACTGCGCCCAGAAGCCCCAGGACTGCGCCCAGAAGCCCCAGGACTGCGCCCAGAGCCCTTAGCACTCCCAGGACTGCGCCCAGAGGCCCTAGGACCACCAGTACTGTGCCCGGAGACCCCAGTACTAGGCCCAGAGGTCCTAACACCCCCAGAAGCCCCAGTACTGCGCCCAGAGGCCCCATCACCCCCAGTACTGAGCCCCGAGGTCCTAGCACACCCAGAACTGTGCCCAGAAGCCTCAGTACTGCGCCCAGAGGCCCCAGCACCGAGCCCGGAGGTCCTAGCACACCCAGTACTGCGCCCAGAGTCCCCAGTACTGCGCCCAGAGCCCTTACCACCCCCAGGACTGCGACTGCGCCCAGAGCCCTTAGAGCCCCCAGGACTGCGACTGTGCCCAGAGCCCTTAGCATCCCCAGGACTGCGCCCAGAGCCCTTAGCACCCCCAGGACTGCGCCCAGAGCCCTTAGCACCCCCATGACTGCGCCCAGAGCCCTTAGCACCCCCAGGACTGCGACTGTGCCCAGAGCCCTTAGCATCCCCATGACTGCGCCCAGAGCCCCCAGGACTGCGACTGTGCCCAGAGCCCTTAGCATCCCCAGGACTGCGCCCAGAGCCCCCAGGACTGCGACTGTGCCCAGAGCCCTTAGCATCCCCAGGACTGCGCCCAGAGCCCTTAGCACCCCCAGGACTGCGCCCAGAGCCCTTAGCACCCCCATGACTGCGCCCAGAGCCCTTAGCACCCCCAGGACTGCGCCCAGAGCCCTTAGCACCCCCAGGACTGCGACTGCGCCCAGAGCCCCCAGGACTGCGCCCAGAGCCCTTAGAGCCCCCAGGACTGCGCCCAGAGCCCTTAGAGCCCCCAGGACTGCGACCAGAGCCCTTAGCATCCCCAGGACTGCGCCCAGAGCCCTTAGCACCCCCATGACTGCGCCCAGAGCCCTTAGAGCCCTCAGGACTGCGACTGCGCCCAGAGCCCTTAGAGCCCCCAGGACTGCGACTGTGCCCAGAGCCCTTAGCATCCCCAGGACTGCGCCCAGAGCCCTTAGCACCCCCAGGACTGCGCCCAGAGCCCTTAGCACCCCCATGACTGCGCCCAGAGCCCTTAGCACCCCCAGGACTGCGACTGCGCCCAGAGTCCTTAGAGCCCCCAGGACTGCGACTGTGCCCAGAGCCCTTAGCATCCCCATGACTGCGCCCAGAGCCCCCAGGACTGCGACTGTGCCCAGAGCCCTTAGCATCCCCAGGACTGCGCCCAGAGCCCCCAGGACTGCGACTGTGCCCAGAGCCCTTAGCATCCCCAGGACTGCGCCCAGAGCCCTTAGCACCCCCAGGACTGCGCCCAGAGCCCTTAGCACCCCCATGACTGCGCCCAGAGCCCTTAGCACCCCCAGGACTGCGACTGCGCCCAGAGTCCTTAGAGCCCCCAGGACTGCGACTGTGCCCAGAGCCCTTAGCATCCCCATGACTGCGCCCAGAGCCCCCAGGACTGCGACTGTGCCCAGAGCCCTTAGCATCCCCAGGACTGCGCCCAGAGCCCCCAGGACTGCGACTGTGCCCAGAGCCCTTAGCATCCCCAGGACTGCGCCCAGAGCCCTTAGCACCCCCAGGACTGCGCCCAGAGCCCTTAGCACCCCCATGACTGCGCCCAGAGCCCTTAGCACCCCCAGGACTGCGCCCAGAGCCCTTAGCACCCCCAGGACTGCGCCCAGAGCCCTTAGCACCCCCAGGACTGCGACTGCGCCCAGAGCCCCCAGGACTGCGCCCAGAGCCCTTAGAGCCCCCAGGACTGCGACTGTGCCCAGAGCCCTTAGAGCCCCCAGGACTGCGACCAGAGCCCTTAGCATCCCCAGGACTGCGCCCAGAGCCCTTAGCACCCCCATGACTGCGCCCAGAGCCCTTAGAGCCCCCAGGACTGCGACTGTGCCCAGAGCCCTTAGCATCCCCATGACTGCGCCCAGAGCCCCCAGGACTGCGACTGTGCCCAGAGCCCTTAGCATCCCCAGGACTGCGCCCAGAGCCCTTAGCACCCCCAGGACTGCGCCCAGAGCCCTTAGCACCCCCATGACTGCGCCCAGAGCCCTTAGCACCCCCAGGACTGCGCCCAGAGCCCTTAGCACCCCCAGGACTGCGACTGCGCCCAGAGCCCCCAGGACTGCGCCCAGAGCCCTTAGCATCCCCAGGACTGCGCCCAGAGCCCTTAGCACCCCCATGACTGCGCCTAGAGCCCTTAGCACCCCCATGACTGAGCCCAGAGCCCTTAGCACCCCCAGGACTGCGCCCAGAGCCCTTAGCACCCCCAGGACTGCGACCAGAGCCCCCAGGACTGCGACCAGAGCCCTTAGAGCCCTCAGGACTGCGCTCAGTGGCCCCAGCACTGCGTCCGGAGGCCCCAGCATCCCCAGCACTGCGCTCAGTGGCCCCAGCACCCCCAGTACTGCGCTCAGTGGCCCCAGTACTGCGCTCAGTGGCCCCAGTACTGCGCTCAGTGGCCCCAGTACTGCGCTCAGTGGCCCCAGTACTGCGCTCAGTGGCCCCAGTACTGCGCTCAGTGGCCCCAGTACTGCGCTCAGTGGCCCCAGCACTGCGTCCGGACGTCCCAGCACCCCCAGCACCGCCACCGGAGGCCCCAGCACTGCGTCCGGAGGCCCCAGCATCCCCAGTACTGCGCTCAGTGGCCCCAGCACCCCCAGTACTGCGCTCAGTGGCCCCAGCACCGCCACCAGAGGCCCCAGCACCACCACCAGAGGCACCAGTGGCCCCAGCACCACCACCAGAGGCACCAGTGGCCCCAGCACCACCACCAGAGGCACCAGTGGCCCCAGCACCACCACCAGAGGCACCAGTGGCCCCAGCACCACCGCCAGAGGCACCAGTGGCCCCAGCACCACCGCCAGAGGCACCAGTGGCCCCAGCACCACCGCCAGAGGCACCAGTGGCCCCAGCACCACCACCAGAGGCACCAGTTGCCCCAGCACCGCCACCAGAGGCACCAGTGGCCCCAGCACCGCCACCAGAGGCACCAGTGGCCCCAGCACCGCCACCAGAGGCACCAGTGGCCCCAGCACCGCCACCAGAGGCACCAGTGGCCCCAGCACCGCCACCAGAGGCACCAGTGGCCCCAGCACCGCCACCAGAGGCACCAGCACCAGTGGCACCAGCACCGGAGGCCTCAGCATCTAACAGCACATTAGTGCTCGTGTTCTGTCCAGGAACCAAACTATCACGCACTTCAACTTTACCGTACGCGTCTTCGTCAGCATCATGCCAGTCGTCAGGGTCGAGGCCTGAAACGGACTCCAGCCAACACCTAGACGCGTCGTTCCGAGACGACATCGATTCTGCATCCTGCCAAACCTGGATATCGTTTTTCCAGGTTTTGTCAAATACTGGCTCACTCTGGCACTCGTATCGTCTCTCTCGCCCATTTCCTACCATATCCTTGAGGTCACCATCTTGGTGACCTGGTAAAGTATTTGTGTAAGCATAAGAGCTTGCTAAACACTCATATTTTGAGCAATTATCTGTAGGATTAATTTTTTTCAAGTTATTCTTGGTCGTGAGACGGCCATTTACACCAAATTGCGTCCGTAGGCAATGGTCCGAAATATTCCCGTCTTTTACTTCATGTTCAAGACTAATAAATCCTAAAATACTATTTTTAAAATCTTTCCTAGCTTCGAGTAGCAGTCCTGGTTCAGACAATCTCAGACACTCTTGGAAGCTTAATAGCGTTCGTCTTTTCAAATCATTTTGTACTTCACTTCCCAGACGTCCACGAATACCCGTCAAGGATTCTGTAAAATAAAACCCATTACAGATTAGTTGCGATTTATATGAATTTTAGAAAATTAAATTAGTGCCATTAGCCTTTTAACCCGATTGGGTCATCCATATCTAGCTTTGAGAATTATCCTACCAAATTAAATCTCACTCACACCCCGCACTTAATCTATACCAACAATCCTCTTTAAATTAACAATTTTTCTTAGGCTACATGGAATAAATTATGGATTTAATTAATAATTTTTAGTGTAATTACCAATATATTTTGACCGAGGAAAACCATCATTTGACAAGTAACCAACCATATGTAGGCCGAGGACTATTTAACCGAAGGATCTTGTATTAATATCCGCGTCAACTCACCATTCTGAAGGACTAAAATACACATGTTAAAATAGGATTCCAACGGTTGCTGGAGAATAAAAGCCTAAGGATGAGCGAGGGGCAGAGAGCTCCAACAAGTGTCTCCACTGTACTCTCGGGAAGAAGTGTACAGACCAACGCTGACCACCAGCGAGGACAACAATTAAAGTAAGCGGTAAAGAAACTGTGTGATGATCTGCGTCACGTGGCCACTTTCTGTTTTTGCCCTCAATCAATAGATGGCGCTGTCGACGGACCTGTCACCACAGTCAAATTAGAAGCTTTATTCCTTAAATGGTTGTACATTTATAATTAAGAAAGTTTATATAATATTACAGTACATTAATTACATTTTCACATTCTCCGCTTTAATAAGATATTTTTGTGTTACTCTTTTCTTAAAAATTTTTTATTTACCGAGTATTATGTACTTTTTGAATTGATTGTCATATAATTTCTTGTATTTCTTTGTTAAAGTGTTTACTCATGTCCATTCTCTTCCTGGTTCATTGTTATTGTTGGGTCTATTGAGCTATGTTGATGATACGTAAATAACACATAACTCTCTTGGCAACATTACTGAAGTGGGGTTTTAGGCTTAATTGCCAACTTAGCATTCCATTCCTTAACACTGCTTTTAACACTGGGGACACATAACACTGGAGACACATAACACTGGAGACACATAACACTGGAGACACATAACAATGGAGAGACATAACACTGGGGACACATAACACTGGAGACACATAACACTGGAGACACATAACACTGGAGACACATAACACTGGAGACACATAACACTGGAGAGACATAACACTGGAGACACATAACACTGGAGACACATAACACTGGAGACACATAACACTGGGGACACATAACACTGGAGACACATTACACTGGAGACACATAACACTGGAGACACATAACACTGGAGACACATAACACTGGAGACACATAACACTGGAGACACATAACACTGGAGACACATAACACTGAAGAGACATAACACTGGAGAGACACATAACACTGGGGACACATAACACTGGAGACACATAACACTGGAGAGACACATAACACTGGGGACACATAACACTGGAGACACATAACACTGGGGACACATAACACTGGAGACACATAACACTGGGGACACATAACACTGGAGACACATAACACTGGAGACACATAACACTGGGGACACATAACACTGGAGACACATAACACTGGGGACACATAACACTGGAGACACATAACACTAGGGACACATAACACTGGAGACACATAACACTGGGGACACATAACACTGGGGACACATAACACTGGAGACACATAACACTGGAGACACATAACACTGGAGACACATAACACTGGAGACACATAACACTGGAGACACATAACACTGGAGACACATAACACTGGGGACACATAACACTGGAGAGACACATAACACTGGAGAGACACATAACACTGGAGACACATAACACTGGAGACACATAACACTGGGGACACATAACACTGGAGACACATAACACTGGGGACACATAACACTGGGGAGACACATAACACTGGAGAGACACATAACACTGGAGACACATAACACTGGAGACACACAACACTGGAGACACATAACACCGGAGACACATAACACTGGAGACACATAACACTGGGGACACATAACACTGGAGACACATAACACTGAAGAGACACATAACACTGGAGACACATAACACTGGAGACACATAACACTGAAGACACATAACACTGGGGACACATAACACTGGAGACACATAACACTGAAGAGACATAACACTGGAGAGACACATAACACTGGGGACACATAACACTGGGGACACATAACACTGGGGACACATAACACTGGAGACACATAACACTGAAGAGACATAACACTGGAGAGACACATAACACTGGGGACACATAACACTGGGGACACATAACACTGGGGACACATAACACTGGAGACACATAACACTGAAGAGACATAACACTGAAGAGACATAACACTGGAGAGACACATAACACTGGGGACACATAACACTGGGGACACATAACACTGGAGACACATAACACTGGGGACACATAACACTGGGGACACATAACACTGGAGACACATAACACTGGAGACACATAACACTGGAGACACATAACACTGGAGACACATAACACTGGAGACACATAACACTGGAGACACATAACACTGGAGACACATAACACTGGAGACACATAACACCGGAGACACATAATTCGTCTCGTAGATTAGATGTATGACAGATTTTTAGACCAAGAATTATTACCATGGCTTCAGTTTGAATGTTATCTTTTCATATCGCTTTGGGAATACGTGCATAAGACTATGAAGTCTTATAGTCTTAAGACATCATTGAAGGAGCATACATATGATGTGAACATCAGTTTAAATATGGCAATAGAAGACCCAGGACCATTCTAGGACATGAGTGTTAGTGCCCTGAGACGTGCCCTGAGTGCCCTGAGTGTTAGTGCCCTGAGTGCCCTGAGACGTGCCCTGAGACGTGCCCTGAGTGCCCTCAGGGTTAGTGCCCTGAGACGACTTTTAAACGTCATACTCACGTCCGTCCGTGGGTGTGTACTCACCTAGTTGTACTCACCTAGTTGTGTCTGCAGGATCGAGCATTGACTCTTGGATCCTGCCTTTCCAGCCATCGGTTGTTTACAGCAATGACTCCTGTCCCATTTCCCTATTATATCTAGTTTTAAAAGTATGAATAGTATTTGCTTCCACAACCTGCTCCTTAAGTGCATTCCATTTTTCCACTACTCTCACGCTAAAAGAAAACTTCCTAACATCTCTGTGACTCATCTGAGTTTCAAGCTTCCATCCATGTCCCCTCGTTCTGTTACTATTCCGTGTGAACATTTCGTCTATGTCCACTCTGTCAATCCCTCTGAGTATTTTATACGTTCTTATCATATCCCCCCTCTCCCTTCTTTCTAGTATCGTAAGTCTCAGTTCCTTCAGGGGCTCTTTACACCCCATATCTCATAACGCTGGGACGAGTCTCGTTGCAAACCTCTGAACCTTTTCTAGTTTCCTTATGTGTTTCTTCAGGTGGGGACTCCATGATGAGGCGGCATACTCTAAGATTGGTCTCACGTAAGCAGTGTAAAGCACCCTAAATACCTCCTTACTTAGGTTTCTGAATGATGTTCTAACTTTTGCCAGTGTAGAGTACGCTGCTGTCGTTATCCTATTTATATGTGCCTCAGGAGTTAGATTAGGTGTTACGTCCACACCCAGGTCTCTTTCTCGAGTCGTCACAGGTAGGCTGTTCCCCTTCATTGTGTACTGTTCCTTTGTTCGCATATCACCTAATCAAAATTTCCATAACTTTACATTTGCTCGTGTTGAACTCCAGTAGCCATTTCTCTGACCATCTCTGCAACCTGTTCAAGTCCTCTTGGAGGATCCTACAATCCTCATCTGTCACAACTCTTCTCATCAACTTTGCATCATCCGCAAACATCGACATGTAGGACTCTACGCCTGTAAACATGTCGTTAACGTATATTAGGAATAGAATTGGTCCCAGCACTGATCCTTGAGGTACTCCACTCGTTATTGTTCGCCAGTCCGACTTCTCGCCCCTTACCATTACCCTCTGGCTCCTTCCTGTTAGGTAGTTCCTTACCCATACTAGGGCCTTTCCGCTTACTCCCGTACTGTATCAAAGGCTTTTTGGCAGTCCAGAAATATGCAGTCTGCCCAACCTTCCTGTCCTGTCTTATCCTCGTTAATTTATCATAGAATTCCAAAAAGTTTTTAGGCAAGATTTCCCTTTCCAGCACCCATGTTGATGTTTGTTCACAAACTTAACGTTCTCCAGGTGTGCAACAAGTCATAGCCTAATTATTCTTTCAAGTATTTTACATGGGATGCTTGTCAGTGATACGGGTCAGTAGTTAAGTGCCTCCTCCCTATCACCTTTTTTGGAAATCGGTACGACATTTGCCCTCTGCCAGGAATTGGGCAATTTCCCCGTCAAGGAATCATTAAAGGTCCTTGCCAGAGGCACGCCGAGGGCCTGCGCTGCCTCTTTTAGTATCCACGGTGATACTTTGTCTGGTCCAACTGATTTAGTTGCATCCAGTGTTGTCAACTGTTTCATTACCTCCTCTGCTGTCACCTCTATATCTGATAGTCTTTCATCTAGGGTAACCCCTTCCAACAATGGGAGCTGCTCAGGCTCGGTAGTGAACACTCCATGGAAACTGGCATTCAGTGCCTCGCAGATTTCCTTGTCACTTTCAGTATATGCCCCCTCTGTCTTCCTTAGTCTTGTCACTTGGTCGTTCACCGACATTTTTCTTCTTATATGACTGTGTAGTAACTTAGGTTTTTTTTTCGCTTTGATCGCAATATCGTTCTCAGAATTTCTTTCCGATGCTTTTCTTGTGTTAATGTAATTATTCCTAGCTCTGTTGTATCTGATCTTGTTGTCCTCTGTCCTTTGTCTTCTGTACTTCCTCCACTCCCTCCTGCTTCTCACCTTTGCTTCCTGACACTGTCTATTAAACCATGGGTTATTATATTCCCCTCTTACCTTTTCCCTTTACTGTTGGTATAAATCTTTCTTCAGTCTCCTGGCATTTCCGTATGACCAGGTCCATCATATCTTGCACTGTTTTTCCTCTAATTTCTTCCTCCCACTGCACTTCACCCAGATAGTCCCTTATCCTTCTGTAGTCCCCTATCCTCCTGTAGTCAACTCTCCTTTCCCAGACTTCTTGTCCCATGGTCACAAGTTAGAGTTCCATCGTGTAGTCAAAGACGAGGACACAATGGTCACTGGCCCCTAGAGGTATTTCATGCTCCAAATTCTCGATGTCTTCTACGTTCTGGGTGAAAACCAGAAGTGGATAAAACTCGAACACTAACATGAGACACATGACCAGCATAAGAACATTGTTTAGAAACGTAAAACACGATTCCT